>NW_006783036.1:3684909-3695918 GCF_000442215.2 Lipotes vexillifer | reverse complement strand
CCCCGCCGCACACTCTCATTTGGCCAAGTTGTTTTAGGAGATTTCCAAGAACAAGCAATTATTAGAATCACCCGTTGCTGATTTCCTAGAAGTTTCCACAACAAATTCTGAAGCCAAATGCAAAATGGGTGAGCCAGCGGGCTTGTAATGTTTGTGAAGAAAATGTGAAACCACTCCATGACATCATCAACTTCAGGGGGCGAGGCTCAAAGTAGAACCACAGTAGTGGAAATAAGGACAGATGGAACTTCTGGATCTCCTGACTTAATATAGGTCAGAGATTATGATACAGCCCCTCCCAGGAAGGTTGTCGAACTCTTAAGATTTTCTGGAGTGTGCTAGGCATTGTGCTGAGACTCTGGAGGAAGAGATGAATTTGATTCAGCCCCTGCCCTCCAAGTGCAAAAGACCAAATTCCAGGTGCTACTGCTGCTGTGGTCTCAGTGTAGAGGGCTGCCCTTTGGGCAGGGCTGGATGGCCGGCCATCGTGGTCTCCCAGTCAGCTCCCACTTTACAGATGGGAACACTGAGGCTGAGAGAAAGATTGGTTACTTGATGTCCATTAAGACCAGACCTCTCTGGAGGTCAACATTCCCTACCCCAGGCAGCCTCTGATTGTACTGAGATTCAGAAAGAGCCCAGAAGGCTGAGTGGATTGCCCACAGACACCCATCGAGAGAAGTAGGAAGGCTTGGCGCCGGAGTGACCGTGCACCTGTTCTCCAAGAGCCCAGCCCCAGCGCCATCCTGGAAGACCAGGCCAGAGGGAGTGAGGATGCTCGGGGTTGGGGGGTGGGGGGGATGGCACAGGAGGACCCCCGTCCGGGAGTCTAGGGAGCCAGGCCCGGCCACTGTTTGTCTCTGACTCTCCCTCGGGGCTTTAGTTTCCCCATCACTCACTCTGTCCTCCTCCCACTTTTTGGAGGGACATTCTCTGGTGGGATTTCCCACTCCCGCTTTTGAGGAAAATCATGGCCTCCTTCCTTCCCAGGAGGGGTCGGGCCATGCCTCAGATTTCACAGACACTCCCAGCTCAGCTCCTAGAGGAAGCAGGGAATGAAGATGCCTTGGGCTGCAGTTTTCTCCCAGCGGATTGCAATCTTCCCCTCTTATCCACACTGGTGGCCATCGTTTTGGAGCTGGGAGCCGGAGCGAGGCAGAGGCAGGCAGCCCGTGGAAAGCTTTCTCTCCAGCTCCCTTTACGTGGAGGGGTGTTCTCCCATGCAGGCCGGTGGAAGACAGCGCCCTCCCTGTACATCTCAGGAGACAATTTGGGCTCTGCCCCTACTCCTGCACTCAGCCGTCATGTCGGGTCTCTGGGGAAGCCAGTCCCAGTAGCGGCCAAAGCTCTCTGCAGAGGCTGGGCCCACCCAGGGGGTGGGTGGAGGTGGGTTGGGAGGACAGATGGCAGGCAGTAAGGGGTAGGACAACAGCCAAGTGGTCTAGAGTCAGGCCAAATTCAAGCCAAATGCTACAGCAACGGAGGGGGAGCCCCTACTCCGGTGAGACATTTTTTTAGGCTAATTTGATAGCTGTGTGCTTCCCAGACAGCCCACAGTCCCGGAGCTGTCTTCTGTGGCTGAGAAGCCTCCAAGGCCAGAGCTCCCCTGGACTCCGAGTTGCCCTCGAGGTGGGGGGGAGCTGGGTGAGGGTCCGGAGGGGCTGGCAGGGCGTTGTGGAATGTTACCTATATACCTGCACTTCACAAAGCACTTTATCTGTTTGCTTGGTGGTGGCTGATGGTGGAAGGAGTGGATGGATGTGTGCCTGTCAGGGGCTGGGTGCTCCTGGGGCCCCCCATGTCACGGTGGAGACCTTGGGCTCAGAGACAGGATACTCACATGTCCGTAGGGCGATGGGGCCAGGAGTGGCCTTTTCTGCGATGTCCTGGCCGGGGCCTCAGTGCACAGCAATCAGAGGCCACTTTGCTAGGAAGAAAGCCCCCAGGGCACCCCTGCTTGGCCGTCTGGGATTAATTACCCAGGCTGGAACTTGCCTCTTTAGAATTGACTGTGACTCCAAAGGGTCTTATCAAACCTCCCATGCAGCCTGGGCTCCTGCCACCTTGCACGGGTGCTGCTTCTGGAGGTTTCTGCAACCTGGGACCCCTGATCCAGGGATTAGTCTGCACACCTTCACCGCAGCTCCTGCACTGCCCCCAGCGCCAGATAGGTGCCCGGTTGGTGTCGCGTGGCTGCCCCAGGTTAGGCTCAAGTGCTGTCCCAGCCCTGGGGGATGGTGCTCAAGATGCAGGGAGGTCCTGGCCCGGGTTGGGGACAGATGTGAGCCTGAGCCTGCCTGTGTGTGCCTGGGTGTGCACGGGTGTGTGCGCCTGGGTGTGTTTGCTCATGTGCGAGTGTGTGCGCGCGTGCGATTGTGTGTGCGCGCGTGTGCACGCACGCGTGCATGCGTATGAAAGGGAGACACAGGGTGGAGAGTGACTGGAGATGAGAGACAGTGGGTCTCTCCCTAATGCCAGACGCCCTGACTGTGGATTCCACGTCCACTTTCCTCTAGACCCACTCCCCGCAGCCACCCCTGCCACGTGCCCCCCATAGCTTTCCACCAGCCCATCTGTGCGTCCAGTGCAGCCACAGCAAGCAGAAAAGTGGCAGCCTTGGCCCTCCCCTTCTGTGACCGCCCCCCCCCCAACATTACCTCTCCTTGGCGATGCGCCCACGGGTGGGGGGGACCTTGCGCCGGTGAGTTGCTGACACACCCACTCACCAGCTCTGCCCAGTGTCCCGGAGTGGAGCCTTCCCCGCCGCAGCCCCCCACCTCCTCCCCACCCACCTGGGGTTCTGCTCAGCTCCCCCATGCCAGGTCCCAGACCCCAGCTTCCCCGGCAGCTCGCAGGACACGTTCAACCACCTCCTGGATGGAGGGACAAGGATGGTTTGAGCAAGGTGCACTGGGTCTTGTGCCGGTCTCCGCAGCCTGCCCAGCCTCCCTGGCCGCCGCCTGGGAGCGGCTGCCACCCACGGGCGCTGGCCGGGACCTCTGGACTCAGACCTCCCAGACCTTGGCAGCTGCACTGTGCCCTCCACAGAGCCTCGGACCCGGAGTATGCCTGCGCCCCCATGGCACTCAGCCCAGATGCTGCACCATCCAGGTCAGTTCCCGCCTGCCCCACGGTGCCCCACCCCCTTCTCACCCAGGTGACGTGTCTACCTGAGACTTAGAATCCAGAGGGGCAGCGTTTGTCGTCGCGATGCATAGAACGCATTGGCCTGGATTGAAAAGTGCTAAAAGTGACAGACTTGCTGATGAAACTCTGTTTTGTCCGATTGGTTTGCCAGCGAGGTTGAGAGTGGATGAATCCAATAAGCTCTGTGCTTTTGACAGATATATATCTACATGTTACACATCTAGTATGTGATACCCAGGAGGTTATATCATTGCAACTCTGTAAGCTTGGCATGAAAGCTTTGGTGCCAATTTAAAAGGGGGCTGGGGGAAGGCGGGATGGCTTTTCAAAATTCCTTAATGGGGTCTGCAAGCAAAAATGTTTGCTGACCCCCAGTCTAGGGCATCCACTGTTCCTCACTGGCAAGGCTGTCAGCTTGGTAGTTGCTCTCTGAGCTTTGCACACGATGGGTATTCTGTTAATGCAAATGGGCGGGGATGTAGAAAAGGACGCCCAGGTCTTGAGCCTCAGAGGTTTCCACGCCCAGTTCGTGGGGTCCTGGCTTCCTCCTCCACCCCCCTCTAGACTTTGGGGTCCATCTCACGCATGTCTGTCACTGTGGGCTCCATCATCCTGGCACCCATCGCCACTTCACTGTACCCTGCAACTACCGGGTCCCGGGGCCTGGCCCATCCTTCCCCGTGGGCTGGCCATCTCGGGCTCCCATCACCTCCACCTGGCCTCTGTCATCCTGAGCACAGCATCTCACCTCTGTCACTGTGGACCTGGCCATCACCCATCCATCATCTGCCTCACCTCCATCATCCTCGCTTCGGGGCTCACTCTGGCCCCCAGGGCCTTGTACATGGTAGGCTTTCATTCATTCGTTTGCACATTCGGTGAAGGTCTACTGTGTGCCAGGCCCTGTGCCAGGCAGCAAGTAAATGGACGTGGCCCGTGGGAGTGCACACCTCGGGGAGACGCACGAGAGCCGGCGGATGGCACAGAGCCTGGGCCAGGGCGGCTTGGGGACGTGGTGCAGAGAAGGGCGGGTCTGACTGCATGGCGGTGGGGACGTTCAGCCCAGGTCCTGCTGAGTGAGTTCTGCAAGGAAAGCCTACCTGTGCCCACTTTCTTCCCTGCTGGTGGCCGGCATCTCAGAAATGGCACCAGGAGCCCAGGCCCTCCCAGCCTGCCTGCAGGGTCCTTGTTCCCAGGCCCCTGGCACAAGTCCAGCCCCTCTGGCAGCCTGGGCTCCTTGCACTGTGCACCCTGTTCTCTGACTCAGCCTCCTTGCTGTCCCCTTTGTTGGGGATCACCCAGTCCTGCCCAGATCCTTCGATGTTGGTCACATATTTCCACTTTTTAGATGGTAAACTGATGCTCAGACTGGGTCCCCGAGTGTCACATGTCAGGACTTGGAGGGAGGGTTAAGGACTCAATTTTGCGCTCTTTCCACCAAAGTTGAAATGAATGAAAGAATGAATGAATGAACGAATGAATTGATGACGTAAGAGAAAGGAGGTGGGTGGTGGGGAAGATGTGGACTTCTCAGTCTTGGAGTGGTTTCAAGGCAGAGTTAGACCACATTGCAGGAGCGGGGGGTCACAGGGGGTCAGGGAGGGGCAGCCAAGTCTGTGATGGACGGTTAGGGTTAGGGTAAAACCAGACAATGGTGCACAAGGCAGTGAATTTCTTGTAAAGCAAAATGTATTTCATTGTAAAATTCTGAGCTGTGTCCTTGTAGTTTGGTCTGTTACAATGCATTTCTGTTCTCTCACATCATGGTGGTCAAGGATGGTTTGGTCTATTGACTTGAATGTCTTTGCTTGGCCAGGTGGTGGTTGTCAGATATCCATCTGGGCATTTTCCAGGTCTTGGAGAGTCAGAAACTGGGACCCTCTAGTGTCCACCAAGACCCTGTGGATGTGCTGGGGGAGGGGCACCGGTTTGTGGGGAGTGATGGCGATGTCTTGAAGGTCCTCTGCAAGTACTGGAGTGGACTCAGTTATAGGGGACCTTGGGTGTCAGTCATCAGATGTTTTAGGTTTGGTTATTTGGAGTTCTCCCCTTGGTGAAGGAACTTCTGTAACGTTGACGATCGTTAAATTGCCTGTTAGACTCTGAAGCTGAATCAGAATTGGTGTGGCATGTGCATACTGCCTGGGAGTCTGCAGGGATGAGGTGGTCCCATGGGTTTCCACTTTGACCTGAGAATGTCCATCATCTCGCAGGGTGGGGCTGCACTTAATGCAGTTGGAGGCTGAAAAGCACTGCTAGGTTCATGCAACAGTTATGCCTGTCCCCACTCAGGTGTCACACAGACCCCCTCCTGCACTCAGGTGTTAGGCAGACCCCCTCCTCCACTCATTGTCACACAGACCCCTTCCTCCACTCAGGTGTCACACAGACACCCTTCTGAACTCATTAGTCACACAGACCCCCTACTGCGCTCAGGTGTCACACAGACCCCTCTCATCCACACAGGTGTCACACAGACCCCTCCTGCACTCCGGTGTCACACAGACCACCCCTACTCCACTCATGTGTCACACAGAGACCCTCCTCCACTCAGGTGTCAGAGAGACCCCCACTCTACTCAGGTGTCACACAGACGCCCTGCTCCACCCGTGTGTCACAAAGACCCCCTCATGAACTCAAGTGTCACACAGACCCCCATCTCCACTCACGTGTCACACAGACACCCCTCCTGCACGCAGGTGTCACAGAGACCCCCTCCTGCACTCATGTGTCACAGAGAGCCCCTCCTGCACTCATGTGTCACACAGACCCCCTGATGCACTCAGGTGTCACACAGACCCCCTCATCCACTCAGGTGACACGCAGACACCCTCCTCCACTCAGGTGTCACCCAGACCCCCACCTTCACTCATGTGTCACAGAGAGCCCCTCCTACACTCATATGTCACACAGACCCCCTCCTGCCCTCAGTTGTCACACAGACCCCCTCATCCACTCAGGTGTCACAAGACACTCACTTCCTCTCAGTGGTCACATAGTCCCCCTCATCCACTCAGGTGACACGCAGACCCCGTCTTCCACTCAGGTGTCACGCAGACCCCCCTTACACTAATGTGTCACGCAGACCCACTCCTCAACTCAGGTGTCACACAGACCCCCCTCCTCCACTCAGGTGTCACACAGAAGCCCCTCCTCCTCTCAGGTTTCACGCAGACCCCCTCTTCCACTCGTGTATCACACAGACCCCCACTTCCTCTCAGGAGTCACACAGACCCCCCTCCTCCCCTCAGGTGTCATTCAAACCCCCATCCTCCACTCAGGTGTCACACAGACCCCTTTCTACACTCATGTGTGACACTGACCCCCTCCTCAACTCCTGTGTCACACAGACACCCTCTTCCATTCATGTGTCACACAGACCCCCTCCTCCCATCAGTGTCACACAGGCCCCCTCTTGCACTAATGTGTCACACAGAGCCCCTCCTCTGCTCACGTGTCACACACCCTCTTCCCCTAATGTGTCACACAGAGCCCCTCCTGCACTCATGTGTCACACAGACCCCGTCATCCCTCCTTTGTCACACAGAGCCCCTCTTGCACTCATGTGTCACACAGAGCCCCTCCTGAACTCATGTGTCACACAGAGCCCCTCCTATACTCATGTGTCACACAGAGCCCCTCCTGAACTCATGTGTCACACAGAGCCCCTCCTATACTCATGTGTCACACAGAGCCCCTCCTGAACTCATGTGTCACACAGAGCCCCTCCTATACTCATGTGTCACACAGAGCCCCTCCTGAACTCATGTGTCACACAGAGCCCCTCCTATACTCATGTGTCACACAGAGCCCCTCCTGAACTCATGTGTCACACAGAGCCCCTCCTATACTCATGTGTCACACAGAGCCCCTCCTGAACTCATGTGTCACACAGAGCCCCTCCTACACTCATGTGTCACACAGAGCCCCTCCTGAACTCATGTGTCACACAGAGCCCCTCCTATACTCATGTGTCACACAGAGCCCCTCCTGAACTCATGTGTCACACAGAGCCCCTCCTATACTCATGTGTCACACAGAGCCCCTCCTGAACTCATGTGTCACACAGAGCCCCTCCTATACTCATGTGTCACACAGAGCCCCTCCTGAACTCATGTGTCACACAGAGCCCCTCCTATACTCATGTGTCACACAGAGCCCCTCCTGAACTCATGTGTCACACAGAGCCCCTCCTGAACTCATGTGTCACACAGAGCCCCTCCTGAACTCATGTGTCACACAGAGCCCCTCCTATACTCATGTGTCACACAGAGCCCCTCCTGCACTCAGGTGTCACACAGAGCCCCTCCTGCTCTCAGGTGTCACACAGAGTCCCTTCTGCACTGACATGTTGCACTGAGCCCTTTCCATGCTCATCTGTCCTATGGAGTCCTCTTTCTCCCCATGTGTTACTCTGACCTCCACTCACAGGTCACACGTGTCCATTCTTCTTTTAATTTTAACACAGATCTACTCCCCGACCCACGTTTCATACCCTTCACCTGTTCTTCCCACAAGTTTTACGGAGCCCCCTCACTCGAGTGTCACCCTTGTGTCCCCCCCCATCCTTAAGCCGCACTGCCCCCAAACCCCATTCATGGTTCACATAATGCTTGTCCGCTCCCAGAGGTCGTAGTGAGCCCCTCCCCACCACGTGTCACCGTAGGCACTGCCTACTGACATGTCAGTCCGAGCCCCTGCCCCACCTTTATGCTTGTCCTTGAGCTCCTCTCCCACTTATGTGTCATGTTGAATCCCTGCCCCTTCTTGTGTCACACAGAGTCACCCGACCCTTTGTCAAACCTCACCCTCCCCACTTCTCTGACCCGGAGCCTGTCTCCTATTTATGCATCACACGGGACCCTCCCCCACCAGAGTCATGTATACCCTCTGCCAGCGTGTCGCGTTGAATGTCCCCCACCAGCGTGTAACACTGAGCGCCCACTCTTGTGTCATGCCGGTCCCCTCCTCCACATGTGTGTCACACTAGTCACTTCCAGCTCATGAGTCACATGGAGCCCCTCTTCACCCAGATGTCAGCCCAGTTGTGTGTTACACTGAGCCCCTCCAGCCCCGGTCACACCAGCCGCCCCCCAGTCACGCATCATATTGATCCCCTCCCACCATTCAGGTCACAGAGCTCCTTCCCCACTCGTGTGTCACATCAAGACCCTTAATGCGCCTGTGTCACGTTGCTCCTCCATTCACTGTGTCACCTTGTGCCCCTCAACCCTTTCATGTGTAGGCTGAGCCCCTCCCCTGCCCATTTGTCACATGGAGCCCCTCCTCCACACGTCACACTGAATCTCCCCACTCACTGTCGCACTGAGTCCTTCCCCCATTATTGAGCCACACGGATCCTCTGCTGCTCAAGTGTGACACCGAGTCCCTTCCTGCCTCAGGTATGACGCTGGACACTGAGCTTTTCCTCCCAAGTATGAGTCATCTAGGCCCCTTCTCCACTCCTGTGCCAGTAGAGCTCTGTTCCACCTGTGTGTCACACTAAACTCCCTCTCTCATGTGTCACACCAGTCCCTCCCCTACCTGTATGTTACACTGAGAGCCTGCAACATGCATGTGTCCCACTGAGCCCCTCCCCCTCTCATGTGTCCCACTGAGCCCCTCCCCCTCCCATGTGTCCCACTGAGCCCCTTCTTTCACGTGTCAGATTGAGTTACTCACCCGCTCGTGTGTGACGTGGAGCCCACCTTCCACCCATGCTTTACAACGAGCCCCTCCCCCATGTGTCATGCTAAGTCCCTCACTCGTTCATGTATTTTGTGGAGTCCATTCCCCAGCCATCCTCGGAGCCCCTGGCTGCACAGGGGTGTGTCCTCAAGCTCGTTTCTGCCCCGCCAGCCTCTTCCTGGCATGGTCTTCTCTCTGGTCTGCAGTCCTCGAGTTCCTGGAGGGGAGGGCCTAGGGCTGGGCCATCTCTGAGGTCCCCTCCTTGGAGGGGAAAGTTATGCCCCGGGCGGGACACTCCCCAGGGGTGGGCCCAGGCCAGAGGTGAAGACAGGGCCTGCCCTGGGGCTTCTCCCACTGATGGGGCAGCGGCTATGCTCCTGTAGGGAGCCCTCTGAGAGGACCCAGCTCCTAGGACAGACAGGTGGACATCGGAGAGACGGTGCCGTTCTTTCCCAGGCCTGCCCCTTCTTACTGCCCCTGGAGGAGGGTCTCCTCGAGGGGCCTTAGCCTCTGCCCAGGACTCTTTCATGACCAGGAGGCTGAGGCCCCTCACAGGCGGCTGCTTCCTACTCTCTCCTTAAACCCCATCTGGAGACATCCCTGGCTCCACAGCTATTCCTAACCCTGGGTCCCGTGCCTCTCGGCTGGAAGCTGTCAGCAGGTGCCCCCGTCTTCTCCTGGTCCAAGCTGGGTGCCCAAGGGCGCTAGACCTATGTCCCCCTGGGCCCTGGCTGCTGACTTTGGCTGTCCCGCTAACTTAGGTCCCACGCGTGGTGGGAGGAGACGGCACCAAGCCCCTGTGCGACTAGAGTCATTTGCCCACGAGGCAGCCAAAGCCCCCAGCCAGGACAGGAGGGCCTTCCGCCATCCTCCTCCCCTGCCTCCGCCTGGCTTTGCATGTTTCCCCACTTGGCAGCTTCAGGACGTCCTTGTTGAGGTCAGGAAGGCCCTCCTGGCCAGGGGACCGCTTGAGCAAAGGCGGGGCCTTCAGGTGGTGGTGGGAGTGTCATGTTTGCCTCTGTCAGGTGCAGTGTGTTGGAGCGAGATGTGGCACAGGGAAGATCGAGGTCCCATCGCTAGAGGCCTTGATGTTGGCCAAGGAAAGGCCTCCTCCTGCTCAGGACCTTGGATAGAAACCAGAGCTCTGAGGAGTGGACAGCATGTGCTGCTTGGTGGATGGGTGGAGTGGGGGCCGGGCTGTGGGGATGGGCTCTGTGTGATGCTGGCTTCTTGCTTACTCTGGGTGCAGGCGGGCACCGCCCTGGTGGGCAGGGAGGGCATTTCAAGCTCCTATCGCACCCCCTAACGTGGGAGCCTGTGTTGGGGGGCCTGACAGAGGCTGGACCTGCAGCTGCCTGCAGGAGGGATGGGCATATCAGGATCCGAGTGGTGAGTAGACACCAGCTGCCGGGGAGTGTGTATTGTTACATGTTTCCAGAAACAGGCCCATGTGTACCAGGCCTGGAGGCTGGAGCTCTTGGCCATGGGTGGGCTGGGGGCGCTGGGGTGGGCTGGGAAGGGCAGGGAGGTGGCAGAGAGGCTGGCAGCCTCACCTGGTTGGAACCCGGGGCTCCCTTGTGTCCCTGGATGCTGTCAGAGCTCACTGGATGGCAGTGGTCTTGGGGAGGGAGGGGGGGACCTGGGCACAGGCGGTTGTGTATAACCTGTCTTTTGTCTTGAGTTTCCACCTTTGTTGTGGTGCCATGATGTCATAACCCAGCATCTCATTCAGTACTGACTTTTTTCTTGCTTTCAGGAGAATAAAGGTTTGTATTGTGTTCTCTAAACTCTTTTTCTAGGAAGGTGGGGACACCATCACCCAGTGTTTTTTTGCCCTGTCAGTAGTTTGTCCTCCTTGGCCTGGGAGCTGCCTCTCTTGTCTGTAAATGGGGATAAAGCCCCTTCTGGCTGGACTGGGGCAGGGGACCCAGTTAGACCAGTACACTGCCGTCCACTGTGTCCAGACTGCCGTGCCAGCACTATTGTGCCGGCAGCCCCACTGCTGTACGTGTGTGTGAGTGTGCAGGCGTGTCACTGTGGATAAGTGTGTGCACCTTAGTGGGCGTCTGGACTCCCCACTGTAGGGCAGGGCTGGTTGTTTGGTGGCGAATTCTGTTCGACCTTAGCAGAGAGGTCGTCCCGTTGCCCCTCCACCTGCACAGGCCTGGCTGGAA
>NW_006783036.1:3683164-3684752 GCF_000442215.2 Lipotes vexillifer | reverse complement strand
AAAGAGTGGCTCTCCTGGTAGGTCCTGGGCTGCAGGGATGGGAGGGGTCATCATCCATCCCATCGCCCAGGGCAGCCCCTACCAAGCAGGTTTGCCCTGGAGGTTCAGCCTGTAGGACCCCTACAGGGTGGGCTGGGCGAGGGGCCAGTGCTGGGCATGGCCTCCCCACCATGACCCCAAGGCTCTGCTCCAGGGGAGCTCATGCCAAGGGATTTGGGAACCCCCAGAAGAGTGTCATCTGGGAACAGAGGGGATTTTAGGAATCAGAGGCCCTTGGAGATTGTGTCTCATTGCCCCTGAAACTCCCCTCCCCTCTAACCACACCCCACCATTTGATGATAGGAAAACAGCCCTGAAGACCAGACAGCTGCTAGCCGGGGTCACCCAGCAAGATGGAGTCAGGGCCACTAAGGGGGTCTTGGGGTGCTTGGAGATGAGCCCCGGACCTTGACCCATGGGGCTTGCCCATGGTTTCTTGGAGTTGCTGTCAGGGGGTGGACAGAGAGACAGGTAGGGTGCCCTTGGCTCCTGGGGCCTCGGTGATGGTGGCTGTTTGTGGGCGTCGTTCCTGGGTCCGTGACTGCAGGTGTGCAGGGCGTGGCGGGGATGGAGGGGCCCAGGGTGAGAGGGCGGAGGCCGCCGGGGAGGACCCCAGTCCCAGCTCTGTTCTTGACCCCTTCCCAGCCAGCATCAGGTCTACTGCCCTCTCTGGGCCTTGGTTTCCCAAGTTTCTCCTGAATGAGCTGCCTGAGAAGTCCACGCGTGGGGGGCGGTGGAGGGCAGGGACTCCGAGTGTGACTTCCTTTGTGACAGGAGCTCCGATGGCTCGGAGCGACGGAGGACAGGAGGCTGGGAGAGGGGGTGCAGCTGGTCAGCAGGGGGCCAGGGGGGCGGTGAGAAGCCCGGAGGTGTAGCCGAGTCCCCGGCTTTGAACCTGGGGATCCTGACCATGATCTCGCGGTGCTGCCGTCGTGGGTAGATGCCTCAGACAGACGGGTGTGGTGAGCGACAGTCGGTCGCTCCTGGGGACCAGTGAGGGCCCCGGGCATAACGCCCGGTGGGGCCGGAGAGAGCACGGGACTCTGGGGGGTCCGTGAGGGACACGACTTTCCTTAGGGGTGGGGAGGGGCAGGCCTGTGAGGGGGTAGGGAGTCAGGGCCCTGCAGAGCCCCTGACCTCTGAACCTGAGATCTGCTTGGTGGTCTCATGGTGCCACTGTCAGGGGCAGATTCTGTGCTGAGAGGGCAGACTTAAGGCCCATGCCATGGTGTGTGAGGGCCCACGTGCACAGACATCCGTGTTGGAGCCCCTCCCCAAGTGGAGGTTCTAGGTCCCCTGCAAGGAGTGGTCCCATGTGGAGGGGTGGCGGATCTGGGAGGTCCAAGGCCGCTGCCGGATGGGTGGGCCCTGAGGCCAGGCAGAGGGGCCCTCGGTTAGCATGGGTTGGGCTGTGGGCTGAGTGAGCCCTGAGTGCCTGGGTGCCCGGTCACCGCTGTCCTCCCTCCCCGGGACGCCCTCTGCCTTCCCAGGGCAGTGCACCCTCAGAGCAGCTTTTCTGCCACGTTTAGGACCGTGCGACTTGGCCTTC
>NW_006783036.1:3680710-3683092 GCF_000442215.2 Lipotes vexillifer | reverse complement strand
GGGGGGGGGGGGGGGTTGCTGAAGCCGAGGTTCCTTGATTCGAAGACCCTCCGAGTTAGGGGGGCAGGGCACAGCCCGCCCACCCCTCATTTCTCGTGTGGGACGAATTGGGACTTGGATTTCTGGGGTCCCTGATCCGGACCCTCCGGATGAGGCAGCTCCCCGTGTTGCCCTCCTCCTCCGCCCCCCACAGCTTGCGTGCCAGGCGCCTGGTGGGCGTGGTCCAGGGGGGAGCCCCGCCCCGCCCCTCCCTCCACCCCGCCTGTCCCCACCCTCCACCTTCAGAACAAGCCACAGAGAGTCAGATCATCTTTTAACTCTACTTTATCTGGGGGGTGGGAAGCGGTGAGGGCGCAGGCGGGGAGGGTGTCCTCCCCGTGGCAGAGAGCGGTGGCCGGGTAGGAGCATTCTCAGCTACTTGGCTGTCTCGGGCCTCTCTCAGTCTCTCTTGGAGACCCTCCCCTTGTCTCAGGCCTCAGATCCCTGTGCTGTCAGTGTTGGGGTGGGGGAGGGAGCCCCCCCCGGGCGAGGTCACCCCGTCAGTGTCCCGGACGGTCTCAGGGACGCCTGAGGCTGCGAGTCTGGTGAGTACTGGCACGGCAGGCCCCTCTGTAGCAGCACCATCCAGGTGAGAGTCAGAGCTCAGGGTCAGACAGTTAGTGTCGAGGGAGCTGGACCAGACGGGGGGGCGGGTGCAGCTTGGCAGGGAGGTGGGGTGGGGGAGGTCCCCCAGCACCCCACGAGGCATGGGAGGTCGGGGTCGGGCCGGGCGGCGCGGGGGCACCGCTGGTGGAGGTGGAAGATGTCGGTGGAGCACCCGAGGCCAGTGTCCCAGGGCGGCCCAAGGTGGCCACTCGTCGCTCCAGTGGGGTGGGTCCCTGGCATCTGCTTGCTTGGCTGCGTCTGCTGTGCTGTTTCTTCACCCGGCCTTGGGTCATGGGGTCATCTCCTGCTCATCACTGCTCTCTCCTCTCATTGATCTCACGCCCAGTTGCAGGCCTGGGAGCTGGAGAATTAAGACGGAGTTGGGTAGCCCTGAGCCGACTCTGGGTCTGATGGTTGGACAGTCCACTGGGTAGTCTGTTGGCACGGATACTGTTGCTGGTTGATAAGTCGATTGTTTGCCCTTCTCAAGTGTTTCCCCCTTGGGTCAGGGGCTGCAGGAAGGGGGCCCGGGGTCCGAGCGAAGCCGGCTGAGGCGCGGGGAGGCTGGAGGGAGGGTCTGTGGGGCGGCGGGGCGGAGGAGGAGGTGTTCTCAGTCGAGGTCCGCGTCCTGCTCTTCTCTGGGCAGCTCCTCCAGCGTTGCTCCTTCCCCGGGCGGGCTCATCCCGACGAGGGTGGATGTGGACTGGGTGTAGACGGCGGTCAGGGAGTGGGTCAGGGCCCTGGCCGCCGGCTGCCGGTTGATGGGGATGGACCCCCGTCGGGCGCTGCGGATGTAGAGCAGGCGGCGGACATCGGTGTCGCTGGGGAGGTGCTGGCGGGGCCCGAGGGCGCCCGAGGCGTCGGGGCTTAGGCTCTCCTGCACGTCGCTCTCCTGCTCGTCCTGCGAGGTGTCTTGCAGGCCGTCATGCAGGCCACACTGACGGTAACGTTGCAGGTCGTCTTGCAGGGCTTCTCGCAAGACGACATCCTCATCGTCGACGACGTGCAGCTCCAGGTAGCGGTTCGGGTGTGGGTGGGGGTGGGTCCCCTCACGGAGGGCGACTCTGACGGCGAGGAGCTCGCACAGCATCTGCCAGAACTCGGGCGTGAATCGCAGGCCAAGCAGGGCGTTGTGCTGCCACTGGCCAGGGCCCAGGAACAGCTCGGCCGGTTCCTCGGCTGGGATGGCGTTGGCGCCCGTGAGCGGGGGCATCTGGGTGAACAGCTGGGCGACGGCGGTGGCGACGCCACTGCCAGCGATGAGGGGCGAGTCCAGCAGCAGGCACAGAGAGCGCCGCGGCGGCGGCCGGGCCGTGCCCGAGGTGGGTGCGGGCGGCAGGGCGAGGCGCGTTCTGAACCTCAGCAGCACGAGGAGGGCGGCCACGGCCAGGAGGTTCTTCCAGAACAGGAGGCCTCGGAAGAAATGCAGAATGACTGCCCTGATCTGGGCCATGCTGAAATGGGCAAGGAAGCTGCTGAGTATTTGGTCGGCTGGTATCAGAGCCAGGAGCTCGCGCCGGAGGCGCTGCCCATTCGGCTCGTCCCGATGAAGGGCATCTTCATTCTCCTCTTCGTCCCCCGATTCTGGGGACTGATCCCTGGGGGACCCTCCCGTAGCGAAAAGCATCGTCGGCCGAGTGGCGGCGCGCTGCTGGAAGGCCCTTCTCCGGAGAAGTCTCCGCCCCGTGGGCGGCGGGGGCCGGCCCCCCGCTGGTTCTGGCCGCCCCGTGGGCGGCG
>NW_006783036.1:3671240-3680648 GCF_000442215.2 Lipotes vexillifer | reverse complement strand
GCCCCCCGCTGGTTCCGGCCGCTCCATGACGTCAAAGTGGAAATGCGAGAAAAAGAAGACCCAGTGCCCGGGGAGAAGAACGGTGAGCCTGTCATTATTCAGAGACGCCAGGTCCTCTGTGTCGAGAAGGATCATGATAGGCTCCTCGGTGTTCTCCAGGTAGCGGCACCACACCACGAAGGCAGCCCGCACCGGAAGGGTCTTCATCTCCGCCGGCGAGGCCTCCACCTCGATCGGGGAGATGTTTCGAGAATAGAAAGCGCAGCAGACTCGCTTGCCGGTTTGCTTGTCGACTTGGATCAGGGAGGCGTGCAGGGCCGTCTTGGTGACGCCCGTTTCCAAGTAGAAAGGGTTCTGGGGCTTGGGGTGGTGGAGGAGGGGCGCCTTGCGGAAAGCCCGCTTCAGGCCCTCGAAGGCCTCCTGTTCCTCGTGCCCCCAGTAGAAGGGCCGCTCGCCCAGTAGCTGCCGCACCAGGGGCTCCGTGATGACGGCAAAGCGCTCCACGAAGTGCCGATACGGGAAGGCGAACTCGATGAGGTTTCGCAGGGACTTCTTAGAGCCAGGGACGGGGTACCCTGTTATGGTGGTCACGATGCTCTTGTTGAGTTTCACCCCTTTGGGGGTCATGACGAATCCCAGGAATTCGGCGGTGTGCCGGTGGAACTGGCTCCTGTCCAGGGAGCAGTAGACGTGGTGGTAGCGGAAGCGGGCCAGCACCTGGCGGACGTGGTGGAGGTGCTCCTCCTGGCTCATTGAGTAGACCAGGACGTCCTGCCCGTATGAGAGGACAAAGAAACCGAGCATGTCCTTTAGGATAAAGTGAATCACGCCCTGAGGGATGATAGGGTCTGCGCAGATCAGGAAGGGCTGGTAGCTCGTCATCTCTTGGAGCTCCAAACCGAACGCTGCTTTCCACACATCTTCCGTTCGGTGTACGTTCACGCTTTCCTCCACAATGGTGCCACGCAGCTCCAGCTTTGTGAACCACGTGGCTCCGTGTAACTGGTCGAACAGTTCTGGAATCATCTGTATGTAGTCGTGTCTGCTGGTCAGCATGTCCTGCGGGTCCCAGTATTCCTGCCGCCTGGCCCTTTCCCGCATCCCGGCTCCCACGGGTTCCCACGGCGCGGTGGAGGGACACTCGTGATAGGTCTCGCTGTGATCACTGTCTCCAGCCTGCTGAAGCTCAGAGGGCTCTGATTCAGAAAGATCATCGGATCCGTCTGAGCTTGGCTGGTCGGAAGTCTCCTCATCTGCTTCCTTCGGGTTAAACACGTCGGCCAGGTCGGAGTAGAGGGGCGGCAATCCGGGCAGCAAGCTCATGGCGTGTCTTTGCAGAGCGACGCACGGTGGGGGCGGATGGAAGCAGTTCTTCAGGCAGTAGGGAGAGTGGAAGGTGCAGCGGCCTTTGACCCAGTCGACCTCTGGGGCGTGGACTCGGAGCCAGTTGATGCCTAGTATCACGGAGAAGTTGGGAGACGGAATGATGTCGAATTGCAGGGACTCGTGGTGGTTCTGGTGGATGCACACCAGGGGTTCGGTGTAGAGCCCGACGGGCTCGTGGCCGACCAGAGAGCCGTCCACGGACTGGACCGACCGCGGGCAGGGCTTCTCGTAGAGCTCGACGTAGTGTTCTTGGGCGAACCTCTCATCCATGAAGTTGCCGCCCGCCGCCGAGTCGACCAGGGCCTGAACCGCCACGCTGTGGTAGGGGTTCACCCTCACCATGAGCAGCAGGAACAGGTGGTCACGGTTGATGGCGGGGTGGGCCTCGCAGGGCAGCCAGCTGCTCACCACCCACCTCTCCGGAGCAGGCGAGTCGATCCAGGTCAGGTTCCGCGGGCGGGCCTCCGGGGGCAGCCTGAGCATCGCCCTTCTCTCTGCCAGCTTCTCTTCTATCTGCAGGACCAGCAGAATCAGACTGTCCAGCGAATCCGGCTGAGGGACGCGGAACAGATAGTGCCTGATGTCCTCCTTGAGCCCCTGGCACAGGTGGGCCTGCAGGACTTCGTCTGGCCAGCCCAGGGTGGGCACCAGGCCCTGGAACTCGTTGATGTATTCGATGGCGGCGCGATCCCCCTGCCTGAGATTGAACATGGCCTCTTCCGCCACCCGCAGGGCCTGGCGGTACTGGAACGTATCGGACATGGCCTCCAGGAAGGCTGGGAAGTCGTCAATCAGGGGGCTTTCTCTCTCCACCAGATCTTTGGCCCATTCCAAGGCCAAGCCCGAGAGGTGGCAGATGACGTACCCCACTCGCAGGCGGTCGTTGTAGAACATTCTTGGGTAGCTCTGTAAGATCAGTTGGCAGAGCACGATGAACTCGTGGTATTCTCTGCGATCGCCCGAGAATTTGCCTGGGATCGGCAGCTGGCCGGCGCTGATCCCTTTCGTCAAGATCTCTTCCGCCACCCTCTGCTGCTCTCTGAGGTCCTGCACCCGGAAGTACAGAGAGATGATGGACCTCACCATGCCCGTGATTTCTGCGGTCACGCTGTCCGCCGGCTCCTCGGGATGCGCCTCTTTCCACGCAGCCAGGTCAGTGGAGTCGTCTTGCTCTTCCTGGGCTCTCCGTGGGTTGACTGATGCCTCTTCCGTTCTGCCAGGTGCCCCACCGAAGGGACCCCCCACTTCCAGATGTGAGCCATCGCGTGACTCCTCCAGGTCTTGGAGTAGGTCATTGGGTGGATCCTTTATTTCCCTATGTGGGCCACTGGATGGCTCCTCCATGTCTTGGTGGAGATCAATGGGCAGCTCTTCCATTTCCCGGGCCAGGCCACTGGCCAGCCCTGCCGCCGCTGCCGCCGCTGCCACCGCCTCCACTGCCTCCACTGTGCTGCCTGGTGTCTCCATGGTGGTGTTGGATGAGCCCTCGGAGGACTCCATTTGTTTTGATGATGGATTCTTACGCTCCATCATCGTCTCAAATGAGTCTTCAGAGGGTTCTATCATTTCGTCGGATGGGAAGGAGTGTTCTCTGAAGACTGGTAAGGTTTTGACGCGTCTGGTCAGGGACTGGGATGGCAGAGGTCAGAACCTGGGGGTGGGGAGGGGGTGCGAGGAAAGGCAGTGGTTTAGGGTCTCACGAGGTCAGGGTCTCCAGGACAAATCAGATGCCCAACTTGGCAGGGCAGAGAGAAGCTGGGGAAAGCCTCCCTGGGTCCAACTTGGGGCATCCCAAGGAGAGAAGAATCTGCAAAGCCCTGACCTTCCTGCCTACTCTCCCAGGCTTACTCTGCCTGTCTGGCCTGACTACTCCCCCGTGGCTCTAAGAAATTCACAGCCCATAAACTCTGTGGAGTTGATGGGCCCGGAGTGGCTGCCGTGGCAGGCAGGCACCTGGCAGGGTGCATTGGGTGCTTCATTTCAACCCTGGCACACAG
Source organism: Lipotes vexillifer (assembly GCF_000442215.2). Taxonomy (NCBI): domain Eukaryota; kingdom Metazoa; phylum Chordata; class Mammalia; order Artiodactyla; family Lipotidae; genus Lipotes; species Lipotes vexillifer. The sequence continues at coordinate 3,677,265 of NW_006783036.1, read as the reverse complement.
GCCTGGTCAGCCTCCCTTCCCTTCCTTGGTCACCAGAAAGTCACAGAGGTCACATCTCAGTGCCGTCCAAAGCCGCCCCTGGCAGGCTGGGCCTCCTCGCTTCTGAGGTGCGGATCTCCAGCAGAGGTGCCTACTGTTTAACAAGTTCAGGGCAAGAGGGGAACACGGGCACTTGGCCGCTATCCCGTCGGTTGGCTCAGACGCCCAAAATAGCTCTTATTTCCTCTCCCAGATTCGGAGCAGACATCGGGGGCAGGCAGAAGTAGTGATCTGGATTCTGGCTTTTCTTTTTTCCCCCAGAAATGTTTATAAAACACCTACTGTGTACCAGAGACTTGTGCATTTGCGACTTGATTCTGACTCGGAGTTTTTGCTGATTTCCCGTCTTTCACCGACTTCCAATGCAGCATTCTCCCTAGCTCTGAGCTGTCGAGGAGACCTGCAAATCATTTGCCCACCCCTCCTAAAATCTGCACTCTCCCGAGATTGCCTTCGCTGTCTGTGGGAGCTCAGGAACGTCAAACATTTGGCCTCCATTCTGCTTGTGCAAAAATCTTCGTATGCCCCTGCAATCTCTTTGCTCTAGCAGATGCCCCTTCTCCATTGCTGGTTGGAAGCATCAGGGTATGCTTCGTAGAGCTGGGATGTTCAGTAAGGGGTCGGGGTGTGCGGAGGGCATCAGATAACTTTGACATCTGAGCGACTTAGGATGGAGTTTTGAAAATCTGATCATGGGTGGTTTTAGTGGGCCAAGGCTGAATTTACAGAGGTGTTTTGGTTGGGGTTATTTGTACACTTCTGTGTTGGGGCAGAGCAGATTGAGCTCTGGCTATCCAATTAATTAGCTCTACAGTTAACTGCTCTTTATGCATTTAACGCTTTTTGTTGCTTCCCAGTTTTCTTTTTAGCCACCGGGCCAATCTATTAGAAAAATAAATGCATTCCCTTGTGTATAACTCCTCATTGGCTAAAATCCAGACTTTCCAACACGATACGAAATTCTGATCTGCTGTTTCTCAAAATTAAATACATTCTTGTTAGCATGACAGTTAAATTTGATCCCACAGTCCCTCTGATTAAAACCTTTCTGTTTATTTGCTGTCTACGATATTAAATCCAAACCTGTTAGCATAAACATTCCTGACACATAAACTCACCGAAATCTTTTTCTGGCTAAAATTTAAGGCCTTAGAATGATAGAAAATTCTGATCATGTCATTCCCTCAGGGCAGAGATTACATTTTTTTAGGTAAAATCATCACCATCACCATCATCTCCATTATGAGAATATGTATATAGCACATTGCATAAATTAACTCATTTCCTCTTCATAAAAGTCCTGTTAAGTGTGTATTATTATAAAATTCCAAGTCTCTAATTGAAATACAAAATTTGACACAGTAATTCATCTGCAGACTCATCTATTAGAAATAAAAATCTCAGTATGTCTCTTAAAACCCTTAAAACACTTCAGTGGCTAAAATTTAAAAATGGAAAATTTAAATTGGCTAAAATTTGAATTTTAAAATAAAAATTTAAATTGGCTAACATTTAAAATTTAGAACAGAAAATCTCAGTATGTCACCTACAACCCTTAAAACCCTTTGTTGGCTAAAATTTTAACTTGACTAGAATTTGAAATATAAAATCTCAGTATGTCTTTAAAAACCCTTAGAGTGCTTTACTGGCCAAAATTGAAAACTAAAAAAATTAAATTGGCTAAAATTTGAATTTTAGAATTAAAAATTTTAAATTGGCTGAAATTTAAAATATAAAATCTCAGTAGGTCTCTTACTACCCTTAAAATCCTTTATTGGCTAAAATTTACAACTTAAAAATTTTAATTGGCTAAAATGTAAAATACACAATCTCAGTTATGTCTCTTAAAACCCTTAATTAGCTAAAATCTGAACACCTTAGCAAGATGATTTAAAAACTAGATTATCCCCTTCTTAATATAAAGTTTACACTCTTGGGACTTCTCTGGCGGTCCAACGGTTAAGACTGCGCTCCCAACGCAGGGGGCCCGGGGTTTGATCGCTGGTCAGGGAACTAGATCCTGCATGTGCTGCAGCTAGGGGCCCGCATGTCACAACTGAAAGATTCCGCACGCCCCAACTAAAGATCCCGCGTGCTACGACGAAGACCTGGCGCTCAGTTTAAATAAATAAATTAAATAAATAAATAAATAAAAATAAAAAGCTGAGACTCTCAACATATTTATAAATTTGATGAGGTACCTGATTAAATCCTTCGGCTTTCTCGACTTCACCCTACAATCTGATATCCTTGCCGTGTTTGCTACTCTTTCACATCAACGTTTAAACTTTTAGCAAGAGGCATAAAAGTTATCCATAACTTCTCTACTTAAAGCTTACAGAACATTCTTTTCATTTCCTATAGTATGAAGTTCCAATCACTTAGCGTAAAATAAAAATTTTTATCATGTAATTTATCTGCAAACTCATGGATATAAAACCCCACATGTCACCAGGTCACTTCTTTAACTTGTTATCGGCTTAATTCCAAACCTCTAAATGAGGCATGATACCAAAATTTGACCATGTCATGAAAGGTCACATTTCCTTGCCAGATGCATGAATTTGGTCTTGTAATTCTTCTGCTTAAAATCTTACAATGTCTCTAGTCACCTGTGAGATAGGATCTAAACTCCTTAGCATAAAATACGCATTTTACTATACAATTTCTCTGCAGACTGCTCTTATCAAACACAGAAATTTTTCTTAAAATCTCTTGAATGGCTGACATCCAAATTCCTTAGCCCGACACAAAAAAGTGATTCTGTTGTTCCTCCAAATAGTGTCCAAACTTCTTAGCATGCTGTGCAAATTCAACCATGTAACCTCTGTATAAGCGGAAAGTCCTGCCCCGCCTCTATATCACTTGCCATAAATGCTCCAATCCCTCAGCATAAAGTACAGACAGCGTGCGCTTGTACCAAGGGGTGCCTCCCCTGAGCTGTCGATGTGCCTTCATTATCTGGTTCATCAAATCCAGACACCTTAGCATAAAATATATTTTATCAGCTAATTCCCCTGGAGACAAAACTCTCATCAGTCGCTCCTTAAGACCCTTCACTGGCTAAAATCCAAATGCCTCTGCATGAGGGTTCAAAAATGAGATCATATCCCTCCCCCAAACGAGATGCTTGAATGCCTTCAACTCTCACATAAAATCACATCTCCTTGGCATGTTATAAAAATCTGATCATACTATCTTTACCATAAAAATCCACTCTTGTAGCTCTGCTGAAATGTGTACGTTTGATCGTGTAACTCCCCAGTTTAAAACTTTTCAAGGTTTCTTCATAGCCTGTAACATAAAGTCCCAACTACTCATCGTAAAATACAGCGTTTTACCACGTAATTTATCTTCGGACTGGTCTCTAAAAACATCCCCACGTCTCACCCCGTCATTCTTTGAAACCCTTTATTGGCTTAAATCCAAACTTATTAGCATGATATAAAAATTTGATCTTGTCATCCCTTACAATAAAATTCACGCTTTCTAGGACGGTCAATAAAGTTTGATCTTGTCACTGCACTTAAAATCTCACGGTGTCTCTTGATTGTGGAATTATGGAATAAAAATCCAAAATCTTAGCGTCAAATGTGAATTTTATTTTGTAATGTCACTGCGTACTCTTTATCGAATACAACAAAACTCAGCATGTCACGCTCTTAGAACTTTTTATTGCCTAAAATCAAATTCCTAGGCACGTGCAAAAATCTCATCATGTCAGAGCCTCAAAATAAATTCCACATTTCTGTGCGTATTCCCAGTGTCGATCATGTAACTCCTCTGATCAAAGTCTTTCAGCCTTACTGTCAGCATCAATCAGATCTCCTTGGTGTGCTCTGAAAGTCAGACTTTGGCACCCTTCAACATGTAAAGTCCAGATGTTTTAGCATGATACTTAAATGTGTGGCTCTTACTTTTCTCTGTACAATTTTCCAATGTTTCCTCATTGCCTGTAATATAAAGTCCAAAGCCTTAAAATATATTTTATGTTTTTCTGCAGACTTACCTCCCACAAGCAAAAATCTCCCCATCACATTTCTTCAAACCCACTGGCAAGAATCCAAACTCCTTAGCATGATTATGAAGGTTTGATCCTGTCACTTCTCAAAATAAAGTCCAGATTTCTTCCCCCCAAACCCCAAATCTGTCCATGAAACCCCCCACTTAAAGTCTTTTTAATGAATTTTCATCACTAACAAAATGTCTCCCTGTCTTAGCATGGCTCCCAAATGTAATCATGGTTTCCTCAGTTTAAAACCCTCCACATGCATGTCCATAACATACAATCCAGTTGCCTGAGCATGAAATGCAAATTGGACCAAGTGTTGGTTACACTGAAACATCTTCACGTTGTTTTTATTACTTAGGGTAGAAAAAGCCTAAATTTGCACGAAGCCAACATTTTGCACCATCTACGATTCTTAGCTTCAGTTTCTTATTCCTTTCACCCTTCACTCCTCAAAGACTGGGTTTCTTACTTCTTGCCCCCCAAACGCATCTTGATTTCATTGTCCCAGGTCCTTTTATTTTTTAGAACTCATCTCTCTACCTGTGATTCATTAATTCATGCAGCATGTCCTGATTCTTTTTTTCCGAACCAGGCATTATGCTAGATCTCCAAGATAAAGGAATGGAGGCAACCTTGCAGAACATCACCAGCAAGGAGATGAGAACCGCACCCTTGTGTTCAATACTGTGCTGGAGGTGAGCTCGGGGTCCTGGAGGGGCAGGGCGGGGGCTTCCCTGTACTCCTGTGAGCCACCCCCCTTGAAGCCCCACTGGGCTCAGCTGTCTGCCCCTTTGCAAGAGCTTTGGGCATCGTCGGAGACCCACGTACCGCTTTGGACAACCATTGTGGGCTTCCTTCTGACTCCTGTCCTCCACGGGCCCACCCACCGCAGCCCCGTGCAGCCCAGGGGCTGCCCCTGCCTCTCCTCTGGGCTCTCCAGAAGTACCATTCTCAGTCCTACGAATGCGGCTGGATACAGGCTGAAGTCTCAAGCCTCACAAAAATTTCTTTCAGAAATGTCTACTGATTTGGAGATTCTTAACCTTAAAAAAAAAAAAAAAAACAAAAACCTCCCATATCCAGGATGATTTAGTGCACCTGGGTTTGGGGTCTTTGGGTTGGACCCTCCTTCTTGCCCTCCCGACCCTCATACACAGACAGCCCAGCCTCACCACCTTCAGTGCCTGGAGCCTTCTCGGTCAGGTCAGCTCCTCGCTTGCCTCTGAGCAAGTGGCCCATTGGGTCAGGGCTGCCAACGTGTGTCTATGAAGGGTTGGGTGTGGGGAGCTGGGGGGGGGGGCAATCCCTCAGCGAATACCTCTCCCCGTCAGCTCACTTGCACAGTAAAGGAAATCTGATTTTAAAAATAGAGCTTGGAAGAGGAGCTGAGAGGATGTTTAGGAGCGGGGTTGAGCCTGGGGCGGGGGGCGGAGGTGGAGGAATTAGGGGAGAGGTTAGGACGGGGGAGGGGGGCGGAGGCCCAAGTTGCTGGGGAGAAGGTAGGACAGCGAGAAAGAGGAGGGGTGAGGGGGGAAGGGGAAGGAGGGCTTCTCGTGTTCCCCTTTTCCGGCCTCCCAGACGCTGGCTGTCACACCTGGAGCCCCCTGGCTTTCGGGGCCGTCAGGTGGGCACCAGGGCTGTTGTCAGGTGAAGACCCCTCTCTGCCTTGCGCTGCCTCAAGGCTGTGCTCAGGACCACTTGGGTTCGAGGGACACAACCGCCGGGTCTTGGGGGATCGGTCGTCTGGAAATGAGTGTCTTTCATGTGCTGCTCCCTGCACTGCCCCAGTCCTGCTGGTGGCATGGATGGAATGGGGCATCACGATGCGGGTGGGCGCACAGGGGCGCTGGGAGGGCCACAGGCTGTTGTTAGTTATTCTGTTAAACTAATGTCAAGGTCAAGTTGTGCCCTTAGCAGGCTGAGGCTGGGGGTCCTTCTCGATCCCCCTGGTGTGGGCCAGTGGCGTGGTCCCTC
>NW_006783036.1:3662220-3671075 GCF_000442215.2 Lipotes vexillifer | reverse complement strand
CTCGGCATTCAGCTTGCTAGTTGGGAGCAGAGGAGAAAGGTGGTGGGACTTCTGAGGGTGGCTCCCTGAGGGTCCCAAGAGGAGCTGGGGTTGGGTCCCGGGTCCCAGTGGACCATGGGACCTTCAGGGGCTGCTGGCCTGGCAGAGCTCAAGTTGGGGGTCCCTCCCTTCCGAGATCCTGCCTTGGCACTCAACTCCATGACTTGTGCTAAAGACCCCTTGGGCCTTACAGATAGGAGACCCTTCTCACCTTGACCCAGAACAGCTAGTCTCTGTTACTCCCCTTTCTTCCCCTGGGGCCTGGACAGAGGTCCTTGACTGTCAGGCCCCACCGGGCCTCAGACATAACTGGGGACACTAGAAGGGGGAAACGGTGACTCAGGAAGACAGCGAGTTATGGCAGAGCTGGGGCTGTCCCCTGGGCTTCACCTCCACCTCCATCCCGGGCTACGTGGAGGTCTCCTGGAGAGGGTCCCTGCAGCCCCTCGCCTCCCCAGGCCATCAAGGTGAAGGGCAGCGCCCCTGACCCAGCAGTGTTCCCTCCGACGCAGAGTGCCTGTCCTGGCAGCTCCGGGGGCAGCTGGATCGCTCTGCCCAGAATAACCCGGGGAGGGGGAGAGTGCCACCTGCGGGCGGGGCCGGGAGAGGGTCACGGGGAGAGTGGCCTCCTTCTTTGGGCTGCCCCAATTGGCCGGGCCAATCAGCTGGTCCTGAGGCTGCTCTTGCCTTTCAAGGCAAGTGGGCAGGGGAAGGAGCCCGTACCAGCTGCCAGCCTGGGGCCCACGCTGACTTGCAGCGTGCCCTTCTCCCCCTGGGCCCTCGGTTTCCCCACATCTGCAGGGAGGCTTGGGCTGTGGTCTTCTCACTTGGCTCCTGTAGTTCTGGGGTCCTGAGAGGGGCCCGAGGGCTGACCCTGGGGGGAGCAGGGGTGAGGGGAGGGGTTGGCTGAGCAGGTGGAAGTTAGTTCCACCAGCCACTCTTACAAACTGGGGCTTCTCGCACTAGTCCCGCAGTTGGGAACACAGGCTGGGTGGCTTCTTTTAGTGTTGGTCCAGGCTTGACAGCTGGGCTGGGAGGGGTCTCGGTGGACTTTTTCGCATCTCTGACGGGCTCCCTCTGTGCCTGGTGTGCTGTGGCTGCAGGCCTAGGAGCATGGGGTCTGGGGACATGCAGGGCAGCTTGGGCTGGAGTGGGAGGCCGAGGCTGGCCTCAGTCTCCCCATTTACATAATGGAAGGAGCACGGCCTTCCCAGGGGAGGTGGGCGCAGCAAGCCCTTTGTAAACTGTGAAATGCTACCAACGAGTCAGGGCCTGTTATTTTCATTAGGACTCTTATGATTATTACTTTTAGAACACCCGCTATAATTGGAATGGTCAGACAGACTCAGACAGTGTTTTCACGCATGGTGTCAACTTTAATTTTTCCATTAACCCTGAGAGGTGATGACGCCCTGCCTTGCAAGTGAGTGAACCAGAGTCCAGAGGGTGAGGCGGCTTGCCCAGGAGCCGTAATTAGCGGTGACGAAGGCGCTCAGATCCAGGCCATTGAACAGCCCCAGCAATAAGCCGCCCGTGACTGGAGCTAGTGAGGGATGGGGGGCGGGGGGGCGGTGTAGGGTGGAGAAGGCATGTGTCCTCCAGATGGGGGTAATTAGCGCTCATTTATTAAAATGGATGTTTCCCGAGTGTCTGCTCTGTGTCAGGCACCACCCTGGGCACGGGGCCCCTAATACTGACTTTGTTCCTTATGGGGTGGGCGTGTTCTGGTCTCACAGCTTTAACTGGGATTCGGAGAGCTCGGATCAGGAAGGAAGAGGCAGAGGCAGTGTTCAAAGCCAGGTTTAGGCTTTCTTCCCTGTACTGGTGGACTGAGGGGCAGGAGCTGATGCCCTGGGTGCAGTGGGCAGTGGCCATTTGGGGCCCCTGAGGACTGGAGGGGCCACTTGCGTTTCATGGCCCGACAGGAGCCCAGACCAAAGGAATGGGGACCTCGGTGTCTCCCCTCCGTCTCCTCGAAAATCTCACTCACGCGGTCATCCCCGACTCATTTTGGCTGATTTGGTCGTGGGCAGAGGGGCAGGACAGCTGGCCCAGGACCTGCTAATTATAGCCGCTCAAGTATTTGAGCAGAGCTTTTGAGTCCTCCATGTCATGGTTTTTTCTTGCAGGCAAGCAAACCCCTTAACCTCTCTTCCTGAGCGCTGGCCCAGGCCCCGTTCATTGCCCAGGCCCCCCAGGGGGAGGTCAGCGTGAGATCCCCACCCCAAGTCTTACCTTTGATGCAAGCGATCAGTGGCTCTGCTCCTGTCCCGTCAACTGGAACTTCGCTTCTTTCTAGAAAGTTATTGGATAAATGGGTTTCTTTAAGTATGAGAGCCTAGGTTTGGGAGGTGCATGCATTCTCCACAGTAGCAACCACAGTCCACTCACAGCCTCTGTCCTGCTTTTCTCATGGGACTGTATCACGTCATGTGATACAGTCCCCCCATCGCTACGTTTGGGTCCCTCCGTGATATTTCTTGAGTACTTACTATGTGCCAGGCACTGTTTTCATTCCTTTAATCCTCAGAATACCCTGTCAAGGTGTTAGTTATTATCCCCATTTTGCAGAAGAGGAGCCTGAGGCCCAGAGACAAACCTCAGAGCCTATGGGTCGATCTCACTTCTGTAACTGGGACTGACCCAGGCCGCACATCTCATCGGTCTCAGGGCCCGCATGTCAACCCCGCCAAGGTCCACACTGGTAGCACTTGGGTCCTGCCTTTGCTCTGTGACTCCTGAGCTCTCGGCAAGCCCCCTGTTCTTGCTGGACCCCTGTAGTGTTTTGTTCTGCCCCCGATGTCAGGCTGCACTGGCTACTCCTTGCTTCACCCCTCCCCCTTAGCACACAGTAGAGTAGGGCCGCCGGCAGCAGGTGAGGCCCGGGGCAGCGGCTCAAAGAGGTGGCCTGCACCTCTGCCAGGGCACCTGGTGGGCATTTTCTCTTCTCCCCTCCCAGGTGACGGAGAGGTGAGATGGCAGCTTTCTCCAGGAACGGAGTAGATGCCTGGCCCAGGATCGAATAGAAAGGTCTGAAAAATGATATTTTTTAATCCCTGATTTGTACATTTGAACAATTTGTAAATGTGTAGGGTCCTCAGGAGGGAACTAACTCAAGCCCTTTGTTCTGCAGCTGAGGCTCACTGCCCCCGGCGGGCAGTGAGTCGGTGCGTTCCCGAGGCCAGGGTGTGGCTCAGCCCTGGCCCCCAGGATGGCACACCTGCCCAGAGGAGTGTGAGGCCCTCCTAGGCTGACCTTGAAGCAGACCAGGTACGTATGCCCTGCTCTGTCACACTGACAGCCTCTTTGGGAGGTAGGGCCCTCAAAGACTGGGGGCCCTATATTAAGATAGTAATATAATTAAAAATCCAGGGCGACACTGTTACTCTTGTCTGTCCGTTATACATCCCCCCAGTGAGGTGTTAAAATCTCTCACCGTAATACAGAGGGATGCCTACAGCTGGGGTATCTGTGATGGGGGCTTAAGGGGTCTGCTCGGGGGGCAGAGAGGGTGGGCTCCCCTGGGAGGAGGTGGGTGGCCTTGGACTATAATTCCCCTCGCCTGCTCTGGTTGGATGGGGACAGCCATCTTCAAGTGTCGCCTTGATTCTTCTAATGAAGTAAAATATAAAAATGCCTGGCACATAGTAGGTGCTCAGCATATGCAAAAATGGTTCTTCTTTCAGGTGGATCTGTCCCCTAACTGTCCCTTTGAAAGCCCTTCTCATTTTTGTAGAGTCCAGAGGGGAACAGGGAGGGTTAGACAGGTCAGCGTTGGGTACAGAGGGCCTTTTCGTGAGTCAACCCTGGAACTTTGTTGGCATTGTGGAATTTATGTAGCCTTTCTGAGGAACGAACGTTTTCAGGTGGAATTACCTCGGTCCGGAGGCAGATACAGGTAACCTGGGTACTGCTGTATTTTATTTTTATTTATCATAAAAATCTTTTGTATCTGCAAAACTATGACAGGCATCTCAAAGCATTCACCAGGACCAAAGCCTGTCCAAGATAAAACACCATGTAATAAATAGCAGAGGCTCACGTGCGGGAAAGGTGATTAAGCGCCGGCAGAGGACTGGCTAACCTGTACTCACATTTCTTCCGCCCAAAGTTGTGGTTGAAAATAAGTGTCTGCCTGGCAGAGGGGAGAGAACTCAGAAGGTCCTGCCTGTGTTAGCTTAGGGAGGGGGAGACATTAACCAGTTAACTAATCAGTTCATCTGTGTGGAGGGAGGCCAGGACAAAACCTGATTTCAGGCTGCTTTGGGTTTCAGGTTGGCTTAGTTTTGTGTTCTTGGGCTCGCCGAGCCTTGATGTCTTTATCTGCGGATAAAGGGTCTTCCCAGTCGCACACTTAGTTCGTGGCTGCGACAGCTGGAGGGGACCTGTGGAGCCGGGTCTGAAGCTTACTGTGCAAGCAGGGTTTGGGGTGCCTGGGGGAGAGAAGAGGTTCTGATGGGAAGTCGGGATGTGGTGTGCTACCCGGGACGTGAAGCGGGGCAGGCAAGGACCTGCAAGTTTGCACCCCATTCTCAGGGAGCTAACATGTTAGCCACACCCCCTGTTGGTTAGAACTGTGGCGTCGGCAATGTGACAGCTGTGGGTTCCGCCCGGCTGGGAGGCTGCCGGTGCACGTGGGCTACAGGGCTGCTGCTCCCCAGAGGATCCCGTGTACCCTTCGCCCAGGACTGTCTCATGTCACATTCTCCCGAGTCCTCATTCTAGTTAGCTAATCCCTGAGAACACGGGCCAGGGCATTAGCTTTCGGGCCTCTTAAAGACCAGAAAGGAAAGTCCTCCCCGATGGGTGCCTTGCAGACACCCGCTTCGTGGCTCTGGAGGGATTTGGGGCCTGTGGGTGGTGCAGTCACAGCCAGCAGGCACACACCTGCTGGCCTCATGTCACTGACACGCCACTTGGAGGCCCAGGGCTCCAGTTTTAGAACATAGAAAATTCTGAAAAGAATGATCTGGGAGATACAATAAATCCCTCACGTCTGCAGAACTTGTCTGGGGGAGATATGCTCACTCCTGATCCAACAGTCAAAATGGTCTTACTTTTGTATTTGTTAAAAAGAAAAAAAAGCTAAAAGCTAACAGAAACCCCCCACACAAACATAACAAAGCAAAACAAAACCCACACACAAAATGTTTATTTTAATTATGCAAGAAATGCATTGATAATTAATACACTCATTACGGAAAATCAAACACTGCGGATAAAAGCTAAAGCCATCGTCAAGTCCTTCCTCCGTCCCAGTCGCCCCCCACCCCCACCCCCAGTCACCACCGTTTTAACTCTTGTTGTCAGAGTCAGGTGTCTGGTTCCAGACTTTTTTTTTCCTGTCCATTTGCATATGTATCTAAATAGACCTCTCCAATATACGATTCTTTTTTTTTTTTTAACGTAAACTATATCACCGTGTACATTTCTTTTTGCACAGCTTGTTTTTCTTCACTCAAGGATGTGCTTGGAGATCATAAAAGATAAACACCATTCCTTTTAACAACACCTTAGTAGCCTGTAATCTGTACACACCGAAGTAGAGTTCACACCACCTTGTTGCTGTCACTAAAGCTCCGGGTCCTTACCCGGTGGGGCTGGCTTGTGGAAGCAGGTGTAAGTAATTGCCAAGGTCTGGATTTGAGGAGTGGGCTCACAAGTGTTTATGACATTATTACAAATGAATATATGAATGCATAAATTAGCAAAATAAAAGTGGGACATGCCTGGACCAATGATGAGAAAGTGTTTGTGAACAAAGGATCATGATTAATCCAGTTCTGCGCAGAATACTGAGGTCCATTAAAAGACAATAGGTCTCGGCTGTTTCATTCTTTTTAAGAGCTGTTTAATATTCCGGGCTGTGTTTGCACCATTGTTGATTAGAGCTTCCTCTATTGTTGAAAATCCCAGCTGTAAGTCTGCTGGGGTAGGCCAGTGTGAGTCTATAGGTGCCTTGGTCAAAGTCCTAGTCATCGGGGTGGGTCACGGGTCCACGTGTGCTCGTTATATTATTTAAGAAAATAAATAAGAAAGATAACATAAAATAAAAGAGGTCCTGGCATAGATAAATGAGGAGAGCATGTCACGAACCGAGGTTTTAATTAATATGATTTTGCTGAACTGACGCCTGCTAAAAAAGATCTAAGCCGTCCTGTTTTATTTTTGTTGTTGTTATTGCTAACGACCCTGCAGTGAGCATTCTTGTAGCTGAATCTGTAAACACGTCCCTGACTGTTCTTTTAGTCCACCTTCTTAGAGGTGGGATAGCTAGATTAAATGGTTTGCAGCAAAGTTTATTTTCACTAAGTGATCTTTCTAACATGCCGTTTTGACCTTGTCGCTGTCTTGCTTTAAATCCTCCATCTGACTTCCCGGAGTGTCTGGGACGTGGTCCAAGAGCCTTAGCCTGGCATGTTAGACGCTTCAGGGTCTGGCTGGAAGCTCCCCAGCCTCGTGCCCCCTCCCCATGCATGCACACACACACACACACACACACACACACACACACACACACACACATATGTGTGCTAGGCACACGGCAGCCCCTACCAGCTACCCTCTCCTCTCTGTGTGTGCTCTGCCTTTTACCCTTCAGGGCTCCTGCCAAGCCGTCCCAGCCAGCTTCTCCTCGGAGCTTAAGACAAGGCTTGAAATGTTCGCTAGGGTGAACCCAAATTTAGAGGCACCGCTGCCCCCCAACACCTCATGCTAAAGTTTAGCAAAGCATAGTCTGTGGAGTCGTGATGACTCATTGACGTATTTGCCTCATCTAGGAGAACGTTTTACATTTTTCTTGAATTCATGAAACTGGCCACATGTTAATCACCCCCTTTCCTTTGTCCCTTTCCAGTGCCCTTCGCTCCCATGTTGCCTGGATCCGACTTCCCCTAACTGAAAACCACCTCATATTCCCCCGGGCCCATGGGCAGCTTCAGAGGACTGAGCTGTGTGCTCTGTGGCGCTGGGTGAGTCCTCAGAACGCTGTCACACTGCAGATGCATCCCCGGGAGGCCAGGCTGGCATCCCCACCGCCCCGAGCTGCTCTGTCCCACCCTCCTGGGTGCGCACGCCAGGCTCCCCCAGGCCCTGGAACCCTGTGTCCTGCGGTGCATGGGTTGGGGTGCTACGTCTCGGGGTGGAGTGCCAATGATGGGTTGTCAGAACATAATTATATCCTGGAAACGGTTGATTGCATCTTTTGTGACCTGCTCCTTGCCAGAGAGAAAAGGGGGTTCTGGAACATGAGAAGGAGCCGTGACGTAGCATGTGACAGCAGGGCCACCAGCTGGGGTGATGGTGATGCCCTGGGGAGGGGACAAGGTTAAGAGTGGCGCTTCTGCCTTTGAGACACAGTCATGTTCTAGAAAGAGCACAGGCTTCCGGGTAGAGGGGCCGTGATGCCAAGTCTGCATCACCCCTGGGGGCAGAGGACTTCACCTGCTTATTGGGAAGAACAGATGCACCAGCGTTTTCAGGGTTTTGGTCCCCCCTGTTTCCCTGGGGTTGGGGACGGGTAGGAAGCACCCCAGGAGGGCAGCCATCTCGAGCACAAACCTGGCTACAGGGCAGACGTAGAGCTGTGTGTCTTTGGCTAATCTCCCAAGAATTTCTGTGCCTCGGTTTCCTGATATTAAAAGAAGGAATCATAATCACCCACACAGCATATTGAGCGGCTGAGAGGGACAATAGCACAATTAAATCACGCTGCACGGTAGCCGGTATGCAGTACCCAGCAAAAATCAGCAGCCTTTCCCGTCTCATCCTGTCCGAAGTCCTTAACCCTCCGTCCAGAGAAACAGGCAGCTCCTTTTCAGCTCCTTTTCAAAGGCCAGGAGGGCGAGTGACCATGGAGGAACGGCTCTGCTCCTGTCGCCCCAGTGCAGACACCCTCCCAAGGGAGATGCGGGCCTTTCCTCGAACCCTGGGGGGGCTGGGGAAGGGGCTGCCCCCCGCCGGCTGTAATTGGGTTCTCCTAAAAAGTTTGGCGATAGTTTATTTTATTTTTTTATAAATATATATAAAATGTCAGACTGCTCTTAAGGCAGATTTTTTAGGCTCGTATTTTATAGACTTTGGCAAGGGCGGTTCGGAAGAAACAGTGGTTACAGTCTAGAGAGGTTAATAATTCCTGGAAAAACTTCTAGCTAAACCTGACTGCTCCTAAATTTCACAGAAACTGCTCCCTGGGCCAGGCCCAGCCTAAATGAGGTTTTTGTGCATCAGTGCAGCCTTACCTAGTGCGAGCATGACTTGCCTTTTACACAAAAGTGAACTTCCTTGGCCACCAAGCACAAAGACCCCTCTCTCCTATATTTTCAGTTTATTTACTCTGGAGCGTGGGCTTGGTCAGACACACGTCTTACACCGGGGTGTTTCTCTGTGCTGTTAGTGGAGCTGTCCGTGCCTCTAGCATGGAGCCCCGTCCATCCCTAATGTCCTCGTGCCTGGTTGAGGATGCCAGGCTCTGTTTGTGTCTGGGGCAAAAGGAGCCATTAGTGGGAATCCCCTGTCTAGCCAGGCTGCCCCATGGCCTCTGCCCCGTTAGAGATTTGGGCAGGTGACTTTTCAAATCCACACCGAAGCTCTTTTGATCCCTTTGCTGCTACCCGGATCAGGATCCGGTATTTGCAAAATTTCGCACGTGCGTGATTTCTTCTGCCGCATCCCCCCTCCCCCGCCCCACCTCCATGTGATGCCGCAGAGGCTGTGACGCACTTGTAAATACTTTACCAAACATTGTCACATCGACAGTTTCAAAGCCATATTTTAATTGACTGAAACAACAGCAACGACGGAAAACAGCCGATCCC
>NW_006783036.1:3651490-3662039 GCF_000442215.2 Lipotes vexillifer | reverse complement strand
CCCCCCCCCCACCAACACACCCCCACCCCAGGCTCTGAGAAAGCAAACGGTTTCTCCCAGGGCTGCTCCCAGCTCCTGAGCTGGGCGTTGGGGCAGTCTGTCTGTCTGTCTGCGGAGCCAGCCCGCACTCTCCACCTGCAGCACGATGCTGCCCCCCCACGGCGGGTCAGAGCAGCTGTCGGGACCCCGAGGCTGGCAGGACTGGGACAGTTAGGCAGTTGTGACAAGGGTGCCATCCCTGGGTACCTGGGTGCCTTTGTCGTCTTACCCGAATCTTTCTGCCCTGTGGAGGTGCATCCCTGCCCCCAAGGCTGAGCGAGGGCAGCCCGGTCATTTCAGACAAGGAACCCGGGCTGGTCCCTCAGCCAGCCTGTCTCTCTCTCTCTCTCTCTCTCTCTCTCTCTGTCTCTCACCACCCCCCCCCCCGTGTGTGTGTGTGTGTGTGTGTGTGTGTGTGTGTGTGTGTGTGCGCGCGCGCGCGCGCGCGCTCAGTGCCTGCGCTGGGAACAAAGACAAGAAAACTCCTTTAGAAACTGCAGAACAGAGCCTCATCTAGTGCGGGTCTCCTGATAAAGGCCCCATCCACCCAGAGTTCCTGGGAACTGAGCCCCCATGAATGGCCCTGGAGGGCCAGCGCCCGACATCAGCGTGGGCCGCATTCATCAACATGCAGGCCCCTCGGCCCCGGCGCTGGGCGAGCGGGCTTTCACGAGTCCCCAGAGCATCCAAGTTACAGTCCAGCAGCCGGCCGAATCCGGGGCTGCGGCCCAGCCTCCAGAAAAGGGCCCTGGTTTTCCCATGACCGGGCCAGCCCCTCTACTCACCAGACCCCCCTTCCTTCTGTCCCCCCCACCCAAGCCAGAAAGGCTCCCCCCAGCCCTGTGCACCAGCCTGTTGCCCCAGAGAGGACCCGGGCCAGCCTTTCCGGGCCTGGGAGCGGGCAGGGCGCTTGGCCACTCCAGGTGGGCTGGCCCTTGAGACGGGGAGTTGGCCGCAGGACAGCTCCCCCCTCCCCCGTCCGCCCTGCACTCACCCCCATTCTCCGCTCCTCTCCCCTCACTGCCTCATCGACACAGAAGCGCTCCACCGGCCATCTCGCGGTGCCTTTGCCACTGAGCTCGGGGCAAGGGGCATGGGAGAGTCTGCCCATCCTTGCTCTGACCCCAGCCTGACTTCTCCGTGGCCAGAGCCCTGCTCGGGACATACTGCTGCAGGAGCGTCTCGCAGGCCTAGACGTGCGGGCTGCCAGCCCGGGCAGGGAGCCGTGCTGCAGCTCCTGGCCAAGTACCGGCCTGCCTCTCTCTGCTCGGATGCCTCCCGTAACAGGGAGCTCCCTCTCTCCCCAAGCAGCCCGCTCGGGGCTCGCACACCAAGTTGCTTTACAGAGCCCTCCCTGCTTTCTGCATCTGCCTCCGCGGCTCCGACGCAGCCCCCTCGCCCCCTCTGCCCTCATCTCTTTGCAGGCAGCAAGCTCCTTCTCAGTCCTCTCTTTTCCGTGCTCGGTAACGAGCCCTCCATCCACCGTGGGATCAGGCTTGGGGTGCCCTGGCCCCGTCCGATCTCGGCCGTCTACACCTGTCCCCAGGCGCCTCTGCCCCTGCCCGCCCGCATCCAGGACGGAGCCCTTTACCCTGCTGTTCTGCACAGAGCCCAGGGGAGGGCGTGGGTCTCCCCTCCTGGGTCCAGCTGCTCTGTAGCTATCTGTTAAGTGGCTTCTGAGCCCTCTCGGTTTTTTATGGCCCCTTTGCCAGTTGCCAGGGAGAACGCTCTCTATGCAAACTCCCTGCCTTTTCCGCAGGAGCCACTGGCGGCCGGGCCGGCCCCGGTCAGCCCGCAGAGGCGGCAACGGTGGCGGCAGGCGTCCGCGCCGGGGTTGGGGGCTCCCAGGCTCCACTCCCAGCTCTCTAGCTGGGAGACCACACAATTCCCCTTTCTTTTCAGAGCCTCGGTTTTTCCTCTGTGAAGTGGAGATGAGAGGGGCTCCCACACCGGCTCGAAGGGAGGCTAAATGAGATAAGAGTAGCCCAACACACATCAGAGAGTTCATCAGTGCTCGTGGGGTAGACGGTGGGACCCGGGGAGGACGCAAGCGTGTAACAAGTGTCGCAGGAAAGAAGACAGTCTGGCCTTTGGAGACCCTGCTCCGAATACAAACAGGAACCTCACCAGGCAGAGACCCCTCTGCCGGCTCCATCGCACAAATCAAGTCAGCCAGAGGAAGCCTCTGGCCTGTGAGCTCACAGTAGATGCAGAAGGCGGCAGAAAAGACGTGCAAGCCCACATCTGCCTTTAATAGAGCAAGAATTTGCACTTATACAGCAGCACGAGGGGACCCTGGGGTAAGGCAGAAAGGAACATTTTTCCCGGCTGCTCCCTAGAAGGGTCAGCTTAGACGGGGGCGTCTGGGGAAGAGAAGCCCAGTGGAGTCCAGGCACCCCACAGACTGTGGGGTGCAGTCATCCTTCCGGGCACTCATTCTCCAAACCAGTGCAGAGCACCTACCTTCCTGGGCCCAGACCCGACTGGAAGGCTGGACACGGAGCAGTGCCGATCGGCCGGCTTCTTGTCCTCGAAGCTCAGTCTGGGGTGGGGGGAAAGAGACAGAGAATAAGTCGCTGTAAATCAAGTGATGAAGTGGGGATGAAGCAACTGAGATCACGGAGTCCTGTGTTCCAGGGGACAAGCCCTGAACCGGGCTGTCTACCTAGGACTTACCCCAGCAGGAACTCTGAGCACCAGCCTCAAAAATCCCCATTTGATTGATGAAGAAACTGAGGCAGGGAAAGACAAAGTCCCATACTCACTGTCTCTCAGCTGTTGTGAGGCCGGGCTGGGATGGAACCCCAGTCCCTCCGAGGCTCCCCACCACACCCTGCTGCTGAAGACAGCTCAGCGAGGCTGTGCTGAGTGCTGGGGGGGTGTGGGTGGGCAGGGGATGGATTGATTAGTTATAAGCACCTCCCAGCGGTGCTTGAGATCCCAGCTCCTCTGTGGCCCAATCCGTTTGAAGGGCAGATTCAAAATTAGGTGGTAGCACCTATGGGCAGAGGCTTATGAAAATGGCATTATTAACCTGATGCGGAGGGGGCCCTGCCCACCTCCAGGCAGCTTGCAGATAGAGGGGGCTGGGGCTTGTTTGTGTGGACAGGGAGTTGGAGGGGAGGGAGCACATGGGGGGCCCACCAGGGCTGCCTCCTGGGGAGGACTAGCTTTGGCGAGGATGAGGGCCTGCTGGCTGAGAGGGGCAGCCCTCTCACCAAGGAAAATGCCCGAGCTGGAGCTCCCTCTCCAGGGCAGGATCCCCTGCCCCTTCTCCGACACAGACTAGGACGATGGGCCTCCTTGCACCTCAGTTTCCCCATCCGTGTGAGATGCAGATGAAAACCATCGTCACTGCAGGGAGAGCTCCGGTCCCACACCTTCCCTCCAGCCCCCTACCATGGTGACAGTCCCCGGACACCTGTCTGCCTGTCGGAGAAATACTCAACGGGAGAGTTCCGGATCCGCGGGGGAGGGAGGGAGCCACAGGGAGAGGCGTGGAAGGGAGAAAGGAGAGGGGGCTGATGCCCCAGCTCAGAGAGGCTGCTCCGCGTTGGGTAGGAGTTGGGCTATTTCAGATCTGTGCCAACTCACGGTGCAGTGGAGTCAGACAGTCGGAATTCTTCAGACACCGGCCAAGCGTCTGTGGAGCCCCCAAGTGCCACAAGGGGGCTGCCTGGGCCACATTTTGAAGCCCGGAAAGTGAGGAGGGGGAGACAGACAGTGGGGATCGGCGCTTTTTGCTTTTGCAGCGGCGATTTTGATTTCCATTGCGGCCCCGAGGCGTGCATGCGTGCGGGGGCCGGGCCCTGCCCTGGGCTGGGGGCAGCCAGGAGGGGGTGGCCCACCCTACCTTGGGGGTGACTGCAGGCCGCGCCCCTCCCTCACCGAGGGCCGAGCTGCAATGCAGCAGGCTGCCGGGAGGGTCCGGGGAGCTGTCCGGTGGCCGGCTTTCCAAAGTGGGAAAGGAAGGCTGAGGGAGGGAGCATTTCCTGGAGGGGCAGAGGGTGGAGTGGCGCCCAGGAAGCAGACTGCGCAGAGAGTCTGGCAGCTGCAGGAGGGCTGGAGAGGGGAGAGGCGGGGGCAGGGGTGAGGCGCCCCGGCGGTTGGGGGAGATTGGTGTGGACCTGGGCTGGAGCGTGAGTCAGTTTCCAGTGATGTGACTGACAGAAAAGAGGGAGGCTTAGGTGGGGCAGAGAGGGACTGAGGATGGCGAGGCCAGCTTGGCACACAGTTTTAGGACAAAACCCGCCACCTCTTGTCCTCCCAGAACGAACCAATAAATATAAGTAAATAAATAAATAAATAAAAGCATCTGACAAGCTAGACAGCTGAATCCTTCACAGCCTGGCTGAGCTGCTCCCAGGGAAGGAGTCTTAGGTGGCCAGCTCTGCCTTGGAGAGGGGAGCCTTCTGCAGGCCCTTTCAGAGCCAGAAGAGGTTGCATGGGGCCAGAGGACCTGCGGAGCTGGGGGGAGAGGGGCCGGGGAGGGAGCAGGAGGGCCTAGGAAAGGGAGCGGCAGGCCCCGGGGGCGACAGGAGGGCCTGGGAAGGGTCTGGAGGGTCTAGAGGGGGCAGGATCGTCTGGAAGGTAGGGGCTGGGGTAGCAGGTGGGGGCCTTGCTCTGCAGTGCCCTGCAGCCTTGCACTTTCTCCTCCATCTCCCCAACTTAGAATGGTTTCCTTCCACTGACCCAGGCCCCTTTCTCACCCCCTTTCCACTTTGAGGCATTTTTTTTGCCTTTGGATCGGCTCCCTAGCAGCCTCCAGGATTTAGCTGAGACCCTGGGCCCCTTTGCTCTTTGAAAAGGCTTCCCCTCTCCTACCTCCTCAGCTCCTGAACTTTAGTTTTACACGATGATTTTAAAAACCTTTAATTATGAGAAATTTCAAACAACACAAAAGTAGAGAAAACTGTACCTATTTTCATCGCAATTTACACACTTTTCATACTGCTGCCACCGTCAACTCTCAGCCCCTCTCATTCTATCCAAACCTCATGCTGTCTTTCTACTACCCCCACCTGCCCCCAGACCACTCTGAAGCAAATTCCAGACACCATACCCTTTCCTCCAGCATTCTTCAGTGAGTATCTCTAAAAAAGAAGGACTCTTTTCTGTTTTGAAAACATAACCACAATGCCAGTATCACAGTTAAAAAATTAACAGCATTTTCTTCATGTCATCCAGTAGCTATTCAGCATTCAAATAGGCCCCAGTTGACTCATAAATTTCCTTTACAGTTGGCTTGTTCAAATCAGTGTCCAAATTCTTTCCTGCACTTTCAGGGGGCACTGGGATTATAGAAGGTAAAGGCAGTTACAAATCCAGGGGTTTGAATATCTAGTCTCTCCTTAAGCGAGTAACTCAACCTCAGCCAACTTTAGTTTCCTCACAGAAAATGGGGCAAATCCTGGGTCTCTGCTAGGGTCATTTAGAGGATTAGAGATAATGCATATGAAGCCCCTAGCCCTGTATCTAATACATAACACACTCAGCAAGCTGTAGCTGCTGGGATTATTCCTTTTTTCCTGGAGACTTCTAAAGGGGACTTGGGATGGGGTAGACAAATCAGAGTTGGCAATCGTCCACAAAACAAAAGGCTCCTGGCAGGCCAGGCCCCCTGAGTGATTAAGACAGTACGTGCACCCCATCCCAACATGGCAGCCTGCAGTCCAGGGGGCTGGGACCTCCCAGCCGGCTCGCAACTCAGCTGCCCAACAGCAGACAGCAGCTGCTGCAACTGGGGACCCACTGGGGATCCCACAGGTTGCCAATCCACTAGATGGCACTCTCTGCTGTGAGTCCAGGAGGGACCACTACCCCAACCTGCTCTGGCCACCGCCCAGCTCGGGTGCCGCAGGGGGTCACATGCCACTGAAACACTGCAGATAATTTCTGAAAAGCATTTCTCAATATGTCATGCAAGATACAGCAGTTTTCTCTCTGCGTAAATCCCAGCCTGATTGCACACGCAGAGGGAATGAACATTTCATGATCATTTGCTCAGGTCAGGCACTGGTATATCCACTCTCTCTTTAAATCCTCGCCCCAGCTACATCTGATTTCCCTTTATTTTACAGATGAGAGGACTTTGAGAGGTTAGTGACTTGGCCAAGGTCAGTTAGGAAGCAGGACCCAGGATTCCAATCCAGGTTCGTCTGTTTCCTCCGCATAATGGAAAGGCAGAAGGATGGATGTTAGGTCTGTTGGATGGATGGAAGCCTGCATCAGGATGCAGAGGTGGCTGGCTGGCTGATGAAGACTGGTGAGATGGGTGAATGCATGAAAGTGCAGATGGTGGATGGATGGATGAATGGGAGAGAATAGTTAGTTTCTCACCAAGATCGAAGGCTCACTTGATTTGTGGAGAGAGGTTTCCTCTGAGTGGAGCTTGCTGGTCAAGCTGTGCTGCCTCTGAGCATACTCACTGGCTCAGGGGGCTCTGGGACAACAGGTGGGCTGCCAGCTGATAGGGACCAAGTTTCAGTTCTGGTGCTAGAGCTGCTCAGTTGCAGCTCTCAGTCCTAGCTGCTTTCACACTCACTGAGAAACAGAAGACAGCCTCCTTTCCACTGACTCTCCTGGGTGACTAAGCCCTAAGCCCAACCCCATGCTCAGTCTTTCTCTAGTTCCTCGGCATAGTTTTCTGACCTCTAAATCATCAGAACCACCCTCCATGATCGCAGTTACCATCCTCAATCAAAATAAAAGGAAACTGAGGTTTAGAAGTGGTAAGTGCCTTGCCCCACATCGTGTAACGACCAAGTGCAGAACCAGGATTTGAACCCTAGTCTACTCTTCTAACAAACCCATACCCTTTTCCCATTTGCTTTTCTCTGTGACTGTGCCTGAAAAAGTCTGCACTCCTTGGGGTTTACCCATGTCAGACTCACCTTCCTGGCCTGTCAGGGAGCTGGCCTTCTACCCCCCAGACTTTACATTTATTTCTCAAGTAACACCTTCTCTAGTTTATCCTACTTGTAACTATCACACATGCAGGGATCGAACATATCACTGACCTCCTGCAGTACAATTGTCAAGTTACAAATTAAATTTCTGGTAGCTCAGAGTATGACTGAATGCTCAGAGAAGGAGATGTAGACTCTAGAGCCCAAAAGGCTGCAAGGCAAGGAGAGAGGGAGTCAGACAGAGGGCCGAAGGGCAATTCAGCTAGTGTCCCCAAAGACCTGGCTGAAATTCAGCGGACATGTTTCGATAATCTACTTATGGGCTAAGCCATAAGTAGATGCTCCGATTTCAATCCCAGCTCTGCCATTTACTAGTTTTGTGAGTTTGGACAAAGTGTTTAACCTCTGTGCCTCAGTTTCCTCAGTTGTAATACGGAAATACCAATAGTACCTCATTAATGGGTACTTGAAGATTAAATGAGTCAAACATTTAAAGTGCTTGAAACAATGTTTCCCATTTGGTGAGATGCAATAAATATTTCATTATAATTAAAATTATAATTGTTATCACTGTTTTCCTTGAGATGGCATTTAGTATCTCTGACTGGTAAGAATCATTACCCACTTTTTACAGACAGCTGAATAGGTGCCCATAGAGGGTATGAGACTTTGCCTTTGGAGAGGGGAGTCAGTGAAGCAGAAATATAAATTTAAGACTAGACAATTTCGGTTCTCGTTGTAGAAACAAGAGCTATACGCACCAATTGGACATGATCTGTCTTATAAAAGATTAAGCCCTGGAATAGGTGAAACTCGTCTGAAGGGATTTACTTGGGGGTGTTGAGAGTTTTAATGAGGTTGGATGGGAGTTGAGAGGAAGCTGAGTAGGTGAAGGGTAAGAGGAAGCATTACAATTCTCTTGGTTCAACTTCATGGCTTCCAGAAGCAGTGGGCAAGTTTCCCATATATGCTCTGACCAAACTTCTTTCCCTACATTTTTTTGGGGGGATGGGGGTGGGGGGTAATGGGCAGAACATTTGCAACTTAAGCCTAGGTGGCGTGTGACTGCGTGTGAGGGTGGCACCGGGGGTGGGGGGTGAGGGCATTTGGACTCCCTAACAGCCAGGTGACAGGAGATGGGTTTAGCATCTCTGCTGACTTGCTGGGCCGCGTTGGGCGGTTGATCCCAGCATGACCTGATCCCAGAATCCGTGCAAGTCCTGTGGGAACTGACACCACTGCATCTCCTCCAAGAAAGTTTACTTATTCATTCAGGATTATCGGTACATCCTGGAGATGCCCTGTGCTCCTGGGGATACCTGTGTGGGAGGTGAGACAAGCCCTCCTTATTTGCCCACACATGCATTCACACGCTCACCTTGTAGGCTGAGGGTCAGGTATCAGAGAGCAAGAAATGCCACAAAAATGAGGCATTGGGGCTAACTGGGGAAGAGACACTGGGGCCAGACTTCCCGCACTGGCTACCTTGCTCAGCATCTTCCTAGCTGTGTGACCACTTGTAAGTCGCTTAACTTCTCTGAGGCTCCATTTCCTCATGTGTAAAATGGGGCTAATCATGTCTTTGCTCAAATATCACCTTCTCAGTGACACTTTCGCCTTCTTGTTGCTTTCTATCACTCCTTTTTTCCGCTTTCTTTTTCTCCATAGTTCTCATCACCGTCTTATATCCTGTATATAGTACTTGTTTACTTTGAATATTGTCTGTTCCTGTCTCCACCCACAAGGAAGTTAGCTCTCAGATTTTGTCTTTTTCGTTCATTGCTGTCTCCCCTGGCCTGTACCTGGCACAAAATGCATGCTCAAAACTCTTTGGGGGATAAAAAAGGAAGAGATGCTGTTGAATTGTTCCCATCCCAGAGTATTGTCAGTGTCTGCAAAGTAGGCAGCATGGCGCCTGGTAGAGTGTTCATTCAGTGAATATTGGCTAATTTTGATTATTATGTCTACTTCACAGGACTGTTGTGAGGATCAACCAAGATAATGTATGCGAAGGCATGCTGTGAATTCTGCGTGCCCAGGGCAGGAGGTACAGCGTTAATGATCCTCTGCTGCTTTGAGGGGACTTACACTTAAACTTTATGCTTTTCATTTTCACACCAGCTGGGAGGGAGGGAAGCCCGAGAGACCACTGCCCCCTGAGGCTCAGCACGGGGAAGGGCTTTGCTGGAGGCTCACAGTGGGCTCAAGGCAGAGGCAGGAGCCTGCATTGGGCTCCCCAGCCTGGGGGTCTTTCTACGTCTCCCTTATGTTAAGTCCCCACGTGGGTATATTTATGTACATATTACATTATATATACATCTACATAATGGAAGTATGTTTTAACTTGTCATTTATTTTTTATTTTTCGTGCCTCAGAGTTGCTCTGAGGCCAGCATGCTGGGCACCCACCAGGACAGTCTGGGAGGGTAGGAGGGAAGCTGGCTATGTCTTGTCAGTAAGGGTCACGGTTTTTTGGTTTCTGGGAAACAGTGTGAACATCAAGAATCTCATGGCATGGACCCCTCCGAAGGCAGCCCCATTTCATGAAATGAATTTTAGTTTTCCAAAGCGCATCCCTTAGTTGGATTTCTGTTTTCCAGGGCACTTGTTTAAGCTTTGATGCCGGGTCCAAAAAGAACAGATCCCAACAATTTCCTGCCCGAGGTCCATCCTTTCCGAAACACTCAGCTTGGCCTGAGCATCGAGATCATTCATTTCTCTAATCAGATGGGGGGCTCTTGGACCCGCAGAGTGGGCGGCGTGGGGCGGGGGAAGGGCAGGGTGAGCGCAGGGTGGGAGCTGCTTGAGGAACGGTTGGTACGCACCCTCACGTTGGACCCTCGAGGCTGTCGCTGTCCTCAGTTGACCAGTCGCACAAGTCGGGGCACAAGGCAGAGAAGCCAGGTCACGTCTCTGCAGTTACACAGCTCACGAGTGCCTGCTGGGGTGGAACCTGGTCTGTCTGTCTGTCTAGCACCACAGCTGCTGCAGAGGAAAGAAAGATTTGGGGGATGGGCTCAGAGCCTGGGCTGGGAGTGGGTGGGGGGTCACCTGGCTGACTTTGGCATGAAAATAATAGCTGATTCTGCTTAAGGACTAGGGCTGTGACTGCAGGTGGGAAAACAGGCACAGAGAGGTTGGTTAACTTTCCTGATGTGGCCCAGCTAGTCAGGATTTGAGGCTGGATTTGAGGCAGGCAGTGTGATGCCAACATATGTGCTTTAACCATGAGGCCCACAGTGCCTCATGGCTGTGAGCACAGATTAAGAGGGCACGTGGAGTTCCAGGATCTGGGTTCAACTCCTTCTACCATCCCCCTGCTGGGTGTGCTTGTAAGTCAATCATATGTATTTAATTCTCCCTCTTGACAAGGCCCTGCAGAGCCCCAGCCAGCCACTGAACCATGGAAAATATTTTTTAAGAATACATATGTGATAAAATTTTACATATATGAAAGGGGAAGGGGAGGGTACACAGGAGATTTGAGAGGGATTATTTAAGGTAGAGGGCAGCAGGGGACTACGGGGGTGGAGAACAGGAGGTGGGGGCAGTGCGTGGTTATTGTACTGCTTTTAATCATCAGTAAAATAAGAGAGGCATGT
>NW_006783036.1:3641200-3651480 GCF_000442215.2 Lipotes vexillifer | reverse complement strand
AGCAGGAATGAGAGTGGGTTGCGAACCAAGGATTGAGATTAATTCTCCACACCCGAGGGACGTGAAAAAAGAGATCAGAGTGGTTTTATTTTATTATGATATTTTTATTATTTTATTATTAATAATTATTATTATTTTTAATAAAACAAAACATTATTTTAATAATTTTATAAATTTTATTATTTATAAATTTTTTAATAAAAATTTATAAAAATTTATTTTTAAAAATTTATAAAAATTTATACTGATTCTGTGTTTTACTTGATTTTATAATTTTATTTTATTAAAATTTAATAAATTTTAATAAAATAAAAATTTATTATTTTATTATTAAAAATAAAAAATAAAAATTTTATTATTAAAATTATTATTAAAAATTATAAAAGAATAAAGAAATACTGTCATAATGGCCTTGAGTAGCTCAAGGGTGAAAATGTGCTCTGCATAAAAGGTGATGATGAATCCAGGTCTGCTAACCTGACATTAACGAGCAAAGAAGGTCTGGGCAATTTTCTCCCTTTTCATGGGGATTTGTGTTCCATAGAATGGGCACACTGGGGTTTCTCCGCTGGACAGGATCTTGGCTCTGGGGAAAGACACTGTAGACAGGTATAAGCGGGGATTCATGGGTGCTCGCTGCATAGTTGCAAATGAATGAGTGCACAGATCCAATTAAAGAGAGCCAAGGGCTTCCCTGGTGGCGCAGTGCTTGAGAGTCCGCCTGCCGATGCAGGAGACGCGGGTGTGAAAGAAGAGTCTGTAGTTTTATTCCAAATTCAACTGGTAGAATTGTGTGAGGATAGCCATGCAGCATTGCCAAAAAAAAAAAAAGAGAATAAGAAATGAACAAACAAACAAAAAGGAATTGGGAATTCCCTGGTGGTCCAGTTGTTAGGACTCTACACTTCCACTGCAGGGGGCATGGATTTGATCCCTGGTCGGGGAACTAAGACCCCACCAGCTGTGCAGCGAGGAAAAAAAAAAAAAAAAAAAAGAGAGCCAAGCTTACACCACTGATGAGAATGTGTTTTCAGACGAGTGTTACGAGTAAGCTAGTTCTAGCCAACAGTAGTTATTAAAAATAATAGTACGAACACCCAATAGGTTCTAGGCTGTTGGGACTGTGGGTAGGAAGCATATTAACAGGTAGATAGAACAGTCATTGGTCTTGGGCTGAATGGTGGCTTCAGGTGTTCTTGATATATTGTTAGGAATGAATTAGATGACAATAAAATACATGACAAAATGAAAGACAGCCAAGAGCAGACCACCAAAGATCATGTTTTATGGCTTATGGCTTAAGGTTAATCCATTTATGGACAATGGTGGACTACTTAAAACAACAAAACCAAAGCTCTTACCTCTCTGGATAAGAAGCATTGGTCTATAAGGACTAATCGATGGTTTTGTTGTGGGTTAGTGCTGAGCTCCTGTGTGGTTATTGTGTTTCAAAAAATAAGTAAAAACAATAAAAAGGACAAGTAGGAAACAAGGATGAGATTATATCTGGAATCAAAGATGATTATTACTTCAGGTCTGCACAGCCGAGTCCATTAGGAAGGAGATCTGGGCTGGCTCTTCTGAGTTAGAAGCATAGAGACAGATGCCTGTAATAGCCATTATTCTTGTTTTCGATTAGGGTGGTGAATTCATACATGTTTATTGTAATAGATACAGTTATTAAATGGAGAAATATGTACAATGAGAGCTATGCTTGGGCCAATGATGAGACTGTGTCATGTGATTAATACTATGCTGCTCACCCGACGGCCGTTAGAAAATATCTAGGTTGTTTCATCCTTTTGAATATCTGCCTTGTGTTCCACAGAATGGAGGCCCCAGAGTGGGTCTAATGACACTCTGTTGATGAGGATCTTGGCTGTGACTTCTGTGGGAAATGAGCCATGGACCAACCAACGTGAGTGATGGTTAGTGTTGTTTTACGGTTGGGTGGTTGGTTGATGGGTGTGTATGCACTATTAAACATGAATGGACACAAATAAAATCAAAGATGGCCAAGCATAGACCAATGATGAGACTCTGTCATGAACCCGGGTGATGAATCTCCTTTGGCATAACTGTCAGCAAATTAAAAAATAATATAACTGGGCTGTTCTCTATGTAGTAAATGAGCAGATAAAAACAAATGATTATATATGAATCATTATGTTAATTTTATATATGTATAATTACATTATACATTAATAATGTATGTTTATATAAACATAATTGTTACTTTTTCTTATTCTTGGGGTGAATGGTATGCCCATGTATCTTTACTGATTTATTAAAAAGTAAAGGATGCATGCATAAATAAAATCAAAGAGGTCAAGCATGGACTAATGAAGACAATGTATCACGACCCAAGACTTATGATTACACAATTCTGCAAATTTGAGGGACATTAAAACAACAAAAAAATTCTATACTATTTCTTGTATTTTAATAGCATTCTACTATTAATTTATACACTACGGTTTATATAAACACTTTCCTGTTGGTGAAGTTTAGACTGTTAACTCAGTGAGAGATGCATATAGAAATGAAGAGAATTGGTAGTTTATTATCTTTTGGGGAAGATTCATGGGTGTTCGTTTAGGATTTTTTTAAAAGGGATAAATAAAATTAAAAAGGGCAAAGCACAGACCAATGAGGATAATGTTTCATACACTAAGGCTGATTAATTCAGTTCTACACAAGTGAGACTCATTAAAAATGATCCAGGCTGTTCATTCTTTTAAACGGTTCCTTTCTGTTGCGTGAAATGGACACATCATAGTTTACATAATCATACAACATTTATGAGAATTTTGACTCTTATTTGGGTGGATAAGGTAAAGAAAATGTAAGTAATAGTTGACGTTCTTAAGTCTTCAGCTGGAAAGTGGTTTAAGGGTGTTGATAAGTAAGTAAATGAATGAATGAACAAATTAATGAATGAAACGAGAGGGCATATGTGGGCCGATAATGATTGATTATTCCAGAATTAAAATTATTCTAATTGTGTACATTCCAGGTCCATTTAAAGTAT
The DNA here is from genome assembly GCF_000442215.2 of Lipotes vexillifer. Lineage (NCBI taxonomy): Eukaryota > Metazoa > Chordata > Mammalia > Artiodactyla > Lipotidae > Lipotes > Lipotes vexillifer. Next base: position 3,648,449 of record NW_006783036.1, on the reverse strand, counting down.
GTGTTGGTTAAGGAGCAGATATTCATTATTCCTGTTTTTGCATGGTGGTGTGTTGCATGTTAATTTCAGTGCTAAAAAAATTAGTAAATGTATGAAGTACAAAGAAGCCAAAACTGAGACTGGTGATGAGAATGACCCAAAGATTAGAGGATTACAGTTAATTTAGTTCTGTGCTCTTGACTGCCATAAAAATAGTATGTTTCATTCCTTTTACCAGATATTTTGTATTTCACGGTGTATATGTACCTAGTTTATTTAAACATCCTTCCATGGAGAAAGATCTAGCTTATTAACTCACTGATCAAGGAGCACAAAAGGAGATGAAAGATAACGTCAGTGTTCTACCTGTGGAGTATGAGACTGGGTTTATGGTTGCTAATTAAAACTCCTTTAGAAATGATCGACTCAAACCAGAGAGAATTGGCATAGACCAATGATTAAGAATTATGATTAATCCCCTCTAGCTTCATTAGAAACAGTTCTAGACTATTACCTAAGGGTAAAGAATGTATGTTAGTGCTGTCCAACAGAAATTTCTGCACTGATGGACATGGTCTGTAATTTGTTCTGTTCAATAGGGTAGCCATTAGTTGCATGTGACTACTGAGCACTGAAAATGTGGCCAGTGTTCATGGGGAACTGAATTTTTAATTTTACTTTATTTTTATTAATTTGAATTTAAATAGTCATATGTGGGTAATGGCTACTCTATTAGTTGCACTGGATGGTTGGTTAATGAGAGTTTCTTGAATATTAGGTATGAATAATTAAATATATAAATTAATAAAGAAGGTTGATTATGGGCCAGAGATGAGAATGTACCATGAGAAAAAGATTATAATTAATCCAGTTCTGCACAACTGAGATTCACTGGCAAAAAGTCTATGGTTCATGAAAAATAGACATAATAGGCTTTTATTTTATCAACTATGAAGTATTACTTTGAATGTGTGCCGCACAGTTTATGTGAACATTTCTCTAATATGGAAGATCTACGTATTTTGGTGAGAGAAGATCAAAAATTTATTGTCAAAGTTATAGCTTGTGAGTTGAATAGTGGTTTTGCAGATATTCATTATATTATTATTTATTTCAAAAAATGAATAATAAATAATAGAGAGTCCATGTGTGGTGCAAGGAAGACAGTGTGACATGTACCAACATTTGTGACTAATACGTAAATATAACTGTGGTCCATAAATAAAACATCTCTTTTACATTGTTTGGTGAGGAACATACAGACATATGTACCTAATTGTCAATATACATATAGGACTGAGCAAGGACCAGTGAAGAAAGTATATCACGAACCAAATTTTTATATTAATACATTTCTGAACAACTGAAACTCATTTTATAAAGGTCTTTGTTTCTCTCCATTTATGGGTAAGAATTACAAAGATTTATCTACCTATCTTTATATCCATACATATTATATACACATACATTATAGATATGGATACAAATTATAGTTTTTCTTAGGTTTGGTGGTACATTCATGGTGATTTCATTGACTATATTATAAAAAAACCAATGCATGAATAAATTCTTAAAAATAAGAGGAAGGAAATGTATGAGTTAGTCATTGTTGTGGCAGTGCTGCATAACAAGTAACCCACAATTTCATTGACTTACAAAACAGCAATTATTACAACAATAACAATATTTATTTCTCACATATGGATCTGTGGGTATCTTGCAGCAGTTGTGCTCCAGGCTGTGGGTTGGGTTCACATCTGCCCAACTTGCCTTCTTTTTCAAGGTTCTTAGATAAAGGAGTTGTAGTGTCTGGGCCATGCTCTTCTCACAGTGAAAGCTTGACGCTCCAGAGGGCACGCAAAACCACCCCTGCACATTTAAAGGCTTTGCTTTGACATGGTTTAAGTCATATCCACTCATACTCCATTGGGCAATGCAAGTCATATGGCACAGCATCAGTGGTGTGGGGAAGGACAGTCTTCCTATAGAGGATAGGGAAGGGAGAGGGAATATTTGCTGAAAAATGACATAACTTACCCCATTTCTCCCAACTGGTGAGAAACGTTTACTTCATGTTCCTACATGAAATACAGTCATTCTCTCTTCAAAACATCCCAGAAGTCCATGAAACCAGTGCTTTAGTTTGTAGTCCAGAGCATCTTGATTCACTTCTGGTTTGGATGTGACTCTTCTTTATGCAGAGACTTATAAATAAGAGATGGGTTATCTGTCCCCACATGGTAAATATACTGTGTTGGAAACACCCCCACTTGCAAAGGGAGAAAAAGGGAGGCACAAAGCAGTTCATTCCAACTCTGCTGGGCCAAAGATGTGAGCTTTCCTACCTGCAGCTGTCACCTGTATAGGAGGGAGAACAAAGGTGGATGTTGGTAATGGCCGCCATTCGTATCCTTCTTGTAGGTGATCAGTTCAGTGATGTTCATTGATATAAACGTTGAGAGTCATTAATTAAGTTAAAAAATGGAGTGTTGTTTGTGGTCAAAGGGGAGAAGGAGGGCCAAGCACGAGGCAAGGATTATGGTTAATTCAGAATTTCACAACTAACATTCATTTAAAAAGTTTACATCGAATACTGTTCACTCTTTTTTATGCCTGATTTCTGTTCTACAGAATGAACACACTAGAGCTGATCAGCCATCCTTAACTGATGAAGGGCTTACCTCTGTGTGTTAGGAGCATGGAGGCCGATGTAAGTGACAGTCAGAGTCCTTGTTCTTAGTTTGGATGGTTTGCTCATGGATGTTGACTGTATTACTTAAAAGAAACAAATGGCTTCATTCATCACTTGTTAATATAACAGTAGACCATGCATGAACCAGTGTTTAGAGTGTGATATGAACCAAGAATCGTGATGAATCTAATTCAACACAACTTAATTCCATTAAAAATACACCAAGGCCATTTAATTTATGTTATTGGCATTTGACTATTCCATACTCATGTTATATCCACTGTGACTTTGACTTAGACATTCCCCACTGACAAAGATCTATGCTGATAACTGGTTGAGACGGTAGCACGTAGGAAGGTGGAGAGATATTATCAGTGTTCTATTGTGGAAGAAGATGGTGGGCTCAGAAGAGTTCACTGTGTCATCTTTGAAATATAGACAAATTAAAAGTAAGAGGGCTAAGAAAAGGCCAATGATGAGTGGGGGATTCCTATGTAGCAAGAATGTTGATTGATTCATATGTTATTGATCATTATAGAAAGACATCTAGTGTACTATTTCTGTGGGAAATTAGCCTATGGACAAGTGCTGTTCAATACAATGGCCACTAGCCACAGTTGGGTACTGAGCACATGGCTAGGCTGAACTGAGATGTGACCTATGTGGAAAATACACACCAAATTCAGAAAAGTCAGTACCAAAAAGTGTAAAATACTTCTTTTATTTTAATATTTTTTAAAAAAATATTTATTTATTATTTTTGGCTGTGTTGGGTCTTTGTTGCTGTGCGTGGGCTTTCTCTAGTTGTCTAGGCACGCGGGCTTCAGTAGTTGTGGCTCGCGGGGCTCTACAGCTCAAGCTCAGTAGTTGTGGTGCATGGGCTTAGCTGCTCCGCGGCATGGGGGATCTTCCCGGGCCAGGGCACGAACCCGTGTCCCCTGCATTGGCAGGTGGATTCTTAACCACTGTGTCACCAGGGAAGCCCATAAAATATTCCTTTAATAGTTATTTATACTGATTACTTGTTGAAATGATAGTATTTTAGATCTATTGGGTTAAATAAAATATACAGTTATAATTGATTTCACCTGTTTCTTTTTAAAAATATAGATTCTAGAAAACTTAAAATATATGGGAGGCTTGCATTATATTTTTATTGGCCAGCACTGCTATAGACTAACGAGAGGGATACTCAAGGACCTTTTCCTTTATGTTTTTCTGACCCATGGGTATTGATTGTATTATTATTAGTCAACTAATGGACCAATTAATGAAAAATGGATAAATGAATGAGAAAAATGGGAAAAAGCACACACTAAATATTAAAGTGTATATTGACACAAGGATTATTTTAAATAAAGCACTAAAGCCCATAAAAATGATGAAAGTGGTTAATCCGTCTGGGTAATGAACATATGAACAGATGTGTGTAGTAATCAGTGCTGTTGTATTGGATTGGTGGTGTGTTGCTAGTCTTAAATTTTTAAATTATTATTATTTTTTAAAGAAAATGACATGGACAAATAGCTGATTAAATAACCAACTAAATAGAAGAGGGTTGAGCATGGCAAGTGTCAAATGAAGGCAGCATAGTGATAATGGTACTGGTCAATCCTTTTGGCACCATTGATATCCACGGCAAAAAAAATCCAGTCTCAGCTCTGTGGGAAATGAGCCTCTAGTCAGCGATTAGGAAGCTCGCCAGGTCTTAATCTTAGACTTTGAGTCTCCCGAGTATTGATTATGTTATTACTGTTTAAGTGAATCAATGCATAAATTAAACAAGTGTATAAATGAATGAAAAAGGAGGGCAAAGCATGGACCAATGATGCAAGAACTATTACTAATATGTTTGTGAAGCACTAAAGTCCATTAAAAAAGGCACTGACATCCCTTTTTTAAAAAGGGGAAGATATTTACATAAATAAGAAAATTAAAGAGGCCCAGTGTTGAGATTGTGTCAGATGATAAGAATTATGATTAATCCAGTTTATTCATTGAGTTCATTAAACAACAACAAAGATCTAGTTTGTTATCTCTCTAGGAAATGAACAGGTTGACAGATATTAGTTTTTTTTTTTATTACATCTTTATTGGAGTATAATTGCTTTACAATGGTGTGTTAGTTTCTGCTTTATAACAAAGTGAATCAGTTATACATATACATATATCCCCATATCTCTTCCCTCTTGCGTCTCCCTCCCTCCCACCCTGCCTATCCCACCCCTCTAGGTGGTCACAAAGCACCGAGCTGATCTCCCTGTGCTATGCGGCTGCTTCCCACTAGCTATCTTTTTCACGTTTGGTAGTGTATGTAAGTCCATGCCACTCTCTCACTTTGTCCCAGCTTACCCTTCCGCCTCCCCATATCCTCAAGTCCATTCTCTAGTAGGTCTGTGTCTTTATTCCCGTCTTACCCCTAGGTTCTTCATGACCTTTTTTTTTTCTTCTTAAATTCCGTATATATGTGTTAGCATATGGTATTTGTTTTTCTCTTTCTGACTTACTTCACTCTGTATGACAGACTCTAGGTCCATCCACCTCACTACAAATAACTCAATTTCGTTTCTTTTTTTCAGAGTTTTTGATCAGTTTCTTTGGATTCCAAGCTATGGATTGTAAGGGAATGAATGAATACATTTATGTCACAGTCAGTTATTTAAAAGGGGGCAAATCATGGACCAGTGATGAACACTTTTAAATTATAAAGCAAGTACATCCTTCACTGCTGGTGTCCATGTAAAGAATATGAAGTCTAGGCTCCAACCTGTTTGTTTAAGGTTCACAGATAAATTCATGTTATAATGTTTCAGTTTGGGCTGCTTGTGGGCTTACTATTTTTTAAGTTAAGTATAGTTGATTTACTGTATTATTTTCAGCTCTACAGCATAGTGATTCAGTATTTTTGCAGATTATACTCCATTATAAATTATTACAAGATAATGGTATAATTCCCTGTGCTATACAATATATCCACAAGTTTGTTTTCTATTATCTGTTTCTGTTTTGCATATGCATTCATTTGTATTATTTTTTAGATTCCACACATGTTATATAGTATTTGTCTTTCTATGTCTGACATATTTCACTAAGCATAATATTCTCTAGGTCCATCCACGTTGCTGCAAATGGCAGAAATTCATTCTCTTTTATTGCTGAGTAATATTCCATTGTGTGTGTGTGTGTGTGTGTGTGTGTGTGTGTGTATGTGTGTGTGTGTGTGTGTGTATAATTTTGTTTATCCATGTGTCTCTTAATGGGCACTTGGGTTGCTTCCATGTCTTGGCTATTGTAAATTGGGCCGCTATGAACATTGGGGTGCATATATCTTTTTCAGTTAGTGTTTTCATTTTTTCCAGATATATCTCAGGAGTGGAATTGTTGGATGATATGGTAGTTCTATTTTTAGTTTTTTAAGGAATCTTCATACTGTTTTCCATAGTGGCTGCACCAGTTTGCATTCCCATCACCTCCTCTCTTAACATTTGTTTTTGTAGACTTTTTGATAATAGCTATTCTGACAGGTGATACCTCATTGTGGTTTTGATTTGCATTTCTCTAATAGCGTTATGAGCATCTTTTCATATGCCTGTTGGCCATCTGTATATTTTCATTGGAAACATGTCTATTGATGTCTTCTGCCCATTTTTTTTTTCTTTTTTTTGCGGTACGTGGGCCTCTCACTGTTGTGGCCTCTCCCGTTGAGGAACACAGGCTCTGGACGCACAGGCTCAGTGGCCATGGCTCACGGGTCCAGCCGCTCCGTGGCATGTGGGATCTTCCCGGACCGGGGCACGAACCTGTGTCCCCTGCATCGGCAGGCGGACTCTCAACCACTGCGCCACCAGGGAAGCCCCTTCTGTCCATTTTTTGATTGGGTTGTTTGTTTTTATGATATTGAGTTATATGAGCTTGGAATTACTCTTGCTAATTAACGATAGGCATATGATTAAATTAATCCATGACTAATCAAATTAAATGATAGATAAGCAAATAGATAAATACATAATAAGGGTCAAGAATGAGCACTGGCAAAATGTGCCATGAAACAAAGTTTTAGATTAACCCAACTTTGTTTCTTCTTCAATTTTTAAAATTAATTAATTAATTAATTGGCCATGCCCTGTGGCATGTGGCATCTTAGTTATCTGACCAGGGATGGAACCCATGCCCCCTGCGTTGGAAGCTCGGAGTCTTAACCACTGGCTCGCCAGGGAAGTCCCAGGTTAACCTAAGATTGAACAAGTGAGGTCCATTTAAAAAAAAAAAAAAAAGATAAAAGAGGGTGCTTCATTCATTTTACAGTTGTTTACTATTTTGCTTTATTTATTTATTTACCACTGTTGATTTACGCATTCCGTCAGGGATAAAGATTTAGGTTTCTAATCTGTCGAGAGGCAAAACACAAGGAAAGGTAGAAAATTGTTAGTGAAGTAAAATGAGATGTTCCTGGATTGTTTTGCTGCACATTTAAAATTTGAACAAATTAAAGAAAGATTAAAGGACCAAGAATGGCCATGATGAGTTTGGGTTTGCATGAAGACTGTTGATTGATCCATATGTGCTATAATGGGGTCC
>NW_006783036.1:3626492-3641190 GCF_000442215.2 Lipotes vexillifer | reverse complement strand
AAGAGTGTATTAGTTCTGAGAGAAATGAGCAAAACCCAGAAGGTAGTAATGTTCTTAGATCTCATTCTTGCTTTGTGGTGATTAATGGATATTGATTAATTATTAGTCAATGAATGAACGAATTAATAAACAAATGTATAACTGAATAAAGAAAAAAGGCCCAAGCCTAGATCACTGATGAGTACTCTGAGGTGTCCAAACCAAGGATTTTGATTAAGCCCCATAACTCTGAGGTCCATTATAAAAACAAACCTAATTTCCTGCCGTGGTGGGACATGAACTTGTAGCTGAAGTTAGGGATACAGGCATCTTGCTCTTCGCTTTGATAGATCTTAGGTATAGATCCTTTTATTAGTGAATCAGTAATGAGTAAATAAATAAATGCATTATTTAATGAAGGCAAAGAGGGCAAGATAACCACCAACAATGAGAGTATCTAATGAAATACAGATTATTCTTAAAACATTTGTGAGGAGTTGAGTTCTAATAAATGAAGGGTCCAGGGCATTTAACATGTTGATCAGGAACCTATGGGCAACTCTCTGTAAGAGTCAGTGTTGTTTCTGGGTTGGTGGTTGTTAATTTTAGTAAGAAAGGGGGAAAAAGGGAAACGTAATAATCGATTACAGAACTACTTAATTAGAGAAGATCAATCATGGGCCAATATTAAGAATTCATGACATGAGAGGAGTTATGATTAAATCAGTCTGTCTCAACCAGTATCATTTTTGAAAAACACATCTAGTTGTTATTCTGTGGGTATTGAGTTTTTATAAATTTATTTATTTATGACTGCACTGGATCTTCATTGCTGCGCGCCGGCTTTCTCTAGTTGTGGCAAGCGGGGCTACTCTTCGTTGCAGTGCGTGGGCTTCTCGTTGCGTTGGCTTCTCATGTTGTGGAGCATGGATTCTAGGTGCGCGAGCTTCAGTAGTTGTGGCACGTGAGCTCAGTATTTGTGGTGCATGGGCTTAGTTGCTCTGCAGCATGTGGGATCTTCCCGGACCAGGGCTCGAACCTGTGTCCCCTGCATTGGCAGGTGGATTCTTATCCACTGTGCCACCGGGGAAGTCTGTGGGTATTGAGTTTATGGGCAGATGTTAGTGTTATTTAGGATCCTTACCTGGGGTATGTAAGTGATATTATTGTTAGTGAATGAAGGAAGAGGTTATTTAAAAGAGGGCAAACATGGACCAATGAGGATATTGTGTCATTAAAAATGGTTTATTAATCTCACTGTACTCTTCTGCCATGCATATAAATAAAAGGGGACCGAGCTATGCCCACTTTGGGTAAAGAGCCATAGAGATAGTTACCTATAATAGTATTTTAGACCACTTTGCATTTGCTTTGGAAGAATGAACAAGTTATTCCATGAGGAAATAAATAAAAAATAAACAAATATATGAATAAAGTCATAAAGTAGGGTCAAACATGGTGAGACTATATCAAGAAACAATGATGTAAATTCACCTCATTCTAATCAAGGAAGACCTATAAAGAAGGTAATATGGGCTCTTACCTATGTGAGTAAGGTTTAATAGAAAGAATTTGGAACAGGCATAGTTCTTAATTATTCTACTAGGATGTAAATTTAGCAGTTGTCATCATATTATGTACATTAATAATTAAAAAATAAATAAAAAGAGGGCCATTCTTGGGCTAATTGAGTGTGATGAAAACAGGGTTTTATGATAAATCTGTTACAGTAAGACTAAGGTCTCTTAAAAAAAATCTACACTGCCTCTTCAATTTTCTAAAATCTGTTTTTTACTGCACAGATTCAATATACCCCAATCTGATTTATTCATTACCAATGATGAAGATCTTGGCTGTCACTTCTGTGGATAAAAAGCAAAGGGACTCATGTAAGTAAAAAAGTTTGTGTTCTTGGTTTGAAGGTAATTCATGTGGTCCATGGAATTGTTTCAAAGGAATGAGTGGCTACTGCAGACATAAAATCAAAAGATGTCACATATGGACCACTGCTGAGAAAGTGTAATGAACCATGGGTTAAGACTGATCCATTTTAGTGAAACTGAGATCCGTTAAAAACAAAGTTGGAGGGTTTTGCATTCATTTTCACAGTTGCTTAATATTCCATTTTATTTTTGCACAACATTTTAAGAATATTTTTCAGCTGATGACAGTCTAGGTTGTTAAATCATGGAGGAGGGGGCACCTAGACAGGTAGAAAGTATTGTCAGTGCTCTAGTTGCAGGGTAAGATAGTAGGTTCATTGTAGTACTTTTAAAATATGAAGAAATTAAATGAAAGATGAGCAAAAGCAGGGAGTAGTAAAACACATGGGATGGGCATGAAGCAAGGTTATTGATTAATCTATATGTGAAACAATGAGAGCCAATTAAAAATAGATCTCATTTGCTAGCTCTGTGGGGAATAAATAGCTGTAAACAGCTCTCTGCAATATTCAAAGATCTTGCTCTTGGGTTTTTGTGATTCACGGGAATTATTTTTTTTTTAAATCAATGAAACCGTGAATGAAATAATCAGTAAATAATGAATGCATAAACAATCCATAAACAAGAGCTTGGATCAATGATGAGAGTTCTGGGGTATATGAATCAAGAATTTTGATTAAACCCTAACTCTGAGGTCCATTAGAAAAAGACAGTTTTTCCCTCTAGGGGAATAGAGTTCAGAGCCAATTGGGGATCTGTCCTTAGGTCTTAGTGGTTCCTGGTTATGGTGTGTATTGATGTAAATGAATCAATGAGTGCATGAATGAATAAATGAATAAATGTGTAAGTGAATGGAGACAAAACAGGTTACACATGAGTGTCCATGCTGGCATTCTGGGTTGGTGGGAGGATGATCTAGTCATGTATTTCTGTGGGTAATCAGCCTGTGGGCAATGGTTAGCATTTTTGGTGTTCAAGTATAGATTCTCAGGTAATTATTTATGGTTATAAGTTATTGAATTAATATGATTGTATCTCAAATGATTATTTAAAAAAGGGCAGACTATGAACAAATATGGAGCATGTGATGTGAAGTAAGGTTAATGACTAATCCTGGTCAGATTATTCCATTGAAAATTAAATAAATAAATGAAAGGATTTGTAAAGTCATAAAGTAAGATAAAGCTAGAATTATTTGTGAGAAAGTGCCATGATGCTAGATTTAAAATTTATCCAATTCTGCACAAAGTTCATGAAAATTATTAGTAGGCTATTAACTAAGAGCAGGGAGTATACAGCCAAGCACCGTAATGTTTAAAAGGCTTATTCCTGAGTTAGGTGTTGGATTCAATGATGCTTGTTACTACATAGCTTAAAATTAAAAATAGAATAAGCTGATAAATTAAAAAGCATTGCAGCTTTTGCACCAATAATGAGAATGTGACATGATCCAAGTTTATGATTAATCTGGCAGTGCAGAGCTCGCATCCATTTAAAAACATCTAATATAGACTATTTAGAATTGGCTTTTTCCTTTACCGAATGAACATACCACAGCCAACTCAATCATTTTCTAATGGCGAATAGTTTAGCTGTTGCCTTTGTCAGTAAAGAGCACAGAGACCAATATAAATAACTGTTAAAGTTCATGTTCTTAATTTGGGGAGTTTGTTCATGGATTTTTAAGGAGTTATTTTTTAAAAACTGGTTTTACATATATAAATAAAATTAAAGAACACCAAACATCGACCAAGAATGGGAATGTTATGAACCAAGGTTCATGATTAATCATTTTTAGGGCCACATAATATTCCATTTTAGTTTGACCCCCAAATATATTTAGAAATCCATTCCTTGATGAAGATCAAGGTCATTTACCTGTTGAGGATGGAGAACATAGGAAGAAAATTACATTGTTTTAGTTGTGAGGGAAGATGGTGGTTCATAGTTTTTATTCTACTATCTTTACAGTATGGACAAATTAGGTAAAGAGACAAGCAAAAACCTTTTATCAATATGGCATTGCTATGAAGCACAACTGTTGATCAATCCGTACATGCAACATAGAGGTGCATTGAAAGAAGACATTAAATGTATTAGTTCTGTGGGACAAGTGTGAACAGACCTTCCTTAGTAACAATCACTCATCTTGTTCTTGGCATTTATAATTCATGGATATTGATTGTATTATAATTTATGCATGTAAAAATGATCCAGAAAGGAAGATATGAATGAAGAAGACAAAAAATGCAAAGTCTGGATCCATGATGAGTGTCTTGCGGTGTTGGAATTAAGGATTCTGATTAAACCCTATAGCTCTGAGGTTGTTATAAAAAGAGGTCTAGTTATTCACTCTATGGTAAGTGTGCTTGTGGCATAAGAAAGGAATATTCAGGATCCTGTTCTTGGGCTACGTGTTCCTTGGGTATGGATTTTTTTTTTTTAACATCTCTGTATGTTGAAGATTTTTAATCACAGTTTCAATTTCAATGCTTGTGCTTGGTCTGTTTATATTTTCTATTTCTTCCTGGTTCAGTCTCGGAAAGTTGTGCTTTTTTAAAATAATTAATTAATTAATTTTAACATCTTTATCAGAGAATAATTGCTTTACAATGGTGTGTTAGTTTCTGCTGTATAACAAAGTGCATCAGCTATACATATACATATATCCCCATTTCTCCTCCCTCTTGCATCTCCCTCCCACCTTCCCTATGGATATTTTTTATTATAAATGAAACAATGCATGAGTAAAGAAAGACATGAAGGAATGGAGAAAGACAAGGAAAGCCATACACTGTTCAATTATGAGAGTATGTTTTCAAATATTTCTGAAGCACTGAGGTCTAGGAAAATAAATATATCAAGGTTTTACCTCTTTCAGCAGCGAGCAAATAGACAAGTCTGTCCAAGATTGAATGTTGTTATTATGGATTGATGGTGGGTTACTGATCATTTATTTTGTTAAGAAAGGGGCAAAATATTTGCACAAATAATTAAATATCTAATGGAAAAAAAATCATGGACCAGTGATGAGAATAAGTCCTATAACGAGAGTTATGATTAATTTAAGATGGTTGACTGTGAGTATATGATCACATGTTAATATTATTGGAAAGTTTTTGTCCGGTGGGTTATAATTATAATAGTGACATATGATAATTATATATTGCTGTTAGTGAATGAATGGATTCATATTTTACTTAAAAGATGCAAATCGCACACCAATGAGGAGCTCCATTATGAAATAAGCATAGTGATTATCCTGTTTTACACAGTTGATTTCCATACTTTAAAAAAACTCTAGGCTTTTCCTATTTTGCATAATGTGCACATAGACAGATGCACATAATAGTATTTTGTTTCTGGGTTGCTGCCCAATTTAGCATTTTCTGTTTTCTTTATATAATGAGCAGCTGGTGAACTTACTCCATGAGTAATTAAATGAATGAATGAATGAGTGAGTGAGTGAATGAATACATAAAGAAGAGTCAAGCTTGGGCCACGAAAAACAAGGATTAAAATTTGTCCAATTTGCACAAGAAAGATTCATTAAAAAGGAAACCTGAGTCAAAGTTCTGACTTGTGGGTTAGATTGTGGATTCAGTGGTGTTCATTATATTGCTTAAAATGAAAATTAAATAATTGAGTAAATAAAAAATAGTTATACTCTTGGGTCAAAGAAATGAAACAAGTTTTAGGTCTAATCTAGAACTCTACAGTTAGTATCCTCTAAACGTACCTAAATTCATGATTTTTCATTAAAGCCTGCTTTTCACCTCAGAGTTAACACATCGTAACTGATTTAATCATATCTAATGAAGAAGCATTTGGTTGATACCTTCTCTGTTTAAGAAGCATATACATACCAAGCTGGGTAACATTCAAAGTTTAAGTTCTTGTTCATTTTTGCTCCCTGAAATATTAAAAAAAAATACATGGCTAGATAAAAGTATAAAATTAGAGAAGGCTGTACGTTACCAATGACAAGAATAGCTTATGAACCATAGGTAATGATGTTTAATTCACTTCTGCACAACTGATGACTCCTACAAAAAGGTGGAAGTGTTTCACACATTTTCAGAGATGTTTGCTACTCTCTTTTATATTTACATGCCAGTTGATATCAACATTTTTCCCTTCAAAAGATCTCAGTGAGAGGAAGCACATATGCCCTACATTGAGGGTCATTGCAAAGAGATCTAGTGTTATTGGCTCTATAGGAAATGAGCATATAGTTAGATCATAGTAACATTCAAGGATCTTATTCTCAAGATTCTGTAATTTATATGTAGTGATTGTGTTATTATTGGACTAGTGAATGAATCAGTAAACAAAGGGATAAAGGATTGAAGAAAAAGAGTGCTGAGCTTGGACCAATGATGACTCCTAGAGTGGGGGTTAGGTCTGAATCCAAAATTGTAATTAATTCCTGTCTCAAAATCTGTGGTCTATTGAGTAAAAGGCAGAAAGTAAACTCCCTGGGAAATGAATTCATGAATGGATAAAGAAATATGTAAATGAATGAAGATAAGGAGGGTCACACAGAGACCAATTATGAAATTATGTAATTAAGATTATTATTAGCGCCTGTTTGAAACACGGGTTTCCAGAGATGAAGAGATCAAAGCTCTGAACCCTTCGGTAGGGACAGTATAGACAGAGATACCTCAGAGTCCAGGCTGCTGCTTTCATTGCTGGTTTGGTTGTTTTAATTAGAAAAGGAGAAAAAAAAAAAAGTTTACCTAAAGAGTTGCTTAAATAATTGTCTTATTGAGAGAGGGCCAAACATGAACCAATACCGAGACTGTGTCATATGATCAGAGTTAGGATTAATCTAACTCTATTTGCTGAGTCTTATTTTTAAAAAAATCAAGAGGATTTAGTCAGTTATGTCCATGGAGCACTAAGCAGGATATTCAGTGCTCTTTTGCAGTGCCTTGCTTTTCATTGATATTGATATGTTTTTATAAGAGAATGAAGGAATGTATTTTATATATAGATTAGTTATTCAAAAGAAGGCCAAGGAAGGGCCAATGAGGAACATGTGTTATGAACCAGAGGTAATGATTACTCCAGTTATACCCAAATGTTGTCCAGATAAAGAAAGAGAATTCTGGGTTTCTCCCCACTTTGGCTAAAAGTGGTCAAGCGCGGACCAATGGGACTGATATAGAAATTCTCATGGAGGAATTCTTTAGAAAAATGGGTAAATAATTTATTTCATGCCTAATTATATACACGAATCAATAAATGAATCACTAGATATATAAATCAGAAAAAAATTGTGTGAACTGGTGAAAGTATACCACAAAACAAAGATTTACATTTATCCAATTTTGCACAAGTGAGATCCATTAAAAGCCATCGCCAAGCTGTTAAATTTATGAATAGGGAGTATGTAGACACAATTTATGATAGATAAAGTTTCTTATTCTCATATTGGTATTCATTGTATTATTTAAAAATAAAAATTAAGTGAATCAACAAATAAAGAGTGCCATTCTGGGGCAATGGTGAGATTATTAAATGACCCAAGTTTATAATTAATCAAATACTGAAAAACTAACTTCCATTAAAGAAAATCTAACTATAGGCTCTTTCTTTTTTTGGAAAGTCTGTGTTTTCACCAAGTGAACGTACTACAGATGATTTAATCATTATCTAATGCTAAAGATCTTGGCTTTTACAAATTTGGTGGGTAAGGACAGAAGAGAGTGATGTAAGTAACAGAGCTTATCTTGGGTTGGGCGGTTGGTTTATGGGTGTTGCTTAAAGTTTTCAAAGTAATAATTGGGTATATTAATAAAACCAAATAGCACCAACATAGACCAGAACTGGGATTTATGATTGATTAATCTGATTTAGTACTCTTTTTAAAAAATAAATTTATTTATTTATTTATTTTTGGCTGCGTTGGGTCTTCGATGCTGCGCGCGGGCTTTCTCCAGCTGCGGCGAGCGGGGGCTACTCTTCGTTGCGTTGCGCAGGCTTCTCACTGTGGTGGCTTCTCTTGTTGTGGAGCAAGGGCTTGTTCCAGAGCACGGACTCTAGGCACGCGGGCTCAGAAGTTGTTGCTTGCGACGTCTAGAGCACAGGCTCAGTAGGTGTGGCGCACAGGCTTAGTTGCTCTGCGGCATGTGGGATCTTCCCGGACCAAGGCTCAAACCCGTGTCCCCTGCATTGGCAGGTGGATTCTTAAGCACTGTGCCACAGGGAAGCCCTGATTTAGTACTCTTAAAGTCCAATAAAAAAGATGCAGGTGTTTCCTTCACTTTCAGGGCTGCTTCACATTGTGTTTTATTTCTGTAGTGCAATTCATTTAAGTATGGCTCCATTGATAAAGATTTAAGCTATTAATTTTTGAGGGAGGAGCACATAAGAAGATGGAAAAAATTGTTCTAGTTGTGGAGTGAGATTATGGGTTCCTTAGTTATTCACTGCATCATCTTTAAATGAAAAGGGCCAAGCATGGACCAATGGGACTGATGTGAAGCAAGGATGCTGATTAATTTATATGTGAAAAAAGCACATATATATATTGCAAAACATGTCTGTTAGCCCTGTGGGAAGTAGGCATATAGACAGTTATTAGTAATATTCAAGGATGTTGTTCTTGGGCTTTTTGATTCATGAGAATTGATTATATTATTATTAGTGAATCAATGAATAAAGGAATAAACAATGCATAAAAAAGGAAGAAAAAGATGCCCAATATAGACCAATGATGAGTATTCTGAGATGTATCAATCAAAGATTTTGATTAAGCTCTGTAACTTTGAGATTTATTAGAAAAAAGAAATCTTGTTTATTTCCTTTGTGGAAGAGGTGCTTACAAGCGAAACGGGCCTCTCACTGCTGTGGCCTCTCCCGTCGCGGAGCGCAGGCTCCGGACGTGCAGGCTCAGCGGCCATGGCTCACGGGCCCAGCCGCTCCGCGGCATGTGGGATCTTCCTGGACCGGGGCACGAACCCCTGTCCCCTGCATCGTCAGGTGGACTCTCAACCACTGCGCCACCAGGGAAGCCCTGAGCTTTAGTTCTTAATGCCTGTGAAATGTATTGTAAGTGAAGCAATGCGAGAATAAATGAAAAAGTGTAAATGAATGATGACCAATGATTCAAGTCTGCAATGAAACAAGGATTATTATTTAAATATATTATTTCCTGAAGCACTGAGTTTCATAACCTAAATAGATCAAGTCTCTCCTAACTGTTTTACATATGGGATATATTCTATTCCAGGAGTCCATGTTGTTTTTGGGTTGGTGTTGGGTAGTTGGTTGTTAGTTTATTTAGAAAAGGAACAAATCATTTACATTAAAAATAATTGTTTAAATAAATGCCTAATTGAAAGAAGGCCAAGCATATACTATCACTGGGAATATGATAGTATATGTGATCAAATCAATTCTGTTCACTGACTATTATTTTAAAAAACAGGAAAGGATCTAACAAGTTATATCTGTGGACAATGAGTGTATGGACAGAAACTAGTATTTGTCAATATTCTCGTTTAGGGTCTTGGCTTGCATTCATTTCGGATGTGTTGTTAAAAGTGAATAAATGAATGAGTTCACATTTGGTCAGTTGTTTAAAAGAAGGTAGTACATGGGTCAGTGAGGAGCAGGCATCATGAAACAAAGATAATGATTAAACCATTTTAGATGAAAAAAAAGAAATCTAGTCCTATTTTACTTTGGACAAAGCATGTCAGCAGTTGCATGAAATGATATTTCAATTCTGAATACTGGTGGGTTTTACTCTTTTTCTTTAAACAGATGAATAAATGATCACATTAGTCTTTGAGTATTTAAATAAGAGAAAAACATGAGTGAGTCAGTGGATGAAAAATTAGGGTAAATCTTGGACCAGTATTTCATGGCACACTCTAAGCAATGCATGAATGTGGTCCTTTAAAAAAGATGAATGAGGCTGTGAACTGTGTGGCTAGGGAGTATATAGATCAACAAAAGTACCAGTTACGTTAATTATTCTCATGTTAGGTGGTAGACTTAACAGCATTCACTACATTAATTAAAAACTAAACAGTAAACTAGTCAATATATGAAAATTCAATAATAAGAATGTGATAGGAACCAAGGTTTATGATTAATCTAATACCTCATGACTCCAGTTCTTTAAAAATAGTTAAATTTATCATGTTCCATTCTCTATAAAAATGTGCATCTTACGTCACAGAATGAAAGCACTATAGCTGATTTAATTATTCAATAGTCATAAGGTTTTAGTTTTTACCTCTGGGTAAGGAGTCTAGAGACTCTGGTGGACGACAGTCAAAATTCATGTCCTTGGTGAAGGTGATTTGTTCAACCTGACATTATGTTAAAGGAAAAAATACTAAATACATAAATAAAATCAAAGTATGCCATGCAGGGACCAGTAACGGTAATTAATCAAATTTTACATGTGATCCAATTAAGGGCAACTGAGATTCATTAAAAATGATGGAGGGCTTTTATTCATCTTCAGAGTTTTTAATATTTTATTTTATTTTATACCATGGTTAATTTAAAGCTTTCCTCAGTGATAAAGAACTAGTCCATAACTCCTTGAAGGGGGAGTAGATAGGAGAAGAGAAAATAGTATTAATGTCCTCATGGTGAGATATGACAGTGGTTGGTTGATCATTGTATTGTATTAGTTATTTATTGCTGTGTAACAAATTACCCTACAAGTTAGTGGCTGAAAACAACAGTAAATATTTGTTACCTATCACAATTGCTATGGGGCAGGAATCCAGGAGAGGATTAGTGGGCAGTTTTGGTCTTTTGTGAGGTTGTAGTCAAGATGTCAGGTAGAATTGTAGATATATGAAAGCTTGGGCTGGAGGATCTACCTCCATGGCTCACTTATGTGGCTAGAAAGTTGGTGCTGGTTGTTGGCAGGAGGCCACAATTTCTTCCTACATGGGCCTCTCCTCAGGACTGCTTGAGTGTCCTTACAACATGACAGCTGACTTCCCCAAGAGTAATAAATACAAGAGAAAGGGAGGTGGAAAACTCAATGTATTTATAACCTAAATTCAGAAGTCATACACCATCACTCTCTCAAGTATTCTGTTGGTTATAGAGGCCAGGCATGATTTAATATGGGAAGAGATTGCACAAGGCTATGAATACCAGGCGACATGGATCATTGGGTGCCATCTTGGAGGCTGGCTACCACAGCTACCATCTTTAAAATGTGGAAAAATTAAATAAAAGAAGGACAAGCATGGACAAGGTATAAATACGGGATTGGCATGAAACAAGTAAGCTGATAATCTCTATGTATAATGCTGAGATCTGCTGCAAAAAAGATGTAGCCTCTTAGATTTATGGAAAACAAACCTATAGATAGAGCTTCGTAACATTCTAGGATATTGTTTTTAGTTTTTTTAATTTTATTTTTACACATTGACTTTATTATTATTAGTGACTTAATGAGAGAATCAGTAAACAAAAGTATGCATGAATGGAAAAGGCTCCAAGTTTGGACCAGTGAATATCTGGGGTGCCTGAATCAATGATTTTGATTAAACCCTATAACTCTGAGGCCAGAGACCTAGTTAATGCCTATATGGTAAATGAACTTACAGCAGAAGTTAATAATATTTAGGATTTTGTTAGGCTGTTAAGGTTCGTAGGTCTGTATTGTATTACTGTAAGTGAATTAATGAACAAAGAAATATATAAATATATATATATATATATATATATAAATGAAGACAAGGAAAGCCATATGTGGCCCAATTATGAGTGTATAATATATTTTTTATTATTAATATTTTTCTGAAATAGTCCCAACATGAATCTATTTGAGTCAGTAGCATATAGAGATAAATACCTGGAAATCAATGTTGTTCTGCATTATTTGGGCCGTGCTGTTTGCTTATTGAAAATAAGAAGATATGATCTAATTGGTTATGTCTGGGAGTAATGAGCACATGAGCAACTGTTAATACCATTGAAATTTCTGATCCAGTTTCTATGGTCAGTGGTATTGGTGATATTATGAGTGAATGTATAAATACAGTCATCTTTCAACCAGTTATTTTGAAGAAGGTAAAGTGGGATTTCTCAACCTTGCACTGTTGGCATTTTGAGCTGGGTAATTCATTGCTGTTGGAGCGCTGTCCGGTGCATTGTAGAATGTTTGGTAACTTCACTTACTTCTACTTACTAGATGCCAGTATTGACCCCCTCTCCCACTGTGACGACCAAAAATATCTCAACATTGACATACGTCCTCTAGGGGCAATATTGCCTCCACTGAGGACCACTAGGTAAAGCATGCACCAAAGAGGAACATGTGTTAAAAAACAATGTGACTCATTTGTCCTATTGTTCCTTACTGATATTAAGACAAAGAAAAATCAAACTAGGCTCTTCCCACATTATCTCAGGTTCATGTGTATCTAATTGTATTGCAATTTGAGTTGTTGATGGATTGATCATATTGTTTTTTCTCTGGAAAAATAAATTGATGTTCAAATTATTCATGAATACAAAAGTAACTGAATAAATAAAACAATGAATGGATAAATAAATACACAAAGTAGGGTCTAGCATGGACTATTGGTGAAAATGTGCCATGCAAGAAGTATTTAAGTGAATCCAGTCCTGCACAAGTGACATCTACTCAACCTAAGTTGGGCTGTGAAAGAAAATAAGATGGAGGACATTTTCATCCCTTTCAGAGTGGATGATTATTCCACTGTATTTTTGTACCACAGCTAATTTAAATTTCCTCAAGTGACCTAGGCTATTGACTCTTTAATGAGAGCACATAAGAAGATGGTTGATGTTGTCAGGGCTCCTATTGTGGGGTAAAGATTGTGGGTTCATGGTCATTTATTGTATCATGTTTAAAATAGGGACAAATTAAATGAAAAGGAGTAAGCATGGATCTGCCATGAGTACAGAATTTCTAAGAAGCAAGGAAGTTAATTAATCCATGTGTGTGACTTTGAGATTCATACATTGATCTTAGCAATATCAGAGTTCTTAATTTTGGGAGTTTTGTGTGTTGACTTTTTATTGTTAGTGAATCACTGAATGAGTCAATCAATAAAGGTGCAAATGAATGAAGAAAAAGAGTGCCAAGCCTAAACCAATGATGAGTATCCTGGGGTGTCTGAATCTGAAATTCTGATTAAGCCTTATAGCTGTGAGATCTATTAGAAAAAGAAAATTACCATATTATCTCTGTGGGAAATGATCATATAGCAGAACTGAGGAAGTGTCAGTTCTTATTCTTGGTCTGTTGAGGTTCTTGAGTATAGATTATATTTTAACTAAATCAGAATAAAATATGTAAATGAATGAAGACAAGGAATGCCCTGAATGGATCAATTATGAGAGTATGCAATTAAATAAGGAACAAAACTAATATGACTTAGAAATGCTGAGTTCCAATAAAATTAAAAAGATCAAAGCTCTTACACTTTTGAGTAAGAAACATAAAAGACAATTTTATATGAGTCAATGCTGCAATTGATGAAAAGCAAATTTTTTGTTTTCTTTTTTTTTTTAGATGTTGCTTACTTTTCTAAAATACTTTATTTTTTTAGAGCAGTTTTAGGTTCATGGAATAATTGAGAGGAATGTACAGAGATTTCCCATAATCCCCCTGGCTCTACATGTATATAGCCTCCCCCATTATCAACATCCTGCACCAGAGGGGTACATTTGTTATAATTGATGAACCTTCACTGACACATCATTTTCACCCAAAGTCCATAGTTGACCTCAGGGTTCACTCTTGGTCGTAAATTCAGTGGTTTTGGACAAATGTATTATGACATGTATCCACCATTATAGTATCATACAGAACGTTTCACTGCCCTAAAAATCCTCTGTGCTCCATTCATCCTTCTCTCCCCTTAACCTCTGGCAACATCTCTATTTACTGTCCCCCTAGTTTTGCCTTTTTCAGAATGTAATAGTGTTGGAATTATACAGTACATAGCCATTTCTTATTGTCTTTTTAAATTTAGTAATATGTGTTTAAGGTTCCTTCACACCTTTTTATGGCTTTGATAGCTCATTTCTTTGTAGTGAAGAATAATCTTCCATTATTTTGATATAACACAGTTTATCCATTCACCTACTGAAAGATATCTTGGCTGCTTCCAAGTTTTGGCAATTATGAATAAAGCTGCTATAAATATCCATGTGGAAGTTTCTGTCTGGACATAAGTTTTCAGCTCCTTTGGGTAAATACCAAGTAGTGTGATTTCTGGATCGTATGGTAAGAAGATGTTTAGTTTCGTAAGGAACTGCCAAATATCTATTCTAATAGATGTGTAGTGGTATTTCATTGTTTTAATTTGCATTTCCCTCATGACATATGATGTGGAGAATCTTTTCATATGCTTGTTTGCCATCTGTATATCTTCTTTGGTGAGGTGTCTGTTGAGCTCTTTGACTTTTTTTTAAAATAGATCTTTATTGGAGTATAATTGCTTCACAATACCATGTTAGTTTCTGTTGCACAACAAAGTGAATCAGCCATAATGCATACACATGTCCCCATATCGCCTCCCTCGTAAGCTTCCCTCCCGTCCTCCCTGTTCCACCCCTCTAGGTCATCCCAAATCACCGAGCTGATCTCCCTGTGCTATGCTGCTGCTTCCCACCAGCCAACTACTTTAAATTCAGTAGTGTACGTATGTCGATGCTACTCTCACTTTGCCCCAGCTTCACCCTCCCACCCATGTCATCAAGTCCATTCTCTATGCTTACCTCTTTATTCCTGCCCTGCAGCTAGGTTCAGC
>NW_006783036.1:3616795-3626473 GCF_000442215.2 Lipotes vexillifer | reverse complement strand
AGATTCCATATATATGTGTTAGCATGCGGTATTTGTTTTTCTCTTTCTGACTTACTTCACTCTGTATGACAGACTCTGGGTCCATCCACCTCATTACAAATAATTCAATATCGTTTCTTTTTTGTTTTGAATTTTATTTATTTTTTATACAGCAGGTTCTTATTAGTCATCAATTTTATACACATCAGTATATACATATCAATCCCAATCGCCCAATTCATCACACCACCATCCCCACCCCCCCACGGCTTTCCCCCCTTGGTGTCCATACGTTTGTTCTCTACATCTGTGTCTCAACTTCTGCCCTGCAAACCAGGTCATCTGTATAATTTTTCTAGGTTCCACATACATGCGTTAATATACGATATTTGTTTTTCCCTTTCTGACGTACTTCACTCTGTATGACAGTCTCTAGATCCATCCATGTCTCAACAAGTGACCCAGTTTCGTTCCTCTTTATGGCTGAGTAATATTCCATTGTATATATGTGCCACATCTTCTTTATCCATTTACCTGTTGATGGACACTTAGGTTGCTTCCATGTCCTGGCTATTGTAAATAGTGCTGCAATGAACATTGGGGTGCATGTATCTTTTCGAATTATGGTTTTCTCTGGATATTTGCCCAGGAGTGGGATTGCTGGATCATATAGTAATTCTACTTTTGGTTTTTTAAGGAACCTCCATACTGTTCTCCATAGTGGCTGTATCAATTTACATTCCCACCAACAGTGCAAGAGGGTTCCCTTTTATTCACACCCTCTCCAGCATTTGTTGTTTGTAGATTTTCTGATGACGCCCATTCTAACTGGTGTGAGGTGATACCTCATTGTAGTTTTGATTTACATTTCTCTGATGATTAGTGATGTTGAGCAGCTTTTCATGTGCTTCTTATCCATCTGTATGTCTTCTTTGGAGCAATGTCTATTTTGGTCTTCAACCCATTTTTGGATTGGGTTGTTTGTTTCTTTAATATTGAGCTGCATGAGCTGTTTATATATTTTGGGGATTAATCCTTTGTCTGTTGATTCATTTGCAAATATTTTCTCCCATTCTGAGGGTTGTCTTTTCGTCTTGTTTATGGTTTCCTTTGCTGTGCAAAAGCTTTTAAGTTTCATTAGGTCCCATTTGTTTATTTTTGTTTTTATTTCCATTACTCTAGGAGGTGGATCAAAAAAGATCTTGCTGTGATTTATGTCAAAGAGTGTTCTTCCTATGTTTTCCTCTAAGAGTTTTATAGGGTCCAGTCTTACACTTAGGTCTCGAATCCATTTTGAGTTTATTTTTGTGTATCGTGTTAGGGAGTGTTCTAATTTCATTCTTTTACATGTAGCTGTCCAGTTTTCCCAGCACCACTTATTGAAGAGACTGTCTTTTCTCCATTGTATATACTTGCCTCCTTTGTCATAGATTAGTTGACCATAGGTGCATGGGTTTATCTCTGGGCTTTCTATCTTGTTCCATTGATCTATGTTTCTGTTTTTGTGCCAGTACCATATTGTCTTGATTAGTGTAGTTTTGTAGTATAGTCTGAAGTCAGGGAGTCTGATTCCTCCCGCTCCGTTTTTTTCCCTCTTTTACATCTCCATACAAATTTTAAGATTTTTTTGTTCTAGTTCCATAAAAAATGCCATTGGTAATTTGATAGGGATTGCATTGAATCTGTAGATTGCTGTGGGTAGTATAGTCATTTTCACAATATTGATTCTTCCAATGCAAGAACATGTTATATCTCTCCATCTGTTGGTATCATCTTTAATGTCTTTCATCAGTGTCTTATAGTTTTCTGCATACAGGTCTTTTGTCCCCTAGGTAGGTTTATTCCTAGGTATTTTATTCTTTTTGGTGCAATGGTAAATGAGAGTGTTTCCTTAATTTCTCTTTCAGATTTTTCACCATTAGTGTATAGGAATGAAAGAAATTTCTGTGCATTAATTTTGTATCCTGCAACTTTACCAGATTCATTGATTAGCTCTAGTAGTTTTCTGGTGGCATTTTTTGGTTTCTCTATGAATAGTATCATGTCATCTGCAAACAGTGACAGCTTTACTTCTTCTTTTCCAATTTGTATTCCTTTTATTTCTTTTTCTTCTCTGATTGCTGTGGCTAGGACTTCCAAAACTATGTTGAATAATAGTGGCAAGAGTGGACATCCTTGTCTTGTTCCTGATCTTAGAGAAAAGGCTTTCAGTTTCTCACCATTGAGAATGACGTTTGCTGTGGGTTTGTCATATATGGCCTTCATTAAGTTGAGGTAGGTTCCCTCTATGCCCAGTTTCTGGAGAGTTTTATTCATAAATCGGTGTTGAATTTTGTCAAAAGCTTTTTCTGCATCTATTGAGATGATCATATGGTTTTTATTCTTCAATTTGTTAATATGGTGTATCACATTGATTGATTTGCATATATTGAAGAATCCTTGCATCCCTGGGATAAATCCCACTTGTTCATGGTGTATGATCCTTTTAATGTGTTGTTGGATTCTGTTTGCTAGTATTTTGTTGAGGATATTTGTGGCTATATTCATCAGTGATATTGGTCTGTAATTTTCTTTTTTTGTAGTATCTTTGTCTGGTTTTGGTATCAGGGTGATGATGGCCTCATAGAATGAGTTTGGGAGTGTTCTTTCCTCTGCAATTTTTTGGAAGAGTTTGAGAAGGATTGGTGTTAGCTCTTCTCTAAATGTTTGATAGAATTCACCTATGAAGCCATCTGGTCCTGTACTTTTGTTTGTTGGAAGATTTTTAATCACAGTTTCGATTTCATTACTTGTGATTGGTCTGTTCATATTTTCCATTTCTTCCTGGTTCAGTCTTGGAAGGTTATACCTTTCTAAGAATTTTTCCATTTCTTCCAGGTTGTCCATTTTACTGGCATAGAGTTGATTGTAGTAGTCTCTTAGGATGCTTTGTATTTCTGCAGGGTCAGTTGTTACTTCTCCTTTTTCATTTCTATTTTTATTGATTTGAGTCCTCTCCCTCTTATTCTTGATGAGTCTGGCTAATGGTTTATCAATTTTGTTTATCTTCTCAATGAACCAGCTTTTAGTTTTATTGATCTTTGCTATTGTTTTCTTTGTTTCTATTTCATTTATTTCTGCTCTGATCCTTATGATTTCTTTCCTTCTGCTAACTTTGGGTTCTGTTTGTTCTTCTTTCTCTAGTTCATTTAGGTGTAAGGTTAGATTGTTTGAGATTTTTCTTGTTTCTTGAGGTAGGCTTGTATAGCTATAAACTTCCCTCATAGAACAGCTTTTGCTGCATCCCATAGGTTTTGGATCATCGTGTTTTCATTGTCATTTGTCTCTAGGTATTTTTTGATTTCCTCTTTGATTTCTTCAGTGATCTCTTGGTTATTTAGTAATGTATTGTTCAGCCTCCATGTTTTGTGTTTTTTAGGCTTTTTTCCCTGTAATTCCTTTCTAATCTCGTAGTGTTGTGGTCATAAAAGATGCTTGATATGATTTCAATTTTCTTAAATTTACTGAGGCTTGATTTGTGACCCAGTATGTGATCTATCCTGGAGAATGTTTCATGCGCACTTGAGAAGAAAGTGTTATCTGCTGTTTTTGGATGGAATGTCCTATAAATATCAATTAAATCTGTTTGGTCTATTGTGTCATTTAAAGCTTCTGTTTCCTTATTTATTTTCATTTTGGATGATCTGTCCATTGGTGTAAGTGAGGTGTTAAAGTCCCCCACTATTACTGTGTTACTGTCGATTTCCTCTTTTATAGCTGTGAGCAGTTGCATTACGTATTGAGGTGCTCCTATGTTGGGTGCATATATATTTATAATTGTTATATCTTCTTCTTGGATTGATCCCTTGATCATTATGTAGTGTCCTTCCTTGTCTCTTGTAACATTCTCTATTTTAAAGTCTATTTTATCTGATATGAGTATTGCTACTCCAGCTTTCATTTGATTTCCATTTGCATGGAATATCTTTTTCCATCCCTTCACTTTCAGTCTGTATGTGTCCCTGGGTCTGAAGTGGGTCTCTTGTAGACAGCATATATATGGGTCTTGTTTTTGTATCCATTCAGCAAGCCTGTGTCTTTTGGTTGGAGCACTTAATCTATTCACATTTAAGGTAATTATTGATATGTATGTTCCTATGACCATTTTCTTAATTGTTTGGGTTTGTTTTAGTAGGTCCTTTTCTTCTCTTGTGTTTCCCACTTAGAGAAGTTCCTTTAGCATTTGTTGTAGAGCTGGTTTGGTGGTGCTGAATTCTCTTAGCTTTTGCTTGTCTGTAGAGCTTTTGATTTCTCCATTGAATTTGAATGAGATCCTTGCCAGGTAGAGTAATCTTGGTTGTAGATTCTTCCCTTTCATCACTTTATGTATATCATGCCTCTCCCTTCTGGCTTGTAGAGTTTCTGCTGAGAAATCAGCTGTTAACCTTATGGGAGTTCCCTTGTATGTTATTTGTCGTTTTTCCCTTGCTGCTTTCAATAATTTTTCTTTGTCTTTAATTTTTGCCAATTTGATTACTATGTGTCTCGGCGTGTTTCTCCTTGGGTTTATCCTGTATGGGACTCTCTGCGCTTCCTGGACTTGGGTGGCTATTTCCTTTCCCATGTTAGGGAAGTTTTCGACTATAATCTCTTCAAATATTTTCTCGGGTCCTTTCTCTCTCTCTTCTCCTTCTGGGACCCCTATAATGCGAATGTTGTTGTGTTTAATGTTGTCCCAGAGGTCTCTTAGGCTGTCTTCATTTCTTTTCATTCTTTTTTCTTTATTCTGTTCCGCAGCAGTGAATTCCACCATTCTGTCTTCCAGGTCACTTATCCGTTCTTCTGCCTCAGTTATTCTGCTATTGATTCCTTCTAGTGTAGTTTTCATTTCAGTTATTGTATTGTTCATCTCTGTTTGTTTGTTCTTTAATTCTTCTAGGTCTTTGTTAAACATTTCTTGCATCTTCTCGATCTTTGCCTCCATTCTTTTTCCAAGGTCCTGGATCATCTTCACTATCATTATTCTGAATTCTTTTTCTGGAAGGTTGCCTATCTCCATTCATTTAGTTGTTTTTCTGGGGTTTTATCTTTTTCCTTCATCTGGTACATAGTCCTCTGCCTTTTCATCTTGTCTATCTTCCTGTGAATGTGGTTTTTGTTCCACAGGCTGCAGGATTGTAGTTCTTCTTGCTACTGCTGTCTGCCCTCTGGTGGTTGAGGCTATCTAAGTGGCTTCTATGACTCATTTTTTTTTTTAACATCTTTATTGGGGTATAATTGCTTTACACTGGTGTGTTAGTTTCTGCTTTATAACAAAGTGAATCAGTTATACATATACATATGTTCCTATATCTCTTCCCTCTTGCATCTCCCTCCCTCCCACCCTCCCTATCCCACCCCTCCAGGCAGTCACAAAGCACTGAGGCGATATCCCTGTGCCATGCGGCTGCTTCCCACTAGCTATCTACCTTACGTTTGTTAGTGTATATATGTCCATGCCTCTCTCTCGCCCTGTCACAGCTCACCCTTCCCCCTCCCCATATCCTCAAGTCCGTTATCCAGTAGGTCTGTGTCTTTATTCCTGTCTTACCCCTAGGTTCTTCATGACATTTTTTTTCTTAAATTCCATATATATGTGTTAGCATATGGTGTTTGTCTTTCTCTTTCTGACTTACTTCACTCTGTATGACAGACTCTAGGTCTATCCACCTCATTACAAAAAGCTCAATTTCATTTCTTTTTATGGCTGAGTAATATTCCTTGTATATATGTGCCACATCTTCTTTATCCATTCATCCGATGATGGGCACTTAGGTTGTTTCCGTCTCTGGGCTATTTCTGACACATTTTTAAATGAAATTGTTTATTTTCTTTTTTTCCCCTTAATTTTATTTATTCATTTCTGGCTGTGTTGGTCTTTGTTGCTGCGTGTGGGCTTTGTCTACTTGCAGCAAGCAGGGGCTACTCTTCGTTGCAGTGCGTGGGCTTCTCATTGTGGTGGCTTCTCTTGTTGCAGAGCATGGGTTTCTGTAGTTGTGACACACAGGCTCAGTAGTTGTGGCCTGCGGGCTGTAGAGAGCAGGCTCAGTAGTTGTGGCACATGGGCTTAGTTGCTCCGTGGCATGTGAGATCTTCCTGGGCCAGGGCTTGAACCTGTGTCTCCTGCATTGGCAGGCAGATTCTTAAGCACTGCGCCACCAGGGATGTCCCAAGTTGTTTGTTTTCTTATTGTTGACTTTAAGGATTTTTTTGTGTGTTTTGGATAATAGTCATTTATCAGACATGTCTTGTAAATATTTTTCCCCCAATCTGTGGCTTGTATTTTGTTCTTTTGAAACTTTCTTTGCAGAGCAGAAACTTTTCATTTTAATGAAGTCCAACTTATCAATTATTTCACATATGTCTTTGGTGTTGTATTTAAAAAGTCATCACTTAACCCACCTCCTAGCGAAATGGAAATAAAAACAAAAATAAACAAATGGAACCTAATGAAACTTATAAGTTTTGCACAACAAAGGAAACCATAAACAAAACCAAAAGACAACCCTCAGAATGGGAGAAAATATTTGCAAATGAAGCAACTGACAAAGGATTAATCTCCAAAATTTACAAGCAACTCATGCAGCTCAATAACAAAAAAACAAAAAACCCAATCCTAAAATGGGCAGAAGACCTAAATAGACATTTCTCCAAAGAAGATCTACAGATTGCCAACAAACCCATGAAAGAATGCTCAACATCATTAATCATTAGAGAAATGCAAATCAAAACTACAATGAGATATCATCTCACACCAGTCAGAATGGCCATCATCAAAAAGTCTAGAAACAATGAATGCTGGAGAGGGTGTGGAGAAAAGGGAACCCTCTTGCACTGTTGCTGGGAATGTAAATTGATACAGCCACTATGGAGAACAGTATGGAGGTTCCTTAAAAAACTAAAAATAGAACTACCATACAACACAGCAATCCCACTACTGGGCATATACCCTGAGAAAACTATAATTCAAAAAGAGTCATGTACCAAAATGTTCATTGCAGCCCTATTTACAATAGCCAGGACACGGAAGCAACCTAAGTGTCCATCAACAGATGAATGGATAAAGAAGATGTGGCACATATATACAATGGAATATTACTCAGACATCAAAAGAAACAAAATTGTGTTATTTGTAGTGAGGTGAATGGACCTAGAGTCTGTCATACATAGTGAAGTAAGTCAGAAAGAGAAAAACAAATACTGTATACTAACACATGTATATGGAATCTAAGGAAAAAAACGGTCATGAAGAACCTAGGGGTAAGATGGGAATAAAGACACAGACCTACTAGAGAATGGACTTGAGGATATGGGGAGGGGGAAGGGTAAGCTGGGACAAAGTAAGAGAGTGGCATGGACATACATACACTACCAAACGTAAAATAGATAACTACTGGGAAGCAGCCGCATAGCACAGGGAGATCAGCTAGGTGGTTTGTGACCACCTACAGGGGTGGGATAGGGAGGGTGGGAGGGAGGGAGACACAAAAGGGAAGAGATATGGGAACATATGTATATGTATAACTGATCCACTTTGTTATAAAGCAGAAACTAACACACCATTGTAAAGCAATTGTACTCCAATAAAGATGTTAAAAAAAAAAAGTCATCACTAAACACAATGTCAGGTAGATTTTCTCTTAGGTTATCTTCTAGGGGTTGTATTGTTTTACATTTTTCATTTAGATCTATGATCCATTTTGAGTTAATTTTTGGGAAGAGTGTAAGGTCTCTGTCTAGATTTCTTTCTTTCTTTTATTTAATGTGGATGTCCAGTTGTTCCAGCACCACTTATTGAAAAGTGCTCCTTTGTCAAAAATCAGTTGCCCATATTTATGTGGGCATTATTTCTGGGCTCTATTCTGTTCCGTGGATCAGTTTGTGAATTCTTTCACCAATACCACAGTCTTGATTCTTGTAGCTTTATAGTAAGTCTTAAAGTCAGATACTGCCATACCTCCAACTTTGTTTCTCAATATTTGTTGGCTATTCTGGATTTTTTTTTGCCTATTCATATAAACTTCAGGATCACTGTGTCTATATCCACAAAACAGCTAGCTGGGATTTTGACTGGAATTGCCTTGAATCTATAGATCAAGTTGGAAAGAAGTGACATTTAGACAATAATGACTCTTCCTATCAATGAACATTGAATATCTTTCCATTTATTTAGTTCTTCTTTGATTATTTTCATCTGAGTTTTAGTTTTCCTCATATAGTATTTATACATATTTTGTCAGTTTTATACCTAAGTATTTCATTTTTTGGGTGCCAATGTAAATAATATTATGTTTCTAATTTCAAATTCCACGTGTTCATTGCTATTATATAGGAAAGTGATTGACTTTTATTTATTTACCTTGTATCCTGCAGCCTTGCTATATTCACTTATGAGTTCCAGGAGTTTTTTGGTTAGTTCTTTTTTTTTTTTTGCGGTACACGGGCCTCTCACTGTTGTGGCCTCTCCCGTTGCGGAGCACAGGCTCCGGATGCGCAGGCTCAGTGGCCATGGCTCACGGGCGCAGCTGCTCTGCGGCATGTGGGATCTTCCCAGACCAGGGCACGAACCCGTGTCCCCTGCATCGGCAGGCAGACTCTTAACCACTGCGCCACCAGGGAAGCCCTGGTTAGTTCTTTTGTATTTTCTACATAGATGACCATTTCATCTGTTAATAAAGACAGTTTTATTTGTTTTTTCACCAATAGTATACTTCTTATTTCCTTTTATTCTCTTGTTATGTTAGCTATAACTTCCAGTACAATGTTGAAAAGAAGTGTTGAGAGGGAACATCCTTGCTTTGATACTGATATTGGTGGGAAAGCTTCAACTTTTACATCATTAGGTATGATATTATCTATAGGTTTTTTGGTAAATATTCTTTGTCAAGTTGAGGAAATTCCTCTGTATTCCTAGTTTACTGTGAGTGTTTTTTTCTCATGAATTGCTGTTGTATTTTATCAGATGCTTTTTCTGCATCTATTGATATGATCATGTGAGTATTCTCCTTTAGCCTTTTGATGTGATAGATTACACTAATTGACTTTTGAATATTGAACAAGCCTTGCATAGTGGGTTAAATTCCAGTTGATCATATTGTATTTCTTTTTATACATTGTTGGATTCAATTTGCTAATATTTTGTTGAGGATTTTTTCACCTATGTTCATGAAAGATATTGTTCTGTAGTTTTTTTGTAATTTTTATTTTTATTAGGGTAATGCTGGCTTCATAGAATGGGTTAGGAAGTGTCTTCTCAGCTTGTATCTTCTAAAAAAGGCTTTAACAATCTACAGATTCAGTGCTATCCCTATCAAACTACCACTGGCATTTTTCACAGAACTAGAACAAAAAATTTTACAATTTGTATGGAAATACAAAAGACCCCCAATAGTCAAAGCAATCTTGAGAAAGAAAAATGGGGCTGGAGGAATCAGGCTCCCTGACTTCAGACTATACTACAAAGCTACAGTAATCAAGATAGTATGGGCTTCCCTGGTGGCGCAGTGGTTGAGAGTCCACCTGCGAATGCAGGGGACACGGGTTCATGCCCTGGTCTGGGAAGATCCCACATGCCGCGGAGCAGCTGGGCCCGTGAGCCATGGCCGCTGAGCCTGCGCATCCGGAGCCTGTGCTCCACAACGGGAGAGGCCACAGCAGTGAGAGGCCCACATACCACAAAAA
>NW_006783036.1:3582507-3616703 GCF_000442215.2 Lipotes vexillifer | reverse complement strand
CACCTTATCTTTGATAAAGGATGCAGGAATGTACAGTGGAGAAAGGACAGCCTCTTCAATAAGTGGTGCTGGGAAAACTGGACAGGTACATGTAAAAGTATGAGATTAGATCACTCCCTAACACCATACACAAAAATAAGCTCAAAATGGATTAAAGACCTAAATGTAAGGCCAGACACTATCAAACTCTTAGAGGAAAACATAGGCAGAACACTCTATGACATAAATCACAGCAAGATCCTTTTTGACCCACCTCCTAGAGAAATGGAAATAAAAACAAAAATAAACAAATGGGACCTAATGAAACTTAAAAGCTTTTGCACAGCAAAGGAAACCATAAACAAGACGAAAAGACAACCCTCAGAAAGGGAGAAAATATTTGCAAATGAAGCAACTGACAAAGGATTAATCTCCAAAATTTACGAGCAACTCATGCAGCTCAGTATCAAGAAAACAAACAACCCAATCCAAAAATGGGCAGAAGACCTAAGTAGACATTTCTCCATTTAAGATATACAGATTGACAACAGACACATGAAAGAATGCTCAACATCATTAATTAGAGAAATGCAAATCAAAACTACAACGAGATATCATCTCACACCATTCAGAATGGCCATCATCAAAAAATCTACAAACAATAAATGCTGGAGAGGATGTGGAGAAAAGGGAACCCTCTTGCACTGTTGGTGGGAATGTAAATTGATACAGCCACTATGGAGAACAGTATGGAGGTTCCTTAAAAAACTAAAAATAGAACTACCATACAACACAGCAATCCCACTACTGGGCATATACCCTGAGAAAACTATAATTCAAAAAGAGTCATGTACCAAAATGTTCACTGTAGCTCTATTTACAATAGCCAAGACATGGAAGCAACCTAGGTGTCCATCAACAGATGAATGGATAAAGAAGATGTGGCACATATATACAATGGAATATTACTCAGACATCAAAAGAAACAAAATTGAGTTACTTGTAGTGAGGTGAATGGACCTAGAGTCTGTCACACAGAGTGAAGTAAGTCAGAAAGAGAAACACAAATACCGTATGCTAACACATATATATGGAATCTAAGAAAAAAAGAAAAAAGACGGTCATGAAGAACCTAGGGCTAGAACTGGAATAAAGACACAGAACTACTAGAGCATGGACTTGAGGTTATGGGGAGGGGGAAGGGTAAGCTGGGACAAAGTGAGAGAGTGGCATGGACATATATACACTACCAAACGTAAAATAGATAGCTACTGGGAAGCAGCCGCATAGCATAGGGAGATCAGCTAGGTGGTTTGTGACTACCTGCACGGGTGGGATAGGGAGGGTGGGAGGGAGGGAGATGCAAGAGGGAAGAGATATGGGGACATATGTATATGTATAACTGATTCACTTTGTTATAAAGCAGAAACTAACACACCATTGTAAAGCAATTATACTCCAATAAAGATGTTAAATAAATAAATAAATAAAGGCTTTAAGAGAACTGTTATAATTTTTTCCTTAAATATTTGGTAAAATTCACCAGAGAACCCACGTGGGTGTGGTGCTGTCTGTTTTGGAAGGTTATTAATCATAGATCTATTTCTTTAATGGATGTAGGCCTATTCATATTATCTATTTCTTCTTGTTTGGATTTTAGCAAATTGTGTCTTTTGAGGAACTAGTCTATTTCATCTAGGTTATCAAATTTGTGGGCATAGAGTTCACAGTATTCTGTGGCTATTCTTCTCATGTCCCAGGGATCTGTAGTGCTTTCTCCTTAGACTTTCTATAATAGTAATTTGTGTCCTCTCATTTTTTTTTCTTACCCTGGCTAGTAGCTTACTGATTTTATTGTTCTTTTAAAATAGCTTTTGGGGGCTTCCCTGGTGGCACAGTGGTTGAAAGTCCGCCTGCCGATGCAGGGGACACGGGTTCGTGCCCCGGTCCGGGAAGATCCCACATGCCGCGGAGCGGCTGGGCCCGTGAGCCATGGCCGCTGAGCCTGTGCGTCCAGAGCCTGTGCTCCTCAACGGGAGAGGCCACAACAGTGAGAGGCCCGCGTACCACAAAAAAAAAAAAAAAAAAAAAAAAAAAAAAATAGCTTTTGGTTTCATTGATTTTTCTCTCTTGATTCTCTGTTTTCAATTTCTGCTTTAATTCTGCTTTAGTTTTTATTATGTCTTTTTTTCTGCTTACTCTGGATTTAGTTTGTTCTTCTTTTCTAGTTTTCTAAGGCAGAAACTTAGATTACTGATTTTACATATTTCTTATTTTCTTTAAATAAAAATTGTATATATTTAAGATGTACAACATGATGTTTTGATGTACATATATATAGAGAGAAATAATTACCACAGACAAGCTAATTAACATATTCATCTCACACACTTTTTTGTTTTGCTTTTTTGTTTTTGTGGTAAGAGCATCTGAAACTACTCTCTTAACAAATTTCCCATATACAATATATTTATTAACTATGGTCACCATGCTGTACATTAGATTTCTGGAACTTACCTACCTTACATAATGGCAGATTTGTACCTTAGACCAACATCTTTCTATTTCCTCCACCTCCCTGCTTCTGGTAACCACTAGTCTAGTCTCTGCTTCTATGAATTCACCTTTTTTAGATTCCATGTGTCAGATCATTCAGCATTTTTCTTACTGTATCTGGCTTATTTCACTTAGCATAATGTCCTCCATGTTCATCCATGTTGTTGCAAAAGACAGGATGTCCTCTTTTAAGGCTGAAAAATATTACACTGTATATGTATACCACAATTTCTTTTTCCATTCATCTGTCAGCAAACACTTAGGTCTTCTTTTCTAATGTATGCATTCAATGCTATAAATTGCCCTCCAAGTACTGTTTTTGCTGCATCCATTTTTTTGTTTTTTGTTTTTTTGGTGTTTTTGAAACAGGAGATGTTAACATAAATGAACAAGAAGCTCATTGAATGAGAAGCAGTTATGGACATATGTTGATGACAGGTCATATAAGAAACATTAGGATTGAACAGATTGTGTTCTCTAAATTTTATTAACAGCCCAAACATGATCTAGTCAGTTATGTCTGTGACTAACAAGTGGATAGACAGATGTTTGTATCATTCAGGATTTATTCCTAGTGTCTTTGCATTCATAGATATTGATGTATTGTTATAATTGAATGCATAAATAAAATCCTATCTTAACTGTTTAAAATAAGAGAAAGCACAGATCATTGGAAGACCATGTTTTAAGAGACAATGATAATTATTAGTTTGGGTTTTTGCTACTGATGTTTATAGAAAGAAAAAATTCCTAGCCTACTCCCATTTGTGATAAGGGACATATAATTCATTGCATATAATAATATTTCTTTTCTGGATTACTGGCTGGTTTACCATTTTGACTTTCTTCATATAATGAGCATATAATTTAATCATTCCATGAGTAGTTAAGTAAATAAATAAATGAACATATAAAATTGAATCAAGCAGAGTCATCACTGAGAATGTGAAATAAGAATTTTTAAAAATGAGATTATGGGTTCTTTTCTTTTTTTTTTAAACTGAAGTATATTTTATATATAATATATAAATTACAGGGGTACAATATAGTGATTCACAATTTTAAAGGTTATATACTCCATTTGTAGTTATTATAAACTCTTGACTATATTCCCCGTGTTATACAACACAACCTTGTAGCTTATTTTATACCTAATAGTTTGTACCTCGTAATTCCTTACCCCTATATTTCCCCTCCCCCTTTTCTCTCCCCACTGATA
Organism: Lipotes vexillifer; assembly: GCF_000442215.2. Lineage (NCBI taxonomy): Eukaryota > Metazoa > Chordata > Mammalia > Artiodactyla > Lipotidae > Lipotes > Lipotes vexillifer. The sequence continues at coordinate 3,612,949 of NW_006783036.1, read as the reverse complement.
ACCACTATTTTGTTCTCTGTATCTGCTAGTCTGCTCCTTTTTTGTTATATTCACTAGTTTGTTGTATTTGTTAGATTCATACTTTCTTTCTCTGTCTGACCTCACTTATTATCAATATGATAATCTCTAGGTCCATCCATGTTGCTGCAAATGGCATTATTTCATTCTTTTTTATGGCTGAGTAGTATTCCATTACACACACACACACACACACACACACACACACACACACACACACACACACACACACACACACCCCACATCTTTATCCATTCGTCTGTTCATGGACACTTAGGTTTCTTCCATATCTCGGCAATTGTAAATAATGCTGCTGTGAACATTGGGTTGCATGTATCTTTTCAAATTAGTGGGTTTTTTCTGAATATATACCCAGGAGTGGAATTGCTGGATTATATGATAGTTCTATTTTTAGGTTTCTGAGAAACCTCCATACTGTTTTCCATGTTTTACATTCCTACCAACAGTACATGAGGGTTTCCTTTTCTCCACATCCTTGCCAACATTTGTTATTTGTGTTATGTTTCATGATGGCCATTCTGACAGGTGTGAGGTGGTATCTCACTGTGGTTTTGATTTGCATTTCCCTGATGATTAGCAATGTTGAGTATCTTCTCATGTGCCTGGTGGCCGCCTGCTTTTCCTCTTTGGAAGAATGCTTATTCAGTTCTTCTGCTCATTTTTAATTTTTTTTTTTTATGTTGAGTTGTATGAGCTGTTTGTATATGTTGGATATTAACCCCTTATTGGATTTAAATGTACCCAAATAAAGATTTAAATGTACCTAATTCTGCAAAAGTAGCATCCATTAAAATTATCTTTTATTCTGTTAAAACTGTTAAACTATAAAGGTTTTTTTTTTTTTTTTTTTTGCTGTACGTGGGCCTCTCACTGTCGTGGCCTCTCCCGTTGCGGAGCACAGGCTCCGGACGCGCAGGCCCAGCGGCCATGGCTCACGGGCCCAGCCGCTCCGCGGCATGTGGGATCTTCCCGGACCGGGGCACGAACCTGTGTCCCCTGCATCGGCAGGCAGACTCTCAACCACTGTGCCACCAGGGAAGCCCCCTATAAAGATATTTTTGATAAATATATTTCTTATCCTTATGTGTGAATTCAACAGTGGCTCTAACTAAAAGTATCTAAAAGTAAAAGTCGAATACTGGATTAATCAAAAGGGACCAAAGTTTATAACTACCTATAGCTCCTGGTAAGTAAAATACACTTAAATTCTAGTTTAATTCTCCCTCTTCCTCCACAGAATAACCACAGGGCAGCACACTTATTCATTTTCTAAGAAGCAAAATCTTGGCAGTTAGCTCTGTGAGTTAAGAACCTAGAGAAAAATAAGTAAGACTTGAAGTTCCTATCCTTGGGTAAGATGAGTTGTTCACAAATATTTAGCGGTATTTCCAAAGAATCAATGTGTATAAAGGAAATAAAAATTCCAAATATGGACTAATGATGGGAATATGTTATGAATCAAAAATTATGCTTAGTCTAATTCAGCAGTCTAATTCAGTAGTCGTTTCATTCATGTTTAGAACTACTTAATATTACAGTTTATGTTCCTCCACAAATGACTTAAACATTTCCATATTGGTATAGCACTGGCAGGTAACTGTGTGGCAACCCACAAGCCCATGGAAGACTCTGTGTTTGAGAAGTGATTCAAGATGGTGCTTTCATCACTTTTCATTGAACCGTCGTTAAAACATGGGCAAACTAAATAAAAGTAACACCCAGATGGACCAATGGTGAATGTGGATTTGGTATGAAGTGTGGATGTTGATTGATCACACGTGTTCTCTGAGGTCCATTATAAAAGGAGATTTTGTTCCTGGAATTTTATGATTGTATTGTTATTCATGGATCAATTAATAAGTAAATACAGAAAGAACAACGTGTCTGGATCGATGATGAGTTCCATGGGGTATCTGAAACAGGAGTTTTGATTAAACCCATATGCAATTCTGAGGTCCATGGCAAAGAGACACATGGTTAAATTATTCCCTCTGTGGGAAATGAGCACATGGTACCTTGTGTTTGTACTTTTGTGGTTCTTGGGGATGGATTGTATTTTTATTATAAAGTTGAGCCATAAATAAGTGAAACGTATCAATGAATTTAAAAATATAATAAGTCATGTAACTATTATTAAGGAATGTAACGAAACATGGATTGTTATTAAAATCTAGCTGAGACTCTGACTCTTTACTATACATTAATAGTAGAGACTGTTACTGCTGTGGAAAGTGGTATATGTATGGTCATTTGTATATAACAGTTTTTGTTCTGTGTTGGTGGTGGGTTGCTGACTGGTTGTGGTATTAAGGAAATGCAAATGCATTTACTTGTATAAATACTTGTCTAAATAACCACGTAATTGAGAGCCAGAGACCACTGATGAGAATGTTTTGTAAGACAACACTTCTAATTAATCCAATCCTTTTTTTCATTGATTTTTGTTAAAACAATAAAAAAAGAAGTAAGTCTGTTATTCTCAATGGCAATGACCATAGATAAACATAAATTTTGTTCAGTGTTCTTGTCTAGTGGATAAGATCACAGATACTGATATGTTTGTATAAGAGAAAGAAGGTATAATTTTATATCTCAATATTTTTAGGAAGTCAGCAAACCACAGACCAATTCAGAACACATGTTTTGATATCAGGATACTGATTCATCTTGTTTTCTGAGTCAGATATTCTGGGAAAAATTCTAAGCTCTTCTATTTTTTCAAGGGTACACCTGAACCTTTCCAAGTTCCAGTAATTTGATTCTGGGTTAGTGTATAACCATTTTGAGTTTTCTTTAGAAAAATAAAGACATGATAATATTATTCCCTGAAAAATAAAATAAATCAGTAGGTGAATGAATCCATAAGTCCATATAGTGGAGGATTGGTGAGATTGTACCATGAAACATTTAATATGTCCAATTCTGCAGAAGTCCAATAAGATGATCTTGGCTCTTCCTATGTAAGTAGCAGGTAAAGTCAGATATCTGTAATTGTAGTTTTAATTTTGTGTTGAACAATGAATTCGGTGGTATTCATATAATTTAATAGTAAAATTTAAGGAAGTAAATAAAAGAGTGCCATTCTTAGGAAAATGATAAGAATGTGTTATAGCAATTTGAAAAAAGCTAACTCTATAGTTTTTGATAATAGGCTCTTATTTTTCTTTATAGAATGAACACCACACATCTGATTTAATCATTCTCTAAAGGTGAAGACCCTTACTTCTGAGACTAAGGAGCTTAAAGACCGAAATAAGAAAACATCAATGTTGGTGTTCTAAGCTCTGATGGGGGTTATTAATGGGATCCCACTAAATTATTTCAATAAAATAAATAGTTAAATAGTACATGAAATTAAGGAATGCCAGTTACCAGCCCATGATTGGAATGTGTCATAAACTAACATTTATGATTAATTTGACTCGGCCCAACTAAGGACTGTTACTAAAGTGATGGAGGGCATTTCACATATTTTCAGAGCAGTTTAACTTCCTACTTAATATTCTTGCCACATTTGCTGAATCCATTTCTTCATTGATTAAGATCTCAGTTGTTAACTCTTTGAGGCTGGAGTACTTTGGAAGATGGCAGATGTCATTTTTGTCAGTTGTGGGCTAAGATGATAGGTTTGTGGTTGTTGATTACACTAGCTTTAATGTAAGGACAAATCAAGTGAAAGAGTAGCAGGTGGGCACTAATCTTAAGTAAGGGATTGATATGAAGCAAGCATGCTGATTACCCCCTACATGTAAAACAGAACCTCACAGTGAAAAGTGACTGAGTCTATTCACCCTACATGAACAGGGGCAACGAACAGATCTTGGTTGTATTTAAGGCTTTTGTTCTTAGTTTTGCATCACCGAAGGTAATTGTATAATTATTTGTGAATTCATGAACGAGTGAATCAGTTCAAGAAGGCATAAGTGGATGAAGAAATAGAAAGACATGCCTGGGTCGATGATGGGTATTAGTGGAGGTATCTGAGTCAATAACTTTGATTAAGTGCTCTGTGTAACTTTGACGTCCACTATGGAAAGAGAACTAGTAAATATTCTCTGTAGACATTAACTAGTAGTAGAAGTTAGGAAAAGGCAATAAACTTGTTCCTGGGCTTTTGTGGTTCATGGATATGGATTGTATTATTGCAGGTGAATCAGTGCATGAATAAAGAAAGAAATGTACATCTGAAAAACGAAGAGATCTGCTTATGGAGCAATCAGTAGAGTGCAATAAAATAAGTATTAATATTAATACAGTTCTGAAGTAAAATGAACAGGTTTAGTCTGTAATCCTCTTTCACATGGAACATATGAGTATCTGTGGTCAGGAGGCAATGTTTTGAGTTTTGGTAGTTTGCTATATTTTAATTAGGAAAAGGAAAAGTGCATCAGTCAATAATCTATTAAATAACCATATACTTAACAGATGTTTATATTCGTGGATATTTGTAATCGTTACAAATCTTAATCTTGGGCTAGGTGGTGGAGTTAATAATGTTTATTATATTATTCATAACTAAGAATTCAATACTGGATTAGTAAAAAAATTACATTTTTGAGCCAAAGTTTATTGTTATCTAGTTCTGCCTGGCTAACAATAATTAAAAAATTGAAATCTAGTCTAAATCTGCTTTTTTCCTCCCCAGAGTGAACACAGGACAGCTGATTTAATCACTTAATAAAGAATTGTTATCGTAAGCAAGGAGCGTAAAGTCTAATATAAGTAAGTCCCTTGGTTCACATTCTTTGTTTGAATAATTTATTCATGAGCGTTAGCTGAAGAATTCCAAAGTAATAATTATGTACTATATACATGAAATATGTAAAACAGTTAAAGTATGGACCAATGATGGGAATGTGTTACAAACCCCAAATTATGTTTAATCTAAATCAGCACAACTGAGGTCATTTTAAAAGCAGATAGAAGTTACTTAATTTATTCTCTGAGCTGTTTAATATTATTTTCTATTTTCTACCATGGTTGATTTCACCATTTGCATATGGGTAGAGGGGCTGATAACTCTTTGTGGGCAGCCCAGAGGTGATTCAGATGGTGGTTTCATTATTTTTCATGGAACCATCTTTGACATACAGATGAATTAAATAAAAGAGGGCCCCAGAGGAAGCAATGCTGAATGTGGGTTTGATACAAAGCCAGGATGTTGATCCATCCACATGTGCAGGTTTGAGTTCCATTATAGAAGAAATATCGTTTATTAGCTCTATAGGGTGAGAGCCTAAAATTCAAGGATGTTGTTTTTGGAATTTTGTGGTTGTATTATTTGTGCATCAGAAAATTAATCAATAAATGAAAAAAAATTTTTCTAGCAAGGACCAGTGATGAATCTCATGGGGTTTGTGAAACAAGAATTTTGATTAAGCCCATCTGCAACTCTGAGGTCCATAACGAAGAGACATCTCATTATTCTCTTTGTGGGAAATGAGCGTACAACACCTTATTCTCAGGCTTTTTAGTTTGGGGTATGAATAGCGTTATTAGAATAAATTTAGCCTATGAATAAAGAAATATATCAGTGAATGAGGAATAAAAGAGATATATGTGTACTACTTTTTAAGGCATGCAATGAAACATTGATAATTACAAAAACAATTTTGAGATTTTTTTTACTCCCAGTAAATTAATAGTCAAGGCTCTTATCACTTTTGTAAGGAGCATATGGTCATTTGCACACAAAACTCAATGTTTTTGTTTTGTGTGGAGGCAAGTTGCCAATCGATCATTTTATTAAGGAAAGAGAAATACATTTACATAAATAGTTGATTGAATAAACTGTGTAATTGGGAGGGAAAGCATTGAATGATGATGAGACTCTTATTCAGCCACATTTGTGATTAATTCAATCTTTTTATGCAATTTTATGTTGCATACAAACAAACTTAAATTAAAGGAACCAGTTTGATATTCTTTTGGGTAATGACATTAGGACAAATGTAAATATTATTCAATTGGGTAATGACATTAGGACAAATGTAAATATTATTCAAGGTGCTTATCCAGTGTGGGTGGGTCACAGATATTGAAGTTTAATTATAAGTGAACAAATGTATACATTTGTATCTCAATCAATTTTTCAAAAAAGTCAGTCAATATTACCTCAATGGAAAGCATGCAATTGGATGTAAAGATTGTGATTCATCGTGTTTTACACAACTGATGTCCACAGGAAGATAAAGAGTCATAGGCCTTTCCAATGGTGTACATAGACATTTGTAAATAATAGTATTTCAGTTCTGTTTTGATGATTGTTTAAGCTTTTTGGAATTCTTTTAGAAAAATAAAGGGATGGTCTTATTATTCCATGAGTAATTAAATAAAGGAATTAGTGAGTGAATTAATAAATATATTAAGTAGGGTAAAGCTTGGACCATTGGTGAGATTGTGCCATGAGTTGAATCTCCCATGTATCCAATGCCACACAAATAAAGTTCAATAAAAAAGATGATCTTGGCTTTTCGTGGGTAGTAAGTAGAGAGACATATTCTTAATAAGTATAGTTATTTTTCTTCTGTTTACTGCTAGATCCAGTGGTGTTCATTGTATTATTTAAAATTAAAAATTGCACCAGTTAATAAATATAAAGTAGAGCTCTCTCTTTCCAAATGTTGAGAATAGAATGCAAACCAGGGATTATTGTTACCTGATTATTGATTTTTTAAAATGGGTAATTGTAGATTGATTCTTTTTAAAATTTGCTTTTTACTGCTCATAATGAACAACTCTACCATATTTGATTATTATCCCATGGCAAAGATCTTGAGTTTTACCTCTTTGGATAAAGAGAGAAGAGATCTATGTAAGTAATAAAGTTCATGTTCTACTTGGGGGGCTTGGTCATGGGTATCCACTGAGATGTTTTGAAGGAATAAATGGCTACACACACAAACAATTCAAGGTGCATGACCAATGATTGAAGTGTGTTAGGAATTCAGAATTATGATTACTCCATTTCAGCATTTCAGCATGACTGAATTTATTAGGACAACAAGATGAAAGGCATTTCACTCATTTTCAGAAAATTTTAATATTCCATTTAATTTTCTTACCACAGTGGATATAAACTTCTCCATTGGTATTGTTATAGACCTTGAACCCACTGAGGAGAAGAATATACAAAAATGGAAAATTTTGCATTTTTCTTAGTTGTGGTATAAAACGGAAGTTCATTGTTCATCTTTAAAATATGGATGTTAAGTGAATGAGGTCCAAGCATGGACGAATGGCTAACATGGAACTGATATGATGCAAGGAAATGGATTCACTCCTATTTTCAATGCTGGGCTGCATTTTTTGCACAAAGAGAGCTACTTCTCTAGCTCTGTAGGAAGGGAATGTTCACAGACATATTCATATCTTTAAGGCTCTTGGTTTTATTTTCCTAATTAATGGACATTGACTGTATTATTATTAGTGAATCAATGAATAAGTCAAGAACAATATATCAAACAAAGGCACAGAATACCAAGTCTGGATCAATGATGAGTATGCGTGGGGCATCTGAATAACATTTTGATTAAACCCAGTCTGTAACTCTGAGGTCCGTTGCATCTTTGGGAAATGTGCTTACGAAGTCAGAAATATTCAAGGATTGTGTTCTTGACCTTGTTGTTTATGAATATGGATTGTATTATTGTAAGTAAATAAATGTATGAATAAATAAAGTATAAATAAAGAGGAAGGCTATACCTTGTCCAATTATGAAAGGAGCTTATGAACCAAAAATTATTGTTAATACATTTCTGAAAATTTGAGTTCAGTAAAATAGACCAAGGCTACTCCTCCTTTGGGAACATAGATATATGTGAACATCAGTGTTGTTCTTGGTTGGTGGTGAGCTTCTGGTTGTATGTCTTACTTTAAGAATATTTACGTAACTGTACAATAATAATACTTAATAAATATATTCAATAGTAATATAACAAATCATGATAAACATATTAATATAACATATTTAATAAGTAGTAGTTTAATATAATCAATAATGAAAAATAAAATACAAATGATTAGATAGTTATTGAAACATACAAAAGGTCTAAGCATGAGATTTGAGAATATACTAATTATGAATCCTCTTGTGTTCATTGATTTTTATTTTTAAAAAAGTAAATGCATGTTGTTAATGATTTTTGTGAGTAATCATCAAATGGATAGATTTAGTGTCTCTCAGCACTTTTGTCAAGTGTTCTTAGGCTTCACCAATATTGGTGCTATTATTATAAATGAGTAAAAGCATAATTTCATATCTCAATCTATTATTTAAAAGAGTGCAAACTGTGGGCCAGTTAGGAGCATATGTAATATGTGAAGGAGCATGATTAATCCTGTTTTATTGCCTAGAAATCCACTTAAATAAAAAAGATCTGAGCCCCTCCATCTTTAAGGAAGGATCACATAGACCCCACTCTCTATAAACACATCTTGCTGTTAACATTTAAATTCCAACAGCCAAAAATAAAAATTTAGTTCCTTAGTAACACTAGGCACATTTCAAGCTATAAGTGGCCAGTGGCTACCATTTTGATCATTGCTGATAGAGAAAGTTGCATGTAATAGTATTTAGTTTTGAATAGCAGATGGTTGTATCAGTTTGTATTTCCTTCCAAAAAAAAAAGTCTAGATAATTAAATTATCCTTAGAATTATTAAATAAACGAGTGAATAAATTAATCAATAAGTACATGAGTTAAAGTATATGGCACCAAGGGGTCAGATTGTGTTTTGAAATAAGAATTTAAATTCATCACATTTTGCAAAAGTTTTCCCCATTAAAAAAATTATGTGGCCTTTTTGCGATTATTTAGGGGTACAGACAAATATTAATAATAGTTATAGATCTTATATTGGGTGATAGATTGAAACACCTTCATAAAAACATTTAAAAAGTCTTCATTATTTTATTTCACACTAAAAATTAAGTCAATAGATGAAAAGGATACCACTGTTGGATGGATTGATGAAAATGTGACACAAACCAATGTTTCTGGTTAATCTAGTAATGCAAAACTAACTTCTATTTTAAAAATCTAAGTTTACACTTTTCATTCTTTTAAAAATCTGCCTTTTCCTTCTGAATGAACACTCCACGTTGGATTCAGTCGTTGTCCAATGATGAAGATCTTAGCTGTTACTTCTGTAGGTAAGGAGCAATGTAGGCAACAATCAAAGTTTCTGTGTTTTGTTTGTATGGTTTGTTCATGTGTGGTCACTGAGGTAGTTCAAGAGAACAAAAGGCTGTATACATAAAAACCAAATCCAAGAACACCAAGTATGGGCCAATAGTGAAGAATGTGTTATGGGCCAAGGAGTAGAATGAACACATTTCAGCACCTCTGAGATTCATTTTAAAAAGAAATGAAAGGCATTTAATTAATTTTCAGAACAATTTGCTATTTCATATTATTTCTGCACTGCAGTTGGTTTAAGCATTTCCATATTGTTAGAGATCCAGCCTATTAATTGTTTAGAGGAAGCTCTTAGAAGGTGGAACTTATTGTGTGTGTTTTAGATGTAGGGTACCATTGTGGTTTTTGGATGTTCACTACAGCATGTTTAAAATTGGGTGAATTAAATGAACGTGGCCCAATCGTGGGTCATTTTTTGTGATGGTACTGAGATGAAGCAAGGCTACCCTTAGATCTAGTCTGAAAGCTCTGTCAGAAATCAGTCTAGAGACAATTATCATAGTCATATCAAGGATCCTGTTCTTGGGAGTCTGTGACTCATGGGAAAATGAAGGTATAAATAACAAAGAAAAAGAGTGCCGCGCCTGGACCAATGATGAGATTGGAGGGTGTCTGAATCAAAACTTTTGATTAAAGCCATCTGTAACTCTGAGGTCCATCATTTAAAAGTGGCCTTCTCTTTTTTTTCCTTTATGGAAATGAGTGTAGAGCAGAAGTTCAGAATATTCAGGTGTCTTGATGACAGGCTTCCACACCTTCTTGGTGTAGATTGATTTTCATAAGTAAATCAATGGATGAATAAATGAAGAAATGTAAAGATGGGTAAATATAAAGGAAGCTGGGCCTGGACCAGTTATGAGAATATGTAATGAAACATGGATTATTGTTATGTTTCTGTAGCACTAAATTCCAGTGAAATATATACATAAAGGCTGTTTGCCTTCTTTTGGAAGGAATATGTATACAGATTTATGTAAGATTCAGAATTATTGTTTGATGTAGGTGGTTGTTTGCTGGTTGGTTGTTTTTACTTAGAGAAGGGAAAAATTACATAAATAAATGCTTATTAAATAATTATTTAATTGAAAAAAGAATGAGCAAAGCTCATCTTCAGAATGTGCCTTATGAGAAGAGTTATTATTAATCCAACTCTGTTCACTGAGTTTTATTAAAAATAATAAAAGCATCTAGTTTTTAAATCTCTGTGTGGTGAAATAGACATATGGAGACAATAAATATTATTCAAGTTTCATATCTAATGTTAGTAAATTCCTAGATATTGATGTATTCTTACATGTAAATAGATGAAGTCCTAATCATGGTCAGTAGTCTAAAAGGAGGCCAACATGGCTCAGTAAGAAGCAAGAATAATGACTAATCTTTATGTATACTACTAATCCTCTCTTCCTAGTTTAGGTATGAACATATAGACATATACATGAAGATCATTTCTATTCTGGGTTGTTCATGGGTTTATCACTTTGTGTGTGCATGTGTTTGTATATTTGAATATATGATCAAGTATTCCATGAATAATTCCATAAATGAATAAATAAAACAATGAACAATTGAATTAATATATGAGTAGGGTCAAGCATAGACCTTGGTGAGACTATGCCATAAATCACAGATTTTAAATTCAACCATTTCTACACAAATTGAGACCATTAAAAAAAGATTATCTAGGCTCTTACCTATGTGGGTAGGGGTCTATAGACAGATATGAGCAATAGTCATAGTTCTTATTTTTGAGTGTGAATTCAACAGTGTTCATTATATTATTTATAAGTAATAGTTAAATCAAGTAATAAAAAGGAGTGCTGTTCTCAGGTCAGTGATGAAAATGACACTTGAATCAACTTAATGATTAACCTAGTACCATGCAACTAATGTCCTTTTAAATCAATCTAATTCTGGACTGTTCATTCTTTTGAACATTGGCATTTGACTCCACAGAATGAAGACCATGGCTGCTTTAATCAGTCTGTTTTGAGGAAGATCTTGACTGTTACCTTTGTGGGTAAGGATTCTAATGACTAAACTAAAATAATAATAGTCAAAAGATCTTGTCAAAAGATCTTGGAGTGAATTTTTCATTAGTGTTTGTTGAATTGTTTAGATTAGGAAGATGCAAGAGAGCTGGAAGGGGAAGCATAGAAAGCAAGGATGATAATTGATCCATATATACCTCAATGAGGGCCACTACAAAAAGAGATCTCATCTATTGAGAAAGATCTAGTTTATGGGAAAAGAGCCTATACACAGATATTGGTCATATTCAAGGGTCTTGTTCTTGGCTTTTTTAAAATTCATGGATATTGATGTTATTACTGTTGGTGGATCAATGGATGGATCAATGAGCAAAGGTATAAATGAAGAAAAAGATTGCTTAGCCTGGATCGATGATGAGTACCCTGGGGTGTCTGAAGTCAAGGACTTTGATTAAACCCTATAACTCTGAGGTCCATTACAAAAAGATTCATTCCTCTTTGTTATCTCTACAGGAAATGAACTTGTTCAAGGAGTTAAAAATATTCAAGAGTTTGTTCTTGTGCTTGGGTTTCTGAGTATTGTATTTTCAGTAAATCAGTGCATGAATAAATCAAGAAAGTATAAATGAATAAGGACAAAATGGTTTATTCCTGGTCTAAATATGGGAGAATGTAATGTAATATATGTAATATAAAAATCATTATTAATACATTTCTGAAGCACTGAGTTCCAGTAAAATAAATTGATTAAAGCTGACCATTTTGAGTAAAGAGCATTTCAATAAATGGGTGTAAGAGCTCATGCTGTTTTTCTGGCTTGGGTTGTTGGTTTTTGTTTTATTAAGAGAAGGGCAAAACATTTACTTAAATTAATTATTGATTAAATAACTACATAATTGAGAGTGGGCTTATACTTGGACCTATGTTGAGAATGTCACATGACAAGTTATGATTAATTCAATGATCTTCTACTTTTTAATTAAAAAAAGAACAAGAAAAAATTATCTGATCTTTTTTCTGTGCCTAATGAGCATATGCACAGGCATTAATATTGTTCTGTTTCTGTGGAGTCACAAGTATTAATGTTATTATTATAAATGTATCAAGGAATAAGTTAATATTTTAATCAGTTCCTTGAAAGAAGGCAACGCATGGCCCAGTGAGGACCATGTGTTATGAAACAAGGAGAGTGATTAATCCAGTTCTAACAATTGCTCTCTAGATAAAAAATGTAGACCTAGGCTTTAATTTTTGAAATGGTCAATATATTTACAGAGGATTTCTCTTCCTGGCTTGTTGGTGCAATTACTTTAAAAAAATGGAAGATAAAATGACTCCATGTATAGCTATATACATACATACATAAAGGTGGGACAAGCATGGACAGTTGCTGAGAATGTGCTCGAATCTAAGACTCAGATTAACCGAATTCTCTCCAAGAAAGGTTCATTTAGAAAGTTGTTATAGCTCTTACCTGACTGGGTAGGGGACACACATAGTTCTTATTCTTTTGTCTGGTGTTGCTTTCAGAGGTGTTCATTATATTCGTTACATTTAATACTTGATTCAATCAATCAAGCAATATATACCATGGAGAGTTTTAATGTACAACAAACACTTAAGGTTTATTCCTCATTAGTTGTTGACTTGAAGTCAACTAGAAAAATCTGAATCTAGCCTTTCCTATCTATCTATCTACCTAATCTAATCTGTCTATTTTCATATTTGCTTTGTACTCTACAGAATGGATGCACAATGATTCAATTAAGGACTATAGAAACTTACGTAAGTAGCAGTCAAAGTAATTGCTTCTGGTTTGGTGGTTTGTCATGGGTGTTAACTCTGTTATTGGAAGGGAATAAATGGCTACATGTACAAATTAAATGAATGGAGATCATGTGTGGGCCAATTCAGTACATCTGTGGTCAATTAAGGAGAAAAAAGAAAGACCATTTTATTTATTTTCACAGTTAATTATTCAATTAATTAATTAATGTACAATGTATTATCAATTTTAATTTGAGTCACAGTTGATTTAAACCTCTCTCTATAAAGACATGGTTTTGTCACATTCAAACAGTAAAATGGGGTCAATATAAAGTATTGTATTAATTAATCTATATAGAAAACATTGTGGCCAATTAATGAAATAGATATATATTGTCAGTGGGAAGTAATTCTATAGAGAAATGTTAGAGATATTCAAGGATCTTGTTTCAAGTTTTTATGACCTCCAGGCATTTATTTTATTATTATTAGTGAATTGATGACTTAATCAATAAAAACATGCAGATATGATTGAAGGTAATGAGGGCCAATCCTGGACCAGTGGTGATGCTGGTGGGGTGTGAGTCATGGATGATGAGTACTTGTCTGGAACTCTGAGGACCAACCCAGTAAGAAATCTAGTCTATACCATACGTCCGTTAGAAATTATCCTGTGGACATATGTTAGTAATATTCAAGGATCTTGTTCTTAGTTTTTGTTATGGAATTTGATTCTGTTATTACAGGTGGATCAATGAAAGAATCAATCAGTAAATACAGTTGACCCTTGAACAACGTGGTGTAACCCCACGCAGTCGAAAGTCCTTGTAAGGCTATCTCTGCTTCAGAAGCAAAGGAATTGATAAATGACTCACCGAAGGCCAGGAATCTTAAATAGTTTGGATAGAATCAGGACTCAAACCCTGGTTCTTTTGATACCACATGTTGTGATCTCTAATCAAACACAAAATTTTCCCACACTTAGTTAATTTAAAGATCCCTAAAATGAAAATACAGGTACTATATTTATTGAAAAAAATCCATGTACAAATGGACCCATGCAGTTCAAACCCGTGTTGTTCAAGGGTCAACTGTATACAAATAAAGGGGGTGAAGCATTGTCCAATTATGATCATATGTCATGAAGTAAGAGAATCTGTTAATATATGTTAAAAACACTGATTCAATTAAGAAAGACATGGTTTTATGATATTTCTTTGGCTAATGGTTCTATAGAAAGTACAAGTAATAATTATTATTCCTATTCTGGCTCAGTGGCAACTTTGATGTTTTCTTGAGGGAAATATCAATAAATATTACCCCCAATTAATGAATACCTAAATTACTGATGTAATGAAAGGTGAAATACAAGGATTAATGAAGATAATATCTCAGTTTTTTTTTTTTTAATATTATCTCTGCTTTGTACTTCTTAGAGTGGGTGCACCAAGCCAACTTAAACGTCTTGTGTGATCGTGAGCTCTAAGTGTAAGAAATAGTCAAAGTTCTTGTCTTGTTTTTGGTGGTTTGTTTAGGACGTTAACTGTAATATTAAAAAATAGTTAAATATAATAAAAAAGGCCAAGCATGGCCCCCTAATAAATACGGAACTGACATGAAACATTATATTGATGAATCAATATTTGCAACCACGTAGGTGATTAGCGAAATGTAAATTCAAGGAGGCAAATGATTCTATAGAGAGATGTTAGAGATTCTTTTTTCTTTGAATTTTATTTAATTAATTAATTTTTTATACAGCAGGTTCTTATTAGTTGTCTATTTTATACATATTAGTGTATACATGTCAATCCCAATCTCCCAATTCATCCCCACCCCCACCCACCCCCCCGCGCTTTCCCCCCTTGGTGTCCATATGTTTGTAGAGATTCTTGAAGGTCTTATTTTCAAGTTTTTTTTGACTCATAGATATTTATTTTACAATTGTTGTTTTATCGATAAGTTAATCGGTAAAGAAATGTAGAAGTGAATGAAGAAAAAGTGGGCTGAGCCTGGACCAATGATGATCACTGGTAGTGTATGAGTCATGGATGATGAATACTATGTGTCAAGAACTCTGAGGTCCATCACAATAAGAAATCTAGTCTATCTCCTCTGTTGGAAATTGCCATATTCACAGATGTTAGTAATATACAAGGATTGTGTTCTTGGTTTTTGTGTTCAAGAACTTTGATTTTATCAGTATAAACAGATAAATGAAAGAATCAGTCAATATAAACAAATAAATATGAATAAGTGAAGCACTGTAAATTATGAAAATTAATAAATCCCTAAGAGGCTGAATAGCTGAAATGTGGAGAGCAAAGTCAATGCAGATAAGGTCTCAATTTTTTTTTTTTTTATAAAATTCTTTTCTCTTTAAACCCCACATTTGTTTATTTATTTATTTTTGGCTGTGTTGGGTCTTCGTTTCTGTGCAAGGGCTTTCTCTAGTTGTGGCAAGCGGGGGCCACTCTTCATTGCGGTGCGCGGGCCTCTCACTATCGTGGCCTCCCTTGTTGCGGAGCACAGGCTCCAGACGCGCAGGCTCAGTAGTTGTGGCTCATGGGCGTAGTTGCCCTGCGGCATGTGGGATCTTCCCAGACCAGGGCTCGAACCCGTGTGCCCTGCATCAGCAGGCAGACTCTCAACCACTGTGCCACCAGGGAAGCCCAAGGTCTCAATTTTTAAAAATCACCTTCTGTGCTTTGTACTTCTCAGCATGGATACATTGGAGCTGATTTAAGGATTCATCTAAGGTCACAAGATGTCTGGTTGTCTATGTGTTTGACACATAGAAACAAATGTGAGTTTTTATGGGTAAACACTCTGTATTTGAAAAGTATGAAATATAAGCAAAGAATGCCAGACATGGGCCATTGATTAATAATGCAGCATTATATTGATTAATTCCTATATGAAACTTTGAGGGTGATTAATGAAAGAGATACATCAGTGTAGTAAACGATTCTATAGACAGAAGTTAAACTATTCAAGGCCTATGTTCTAGGTTTTTTGTGCTTCATAGGTATCCATTTTATTCCTATTAGGGAATTTGTTGAATTAATTACTAAACAAAGGTAGATGAGAGTGGGAAAGAAAAGAGGCCAAGCCTGGAGCAGTGATGACCACTGGTGGCATATGCATCGTGGATGATGAATATGTGTCTGGAACTCTGAGGTCCAACATAAAAAAGAAATCTAGTTTATTGCCTCTGTTGGAAATGATCCTATAGACAGATTTAGGATTTATTTTATAAAGCTCATGCTCAGGGGTCTTTGTGTTTATGGATTTTGATTCTATTATAATAAATGAATCAATAAAGAATCAATGTACAGATGTAAATAAATAAGATGAAGGGGTGAAGCATCGTCCAATTATGAAGAAATTTAAGGCTAGAGATAATATTAATAAATATGGAAACACTAAGTCAGTTAAGAAATAAATGGTTCAAGGGTGCTTCCTCTAGCTAAGGATGTTATAGATAATATAAATAATGGCCAGTATTTATTCTGGGTTAGTAGAAAGTTCTATGTGGTTTGTTTTCTTAGGAAAAAGTTATATATTACCCAATTCATATATAACATAATCACTGAAAATTAAATGTAGATACAAAGATCAGTAGAGGAAACACCTCAATCATGTTATCATCTACTCTGCTTTCTATGCTTTAGAATGGACACGATTTAGCTGATTTAAACATATGTCTTGGTCAACAGTCTCTGAATTTGCCTGTACATGGAAACCAACGTGAGTAATAGTCAGTGGTCTCATCTTACTGTGGGTAGTTTGTTTAGTGTATTCTTTGAAATATTAAAAAAATATTCACTATAAGAAAAAATACTAACCATGGTCCAGTGATTAAATTGGAAATGTATGAATCATTCTGTTGACTAATCTATCTTTAGAATAATGAGGGTGGTTAATGAAAGAAGTGTACTCAGTTAGGCAGTGGTTCTAAAGAAAGTTATAAAGATACTGAAGGCTCTTGTCCTTGAGCTTTTGTGACTCACAGATATTTATTTAATTATCATTAGTAAATTGATAAATTAATCACTAAACAGAAGTAGATGGGAGGAAGAAAAAGAGTCGCAAAACTGGACCAATGATGACATCTGGTGGCGTAGGAGTCATATACGATGAATACCACGTGTCTGGAAGTCTGAGGTCCAACACAAAACAAAATCTAGTCTGTTTCCTCTCTTGCAAATCATCCCTATAAACAAGGATATTGTTCTTCTAATTTTGGATCCATGAATTTCTATGTTATTAATATAAATAGATCAATGATAGAACCAATAAACAAAGTATAACTAAATAAAAACAAGAATGAAGCCTTATCAACCATGAGTATATGTGGTGAGGCAAGAAGTACTATTAGTATAAATTGAAGAAACTGATGCATATTAATAAATGGATGGACCAAGGGTGTTAGCTCTTTTTCTAAGGATCATGTCATTATATTCATATTTATGCTTATATATGTGTATAAATCATGGAAAATAATAAATACCTTTGTGACTGAGTAAATGAAATGAGGAAAACAAGGACCAATTTAGAGAAAGTCTCAATTTTTTTTTATCATCTGCTCTGCTCTGTTCTCCTCAGAATGGACGCACGCTAGTGGATTTAAGCATCTTTCATGGTCACGTGCTCTATAGACCAATGTGAGTAATGCAGTAAGCAAATTCATGTCTTTGAGAGCTTCTTTTTTTCCTCAAATATTCACTGTATTGCTAGAAGTGTGGAATAGAATTAATATTAGTAATAATGAGTTAATCAATGTACTTATGCAGATGAGAATGAAGAAATAGAGGCCCATGTATGGACCAATGATGATGACTGATATCGTATGAGTCATGGATGATGAATACTACGTGTCTGAAACTCAGGTTCAGTAAAAAAGAGAAATATAATCTGTTGCCTCTATTTGGTATTACACCATAGCCAAATATTAGGAAAATAAAAGAGCAATTTTCTTGGTTTGTGTTCATGAATTTTGATTTTACTTTAAAAAAATAACCCAAAGAAATAAGTGTAAGTATAAATAAGTTAAGATGAAGAGGTTGAAGCATATTCACTCTTAATATATGTGGTAAGGCAATAAAAACTATTAATGTTGATTGAAAATACTGAAGTTCTTTTGGAAATGTAAATGGTGCAAATGTCATACCTCTTTGGCTAAGAATGATATAGAAAATGAATAACAGTCAAAGTTCTTATTCTATGGTAGTACCAGGTTTGATATTGTTCTTTTTTCTAAGAGAAAAATAAGAAATATAACCTGAATTTATTATTTTCCTAAATGACTGACTAGATGAAGGTGGAATGTGTGGGTCAATAATGAGTATCTCAACGTTGTTATTATCTCTCCTGCTTTTTACACCTCAGAATGGATACACTGGAACCTATTTACGTATTTGGCCATGATCAGGACCTCCATCGATGCCCCTGTGTGTAAGAGCATGAAGACCAATGTGAACAACAGATTCCTCTCATGGTTTAGGTGGTTTGTATAGGATATTCAGTGTAATACTAAAAATTATTAAATATATTCAAAGATGGCCAAACATGGCTTAATGATTACCATGGAATTGACATGAAACTTTGTGTTGATTAATCGACATTTGCCACAATGAGGATGATTATTGAAATAAGTATATTCCATGAGGCAAAAGATTCTATAGGCAGAAGTTAGTATTTAAGATCTTGTCCTTGAGTTTTTTGACTCACAGATATTTATTTTATTATTATTAATGAATTAATAAAGTGATCAGTAAACAATTGTCAATGAGAATAAAGAAAAAGCGTCTAAGCTTGGACCATTGATGATGACTGATGGCATATGAGTCGAATATGATGAATACTGTGTGTCTGAAACTCTGAGGTCCAGCAAAAGAAATCTAGTCCATTTCCTCTGTTGGAAGTGTTCCTATAGACAGATGTCAGGAATATATAGGGACCTTGTTTTATTCTTTGTGGTTCACGAGTTTTTAAAAATATTATTATAAAATGTTACTGGCCTAATAAACAAGTGTATAAGTGACTAAAGATGAAGAGGGTTAAGTACTGTTCATTACTTGAATACATAGTAAAGAGAAATAATATAAGTTAGAATGGATAATTAACAGATCAAGTGTATTATGCATTTTTGAGTAAGGATGATATAGACAGTGATACGTAATAGTCAATTATTGATCTGAGTCTATTGCAAGCTGGATGTTTGTTTTATTAAGGAAAAAACAAATAAATATTACCATAAATTAATAAATACCTAAATGACTAATATATGAATGGTGGAAAGTATGGACCAATGGAGAGAATATCAAACTTTTTATCACCTGCTCTGCTTGGTACTATTCAGAATTGATGCCCCAGCTGATTTCAGTTTCTGCTGTGATCAAGATTGTCCTATTGCCTCTGCATTAGAAAGAGAAAAAGGTGAGTAATGGTCAAGTTTGTCATCTTAGATTGGGTCATTTGTTTAAAGGTATTCATTGAATTATTAAAAGTATTAAACATAATAAAAAAGTTGACTATGGCCCAATGATAAATATGATATGAAACATTGTGTTGAGTCATCAGTATTGTGCACCACTGAGGTTGGTTAATAAAGAGAATCAGTCCATGTGTGAAATAGTTCTTTAGACAGATGTTGGGAATATTCAAGGATCCTATTCTTGGATTTTGTGAATTATGTGTTTTTATTGTTATTAATAAATTAATGATTTACTTGATAAATGAATGAGGAAGAAGACAGCCAAACCTGAACCAATGAAGACAACTGGTGGTGTATGTGTTGTGGATGATGAATAATACGTGTCTGGAACTTTGAGGTCCAACACAAAACATAATTCGTCAAATACCTGTGTTGGAAATGATCTTGTAGGCAGATATTAGAAATATACAGAGATCATGTTCTTACCCTGGATTCATTGATTAAATTTATTATTGTTAATGAATGGATGAATGATATTACTGTTAAAGAAGTATCAATAAATAGATAAAGGACCATTAAAGAAATAATAGATAAACAGATAAAAAGAGAGTGAAGCATTGTTCAACTGTGAGCATATGTGGTGAGGCAAGAATTACTATTAATAAAAATTGAAAATATTGATGCCTCTTTAGAAATAAATGTATCAAGAGTGTCACCTCTTTGGCTAAGGATCATATAGATTCAAAATTAGAGTCAATTTTATTTTCTAGGTCAGTCTCAAATTTAAGGTTGTTCCTTTTGTTAAGAGAAAAATATCTAAATTATGAAAAATTAATAACTACCTAAAGGACTGAATGAATATATTGTGAAAAGGAAAAATCCATTCAGACAAGGTCTCATTTTTATAAATTTATTTATTTATTTTTGGCTGTGTTGGGTCTTCGTTGCTGCGCGCCGGCTTTCTCTAGTTGCGGTGAGTGGGGGCTACTCTTCGTTGCGGTGCGCAGGCTTCTCATTGCGGTGGCTTCTCTTGTTGTGGAGCACGGGCTCTAGGCGCACGGGCTTTAGTAGTTGTGGCACATGGGCTCAGTAGTTGTGGCTCGTGGGCTCTAGAGCGCAGGCTCAGTAATTGTGGCACACGGGCTTAGTTGCTCCATGGCATGTGGGATCTTCCCGGACTAGGGCTCAAACCTGTGTCCCCTGCATTGGCAGGAGGATTCTTAACCACTGTGCCACCAGGGAAGCCCAGTCTCATTTTTAAAACATCATCTACTCTGCTTTGTATTCCTCAGAATGGACCAGTTGAGCTGATTGGAAAATTCTTTCGTGGTCACGTTCTCTGGTTGTCTCCATGTCTTTGGTGTATAGAGACCAATGTGAGTAATAACGTTCATGTCTTCATTCAAAACGTTTTTTAAAAAAGTGTACTTATTGGCCATCCATGGCCAATGATAAATATGAGATTATTCCCAATAGTATTTATTAATTTATGGTATTGTAAGAGTAATTAATGAAAGAGATATCAATGTGATAAATGATTCTATGGACAGATGTAAAATAGTCAAGGCTCTTATTCTTAAATTTATCTTATTTATGGCTGTGTTGGGTCTTCATTTCTGTGTGTGGGCTTTCTCTAGTTGTGGCAAGCGGGGGCCACTCTTCATCGCGGTGCACGGGCCTTTCACTATCGTGGCCTCTGTTGTTGCGGAGCACAGGCTCCAGACGCGCAGGCTCAGTAATTGTGGCTCACGGGCCCAATTGCTCCGCGGCATGTGGGATCTTCCCAGACCAGGGCTAGAACCCGTGTCCCCTGCATTGGCAGGAGGATTCTCAACCACTGCGCCACCAGGGAAGCCCCAAGGTTCTTATTCTTTGTTTTTATGTGAATCATGGGGTTTAAAAAATTAATATCAGTGAGTAAGAAATTAATTAATGAGCTAATGTACAGGAGGATGAGCAAAAAGAGGCTGACATGTGGATCGATGATGACCGCTGGTGGAGTATGAGTCATGGATGATGACTACTTCATTCTGGAATCTGAGGTCCAATCAGAAAGAAATATAGTCTGTTGCCTCTGCTTGAAATCCTATAGACTGATTTTAGGAATCTAAAGGGACTATTTTCTTAGACTATTTTTTGTGAATTTTGATTCTTTTATTATAAATGGATCCATGAAACAATCAGCGTACAAAGAGAAAAAAGCGAGGATGCTGAGCATGAAGCATATGCACTCTCGAGATATGGCGTAAGGCAATAGAAACTGTTAAAATGTGCTGAGAATACTGAATACCATTATGAAAAATAAGTGGTTCGAGTGGTTCAAGTGCCTTACCTCTTTGGCTCATGCTAATAGAGACGTTCTTATTCTGGGTCCATAGCGAGTCTGATATTACTCATATTTTAAAGAGGAAATTTGTTAAGTATTATTCCAGATTAACATATTACTAAATGATTGACTAAATGTACGGTGGAGTGCACAGAACAATGGAGATAATGTCTTGATCTTGTTATATCTGTTTTGCTTTGTACTTCTCAGAAAGAGGACCCTGAACTCAGGAGCTCATGGGAGCATCTCTGTGTAGGAGCATTAAGTCCAGTGTGAGTAATAATCAAAGTTCTTGTCCTGGTTTGGGTGATTTGTTCAGGGTATCCCTGTAATAATTAAAAATGTATTAAATATAAGAAAAAAGACCAACTATGGTCCAGCGATTAAATTGGAAGTGTCTGAAACATTATGTTGATTAATCTGTTTTTACAACAATGATGATTAATGGAAGAGGTATATTCAATTAGGCAATGATTCTAAAGATAAATGACAGGGACACGGAAGGCTCTTGTCCTTGTATTTTTGTAATTCACATACATTTACTTAATTTTTATTAGTAGATTGATGAATTAATGTATAAACAACTGTAGAGGAGAATGAAGAAAAAGGGGCCCAAACCCAGATCAGTGATGATGTCTGATGACCTAGGAGTCTTATACGATGAACGCCACATGTCTGGAAGTCTGAGATCCAACACAAAACAAAATCTAATCTGTTTCCTCTCTCACAAATGATCCTGTGAATCGATGTTAAGGGTTTACAAGGATACTGTTCTTGTAATTTTGGATTCATGGATTTATATATTATTAATATAAATCGATCAATGATAGAGCCAATAAACAAAATACAAATAGATAAAAATGAGGATGATGCTTTGTCCACCTATGAATATACACGAGAGGCAAGAAATACTATTAATATAAACTGAGGAAACTGATGCATGTTAAGAAATAAATGGACCAGTGGTGTTACCTCTTTTCCTAAGGATCATACAGACACTGACCTTGATAAGTAATACCTAGTTTTATAGGCCTGGGTCTGTCTCAGTAGAGGATGTCAATCTCGTTTCATATGTATATATCTCATATGTACATATATTCGGAAAAATTAATAAATACCTTTGTAAATGAAAAAATGAAATGATGTAAACAAAGACTGATGTGGATCTTCTTTTGAAAGGTCTAAAGTTTTAATCATCCGCCTCATCTTGTACTACCCAGAATCGACACACTCAAGCTGATTCAAGCATTTTCTATGGTTTCCTCTGTGTGTTAAGAGCCTAGAGATGAATGTGAGTAAAGGTTAAGTTCTTGTGTTTAAGAAGTTTTTTTTTAAGGGTATTCACTGCACTGTTAAAAGTGTGAAATATAATCCAAAACACCAGTCATAGAAAATGTCCATGAGAATGAAGAAACAGAGGCTCAGGTGTGGACCAGTGATGACCGTTGGTGGAGTATGAGCCATGGACGATGACTACTTTGTGTCTGAAACTCTGAGGTCCAATCAAAAAGGAAATATAATCTGTTGCCTCTGTTTGAAGTGATCTTATGGAAAGATGTTAGGATCGTTTTTCTAAGGATCATATTATATTTATATTTATGCTTATATATGTGTATAAATTATGGAAAATAATAAATACTTTCATGTCTGAGTAAATAAAATGAAGAAAACCAGGACCAATTCAGAGAACGTCTCAAATTATTTTTTTCTGCTCTGCTCTGTACTCCTCAGAATGGATGCATGCTGGTGGGTTTAAGCATCTTGCATGGTCCTGTGCTCTATAGACCAATGTGAGTAATACAGTAATTAAATTCATGTCTTTGAGAGTTTTTTTTCTCAAGTATTCACTATATTGTAAAAGTGTGAAATATAATATCAGTCACTTAATGAATTAATCAATGAACTATGCCGATGCGAATAAAGAAATAGAGGCCCATATACGGACCAGTGATGATGACTGATATCGTATGAGTCATGGATGATGAATACTATGTGTCTGAAACTCTGAGGTCCAGTAAAAAAAGAAGTATAATTTGTCACCTCTATTTGGCATGCTATTACTGACAAGTATTAGGAAAATAAAAGAACAATTTTCTTGGTTTGTGTTTATGAGTCTTTGATTTTATTGATACTATAAAAATTAGCCCAAAGAAATAATTAATGTACAAGTGTAAATAAGTTAAGATGAAGAGGCTGAAGCATATTCACTCTTAATATATGTGGTGAGTCAATAAAAACTATTAATATTGATTGAAAATACTGAAGTTCATTAGGAAATGTAAGTGGCTCAAATGTGTGACCTCTTTGGTTGAGAATGATACAGACAGTAAATAACCATCAAAGTTCTCATTACTGGTCTGTGCCAAGCTTGATGCTGTTTTGTTTGTTAAGAATAAATTAATAAACATGACCCCAATGTACTGTTTTCCTAAGTAAGTGACCATGTGAAAGTTGAAATGTATGTATCTGTGGAGTGTCTGTCAATCTTCTTATCATCTTCTCTGCTTTGTATTCCTCAGAATGGATGCACCTGCATTGGTTAAGCATTGACCATGATCAGGAACTCTGCTGGTTGTCCTGTGTATAAGTACATGTGGTCCATGTAAGTAATTGTCAAATTCTTCTTTTGGTTTGGGTGTTTGTTTATTCGCTGTGATAATAAATAAATGTATTCAAAGAAGGCTGGTCATGGTCTATGGGTAAATATAGAATTGACATGAGATGTTATGTTGCTTAATAGGTATTTGCCTCAATGAAGATGATTAATGAAAGAAGAATATTCAATGAGGCAAATGATTCTGTAGATAGATATTAAGGATATTAAGGATCTAGTCCTTGAGTATTTGTGATTCACAGATATTTATTTTATTATTATTGATGAATTGATCAGTAAATATAGATCAGAATGAAGAAAGAGTCCAATCGTGGACCGATGATGACGGCTAGTGACGTATGAGTTGTATACGATGAGTACTTGTGTGTCTGAAACTCTGAGATCCAGCACAAAGAAATCCAGCCCATTCCTTCTGTTTAAAGTGATTCTACAGACAGATGTCAGGAATATACAAAGATATTGTTCTTGACGTTTGTGTCTGTGAATTTTACAAAACCTTATTCTAAAAGAATAAATGGCAGAATAAATAAACAAATGTGGAAGTAAAGATGAAGAGGCTGAAGTATTGTTCATCTTTAAAGTGTATAGTAAAGAAAATAATACTAATATAAATTGAAATCAATATTAATTGGATCAAGTGTATTACATCTTTGACTAAGGATGGTATAGACAGTGATATGTACAGTTTCTGATCTGAGTGAGTTACAACTTTGATGCTGAATTTGTTAAGAGGAAAATAAATAAATATTACCATTAATCAATAAATACCTAAATGACTATGTATCTGGATGGTGGAGACAATGAATCGATGGAGAGAATGTCTCCATCTTTTAATTTTCTTCTCTGCTTGGTACCATTCAGAATGGATCTTCCAAGCTGATTAAGATTGTCATGTTGCTCCCGTGTCAGGAAAGAGACAAAGGTGAGTAATGGTCCAAGGTCAAAGTTCTTGTCTTGGTTTAGGTTATTTGTTTAAAGGTTTAACAGTATTATTTAAAAAAATAATAAATATAATTAAAATGAACTATGTCCAAATTTAAAAATCATATGAAATATTATGTTATTTAATCAACATTGAAATTCACTGATCAAAGAGATAAAGTCTACATGGGATATGGCTCTATATACTATGCTTGGGATATGCAAATATCTTGCTCTTGGGTTTTGGAATCATGTATTCATTATATTATTATCAGTGAATTAATTTGATTTATTTAATACAGATGCAGAAATGAATGAAGAAAAAGAGAAACATATACCGGTGATGACAACTGGTGGCATATGAGTTATAAACAATGAATACTACGTGTCTGGAACTCCGGGGTCCAACACAAAACATAATTAGTTGAATCTCTCTTTTGGAAATGATCCAGTAGACCAGCGGTCCCCAACATTTTTGGCACCAGGGACCGGTTTAGTGGAAGACAATTTTTCCACGGATGGCACGGAGGGAGATGGTTCGCGCGGCAATGCGAGCGATGGAGAGCAGCGATGGGGAGCGGCAGACGAAGCTTCGCTCGCTCGCCCGCTGCTCACTTCCTGCTGCGCAGCCCGGTTCCTAACAGGCCTTGGACCAGCACCGGTCCGCAGTCTGGGGGTTGGAGACCCCTGCAGTAGACAGATGATAGAAATATACAAATATTGTGTTCTTATTTTGAGTTCATAGATTTAGATTTATTATTACTAATGGATTGACGGTAGAATAAAATAGAAGTAAATAGATAAAGAAGAATGTTAAGCATTGTCCAACTATGAACATATGTGGTGAGGCAAGAAATATTCTAATAAAAATTGAAGAAGACACTGCTGCCTTCTACGAAATAAATGAATCAAGGATGTTACCTCTGTGGCTAAGAATCATGTAGGCTGATAAATAAGAGTTTTATTTACTGGATCAGTTTCAAGTTTGAGAGAGTTTCCTTTGTTAAGAGAAAAAAAAATCTATACCATGAAAAATATATAAATACCTAAATGACTGAGTCAATGAACGGTGGAAAGCAGGGATCAATAGAAATAAGGTCTCAATTATCTTTACCATCTGCTCTGCTCTGTAGGCCTCAGAATGGACACACCTGAGCTGATTTAAGCATCTTCCATGGGTACCAGGTCTATGGTTGCAACCGTGTGTTAGGAGCATACAGACCAATGTGAGTAATAGTCAAAATTCTTTTCTTATTTTAGTGTTTCTTAAAAAAGCATATTCACTGTATCATTATGAAGTATTAATGTGAAGTATAATTGCATAAGGCTAACTATAGCCCAGCGACAAATATGGAATTGAGTATATAAATATGGGGTTGATTATATTGATTAATGCATATAGGAAAATCAGAATAATAAATGAGAGAGATATACTGATGTGAGAATTATCCTGTATACTGTTTAGGGCTATCAAGGCTCTTCTTGGGTTTCTGTGAATAATAGGGTTTAAAAATGATTATTAGTGAATTAATGAATTAATCAATGGACAATGTACAAACGATTGAAGAAAAGGAGGGACAATACTGGATCGATGATGACTACTGGTGTAGTCATGTATGTCGTGTATGATGAATCTGTGTCTGGAACTCTGAGGTCCGATGCAAATGGAAACTGGTCCATTGCCCTGTGTGAAGTGATCCTATAGACAGATGCCATGAATATACAAGAATCTCATTTTTGGTTTACGTTCATGCATTCTCTATTTTTATAGTCAGATCAATGAAATAATCGATAAATACATACATAAATAAAGATGAAGGTCATTAAGCATTGTCCAGTTATAAAAATATGTAGTAAGACAAGAAATACTATTAACGTATTTTGAAAATACTTCTATTTATTAGGAAACAAATCATACAAGGTGTTACCTCTGGCTGAGGATTTTATAGGCAGTGTGAAGCAGTTAATAGGCAATGTCCATATTCTGTGTCAGTGGCAAGCTCGTTATTGTTTGTTTACTTAGGAGACATTAAGTAAACATTTTCCCAAGTTGCTAATTTCCTAAATAACTCACTAAATGAAAGGTGAAATACAAGGACCAATGTTGATTAGGTCTCAGCCTTTTAAAATCATCTCGTCTGCTCTGTACTACTCAGAATGGACCCCCTCAAGCTGGCTTAATGATTCTTTCATGATCACAAGTTCTGTGGTTTAGAGCATGGTGACCAATGTGAGTAATAGTCAAAGTTATTGCCTCGGTTTGGGTTGTTTGTTTAAGGGTATTCATTGTATTATTTAAAAATGTGAAATATAATCAGTGAATGCCAACCATGGCCCCCAAATGCAATTAATATGAAGCATATATTTATTCATCCAAGTCAAAACATTGAGGTCAATTAATGGAAGAGATGGTTTGCTGAGGGAAATAATTCTACAGACAGATGTTAGGGATTAGTCCATGCTAATCTTGGACTAACAATAAGTAAAGTTAGACGTGAAAATGAAGCAAATATGATGACTAATCCGTACATTCAACACGAGGCCGATTAACAAAAGAGATCTGGACTTTTCACTCTGTAAAAAATGATTCTACATACAAATGTTAGGGATATTAAAACTACTTTAAAAATGTATGAGTATATGTTTCTCATTATGAATTAATGATTTATCTCTAAACAAAATTATAATTGAATGAAAAAGAGAGGATGGAGTCTGAAGTAATATTGAGGACTGGTGGCATGTGAGTCAAGGATGAGCAATGCTTACCTAGAACGCCGAAGTCCAAAGCAAAAAGAAATCTAGTCCATTCTTCTGATATAAATGAGCCTATAAAGACTTCTTAAGGTTATCCAAGGATCTTATTTTTGGGCTTTTGAGTTTCATAGATATTGATTGCTTATTAAAAGTTAATCAATACAATAATAACTAAACAATTGTATGAATAAATGAAGGAAAAATAGGGCCAAATCTGGAATAACTATAGAGTATGTGATAAACATCATTACCAATCTATTTCTAAGGAACCGAAGTCTATTAAAAATATGTAGAGGCTTTTATATCATGAGACCCAGAGAAAGATGTTTGTAATTGTTGATGTTTATGCTCTGGGTTATCTTTGGTTTGCAGGCATTTTTTTTTTTTAATTAAGAAATGGGAAAAAAAAGTTTATATAATTGAACCCCCTTACTACATTAAAGAGGGCTTAACATAAACCAGTGACAGAAATGTGTCATATGACAAGTTATGATCAAGCCCTTGGCTTCAGTGTTCCATTGGTAATCATTCCACAGTGTATATGTAAATCAAATCTTCACGTTTTACATTTTAAATATATGCAAACTATGTTTGTCAATTACTCCTAAATAAAGTTGGGAATAAAAAGTATATAGTCCCTTGATGCTTAATGATAATGAGGGGCTGGATGCAGTTACTATTAATGAGTGTTATTGAATTGAGTTTGTATACAAGGATACTGATCTTAGTATTATAAATTAATAAATAAGTTAATACCTTAATAAGATCAAAGGGGACAAAGCACCTGGCCAGTGATGAATATGTGATGAAACATGATTCATCAGTTTTACTCCTGTTGTGTCCCTCTTGAGAAAAACGAATCTTAGCTCTGGCCAGTTTGAATAAGGGGGATTAGACAGATATACACAGTAGGCATTTGTCTCTTGGTTTCTGGGAAGTTAAACATTTTGCATTTTCTTTACGACACGAATAGTCTGTCAGATTCTTTCACGCATTAGAGAATGGATGAATGAAAATTAAAGCTACTAATAAATAGCTACCGACAAATAAATTCAAAGAAGACCAAATATGGATATATGCTGAAGATATGCAATGTGGCAAGTTTTATGAAGTCATCGAATTCAGTACAATTTTTTAAGAGTTTGAGGGTTTTACATTCACTTTCACAGCTACTTATTCCATATTAGGTTTGCACCACAGTTTATAAACATTCCTCTGTGGAAAAGATCTAAGCTGTGAATTGAGTGAAGCAACCCACAGGAAAATGCAAGATATTTACGGTGTTTGGATGTGGAGTGGTTGGTGGGCCCATGGTCGTTCTTTCTTACATCTTTAAAGAATGCAGAAGTTAAATGAAAACGAGTCAAGCACGGATCCATGATGTGAGTGGAATGCAATCTGAATGTGTCTTGTGATTAATTCGTTTCTGCATCACTGAAGTTCATTTCAAAAGGAGATTTGAGATATCTGTGGGAATAAGTGTATAGCTAGATTTCAGTAATTTTCAAGCAACTAATTCTGGGATTTAAATGGATCATGGGGACTTATTACATTATTCTAAGGGAATAAATTAAAGAATCAAAAGACGGATAGATAGGTGATAGGTAGATAGATAAAGAGAGTAAAGCTGGGTTAATTAAGAAAAAATGTTGTGAGAGAAATTTTTGTTCTTATAATTCTGAAGCACAGCAGTGCATTAAGAAACCAGTAGATCAAGGGTTTTACCTCTCTGGGATAGGTTAATAATAGAGCAGTGTTCTTGAGTGAGAATCAGAATCACCCGAAGGGCTTGTTAAACTACAGATTGCTGGTCCCACTCTCAGCATTTCTGATTCAGTAAAATTAGTGTAGGGTCCGCTAATCTGCATTCCTAACACGTTCCCAAGTTCTGCTAATGCTGCCTCTCAGGAAACAACGTTTCGAGAATCACCGATAAAGTCAAATATATGTCATAACAGTTAGTGCTGTTGCTGTGTGTCAGCGATGAGTTCCAGGTTGCTCATTTTTAAAGAAATAACAAATACATTAGTTAATAAACATCTAAAAGTCTAAGTAAACGAAAGGAGAAGAGCATGGTCCAATGGAGAAAGTGTCTCATTCCTTTAGCATCATCTTTGTACTCCACAAAATGGGTGCCCCTGAACTGATTTAAGCATTCTGAAAAGACCGAGATCTGTAGGCTGCCAGTATGTTTAGGAATGTATATTTAAAATGAGTACGTGGCTACATACATGAACAAAATCAAACAAGGTTAGGCCTGTACTAAGGATGAGGAACCAAAGTTTATGATTAATTTGATTATGATTAATTTGATCACTTAGGATGATTTTAAAAACAGGTTGAGTCCATGCCATTCATTTTATAGCTCTTTAAATTTGTTGTAGGTTTTCCC
>NW_006783036.1:3574699-3582496 GCF_000442215.2 Lipotes vexillifer | reverse complement strand
CACATTCCTTAATTGATAACGATGTAAGCTATTTTCATTATGAGGACGGAGCACATAGGATACGTAAGTACTAGTCAGTATTGTAGTGCTGAGGGTGGGTTCATGCTATATATAGAAACAATATACAAATTATATGAAGAAAAGGCCAACCATGGACTGATTCTGAACTATATTTTATGATGAAAACATCTACGAACTACTGAGGTCCATTACAAAAAAAATATTAAGTGTTTACATTTGTGGGAATGAGCCCATGGATAGATTTCAGTAATATTCAAGGATCGTATTCTCAATCTTTGGTGCTTCATGGATTTTGATTTTATTAAGTGAATAAATGAAAGAATAAACAGATATGTCGGTGTATAAAGATGAAAAGGGTGAAGCATATCAAATTATGAAAATATGTGGTGAGGTATGAATTACTATTAATACAACTTAGAACCATGAGATTTCATTAAGTGATAAATGGGTCAAGCAGGTTACACTTTGGGGTAAGGATGATATAGATAGTTATATGTATTAGTCTGTCTTCTTGCTTTGAGTCAGTCATGAATTTGAGTAGTTTGTTTACTTTAGATAAAAAGAAGTATATCATACTATAAAATAATAAATACTTAAATATTAAGAAAATGAAATGAGAAACGCATGTATTAATGGGAAGAATGTCTCAATATTTTATTATCTGCATTGCTTATACTCAGAATGAATGAACTGAACTGATGTAAGCCTTTTGCCCTGGCTGTGAATTCTGTATTAGGAGCAAAGAGACCAGTGTGAGTAATAGTCAAAGCCCTTATCTTGGTGTGGGTGGCTTGTTTAAGAATATTCGCTGTTTTGTTAAAAACAGGTATTAAGTATAATCTAAGAAGTTAGTCATGGCCCACTATGGGTTTCATATGTCACATACGTCCCTTAATGAATAGGTGCAAACTAAGATTGATTAATGAAAGATATAGTTGCTGAGGGAAATTATTCTATGTACAGGTGTTAGGGATACTTGAAACTCTTGTTCTTGAGTTTTTGCGCTTCATGTAAATTTATTTTATTATTATTAGGCAATTAAAAATTAAAAATCAACGAGCGTGCAAATGAACGGGAGAAAGAGGGCAAATCCTGGACTGATAAGGGACCACTGGTGGGGTATGAATCACGGGTGATGGATGATATGTATCTGGCTCTGAGGGGCTTTACAGAAAGAGATCTAGTCTATGGTCTCTGTTGGAAGTGATCCTCAAGACAGACTAGGAACGCACTGAAGTCTGTTCTTGGACTTTTGTGGTTCATGAATTTTGATGGTATTATTGCTACAAAAAATCAATAACAAAATCTATACAATTACGTAAATAAAGATGAAAGGGTGAAGTACTGTCCAGTTATATGAGACAAGAAATACTATTAATGTAATTTGTAAATATGAGTATCCATTAAGATATAATTGGATCAACACTATATAAAAGTTAGTTATTAAATTCTGGAAAGTATTTTATTTAATTTTATATATTTATTTATTTACATCTTTCTTGGAATATAATTGCTTTACAATGGTGTGTTAGTTTCTGCTTTATAACAAAGTGAATCAGTTATACATATACATATATCCCCATATCTCTTCCCTCTTGCATATCCCTCCCTCCCACCCTCTAGGTGGTCACAAAGCACTGAGCTGATCTCCCTGTGCTATGCGGCTGCTTCCCCCTAGCTATCTATTTTACATTTGGTAGCGTATGTATGTCCATGCCACTCTCTCATTTTGTGCCAGCTTACCATTCCCCCCACCCCATATCCTCAACTCCATTCTCTAGAAGGTCTGCGCCTTTATTCCCGTCTTACCCCTAAGTTCTTCATGACCATTTTGTTGTTTGTTTTTTAGATTCCATCTATATGTGTTAGCATATGGTATTTGTTTTTCTCTTTCTGACTTACTTCACTCTGTATGACAGACTCTAGGTCCATCCACCTCACTACAAATAACTCAATTTCATTTCTTTTTATGGCTGAGTAATATTCCATTGTATATATGTGCCACATCTTCTTTATCCATTCATCTGTTGATGGACACTTAGGTTGCTTCTGTGTCCTGGCTATTGTAAATAGAGCTGCAATGAACATTGTGGTACATGACTCTTTTTGAATTATGGTTTTCTCAGGGTATATGTCCAGTAGTGGGATTGCTGGGTCATATGGTAGTTCTATTTTTAGTTTTTTAAGGAACCTCCATACTGTTCTCCATAGTGGCTGTACCAATTCACATTCCCATCAGCAGTGCAAGAGGGTTCCCTTTTCTCCACACCCTCTCCAGCATTTATTGTTTCTAGATTTTTTGAGGATGGCCGTTCTGAATGGTGTGAGATGACATCTCATTGTAGTTTTGATTTGCATTTCTCTAATTAATGATGTTGAGCATTCTTTCATGTTTGTTGGCAATCTGTGTATCTTCTTTGGAGAAATGTCTATGTAGGTATTCTGCCCATTTTTGGATTGGGTTGTTTGTTTTTTTGATATTGAGCTGAATGAGCTGCTTGTAAATTTTGGAGATTAATCCTTTGTCAGTTGCTTCATTTGCAAATATTTTCCCCCATTCTGAGGGTTGTCTTTTGGTCTTGTTTATGGTTTCCTTTGCTGTGCAAAACGTATAAGTTTCATTAGGTCCCATTTGTTTATTTTTGTTTTTATTTCCATTTCTCTAGGAGGTGGGTCAAAAAGGATCTTGCTGTGATTTATGTCATAGAGTGTTCTGCCTATGTTTCCCTCTAAGAGTTTGATAGTTTCTGGCCTTACATTTAGGTCTTTAATCCATTTTGAGTTTATTTTTGTGTACAGTGTTAGGGAGTGTTCTAATTTCATTGTTGTACATGTAGTTGTCCGGTTTTCCCAGCACTACTTATTGAAGAGGCTGTCTTTTCTCCATTGTATATTCTTGCCTCCTTTATCAAAGATAAGGTGACCATGTGTGTGTGGGTTTATCTCTGGGCTTTCTATCCTATTCCATTGATCTATATTTCTGTTTTTGTGCCAGTACCATACTGTCTTGATTAATGTAGCTTTGTAGTATAGTCTGAAGTCAGGGAGCCTGAGTACTCCAGCTCCATTTTTCTTTCTCAAGATTGCTTTGGCTATTCAGGGTCTTTTGTGTTGCCATACAAATTGTGAAATCTTTTGCTCTAGTTCTGTGAAAAATGCCAGTGGTAGTTTGATAGGGATTGCATTGAATCTGTAGATTGCTTTGGGTAGTAGAGTCATTTTCACAATGTTGATTCTTCCAATCCAAGAACATGGTATATCTCTCCATCTGTTTGTATCATCTTTAATTTCTTTCATCACTGTCTTATAATTTTCTGCATACAGGTCTTTTGTCTCTTAGGTAGGTTTATTCCTAGATATTTTATTCTTTTTGTTGCAATGGTAAATGAGAGTGTTTTCTTAATTTCACTTTCAGATTTTTCATCATTAGTGTATAGGAATGCAAGAGATTTCTGTGCATTAATTTTGTATCCTGCTACTTTACCAAATTCATTCATTAACTCTAGAAGTTTTCTGGTAGCATCTTTAGGATTCTCTATGTATAGTATCATGTCATCTGCAAACAGTGACAGCTTTACTTCTTTTCCAATTTGTATTCCTTTTATTTCTTTTTCTTCTCTGATTGCTGTGGCTAAAACTTCCAAAACTATGTTGAATAATTGTGGTGAGAGTGGGCAACCTTGTCTTGTTCCTCATCACAGTGCAAATGGTTTCAGTTTTTCACCATTGAGGATGATGTTGGCTGTGGGTTTGTCATATATGACCTTTATTATGTTGAGGTAGGTTCCCTCTGTGCCTAATTTCTGGAGGGTTTTTATTATAAACTTGTGTTGAATTTTGTCGAAAGATTTATCTGCATCAATTGAGATGATCATATGAATTTTATTCTTCAATTTGTTAATATGGTGTATCACATTGATTGATTTGCATATTTTGAAGAATCCTTGCATTCCTGGGATAAACACCACTTGATAATGGTGTATAATCCTTTTAATGTGCTGTTGGGTTTTTTTGCTAGTATTTTGTTGAGGATTTTTCCATCTATGTTCATCAGTGATATTGGCCTGTAGTTTTCTTTCTTTGTGACATCTTTGTCTGGTTTTGGTATCAGGGTGATGGTGGCCTCATAGAATGAGTTTGGGAGTGTTCCTCCCTCTGCTATATTTTAGAAGAGTTTGAGAAGGATAGGTGTTAGCTCTTCTCTAAATGTTTGATAGAATTCGCCCGTGAAGCCATCTGGTCCTGGGCTTTTGTTTGTTGGAAGATTTTTAATGGCAGTATCAATTTCAGTGCTTGTGATTGGTCTGTTCATATTTTCCATTTCTTCCTGGTTCAGTCTCGGAAGGTTGTGCATTTCTAAGAATTTGTCCATTTCTTCCAGGTTGTCCATTTTATTGGCATAGAGTTGCTTGTAGTAATTTCTCATGATCCTTATATTTCTGCAGTGTCAGTTGTTACTTCTCCTTTTTCATTTCTAATTCTATTGATTTGAGTCTTCTCCCTTTTTTTCTTGATGAGTCTGGCTAATGGTTTATCAATTTTGTTTATCTTCTCAAAAAACCAGCTTTTAGTTTTATTGACCTTTGCTATCATTTCCTTCATTTCTTTTTCATTTATTACTGATCTTGTCTTTATGATTTCTTCTGCTAAGTTTGGGTTTTTTTTTTTTCTTTCTCTAATTGTTTTAGGTGTAAGGTTTGGTTGTTTATTTGAGATGTTTCTTGTTTCTTAATGTAGGATTTTATTGCTATAAACTTCCTTCTTAGAACTGCTTTTGCTGCATCCAATAGGTTTTGGGTCGTCGTGTTTTCATTGTCATTTTTTTCTAGGTATTTTTTGATTTCCTCTTTGATTTCTTCAGCGAACTCTTGGTTATTAAGTATTGTATTGTTTAACCTCTATATGTATGTACTTTTTAGAGAGTTTTTCCCCTGTAATTGATATCTAGTCTCATAGTGTTGTGGTCGGAAATGGTACTTGATACAATTTCAATTTTCTTAAATTTACTGAGGCTTGATTTTTGACCCAACATATGATCTATCCTGGAGAATGTTCTGTGAGCATTTGAGAAGAAAGTGTATTCTGTTGTTTCTGGATGGAATGTCCTATAAATATCAGTTAAGTCCATCTTGTTTAATGTATAATTTAATGTTTGTGTTTCCTTATTTATTTTCATTTTGGATGATCTGTCCATTGGTGAAAGTGGGGTGTTACACTCCCCTACTATGATTGTGTTACTGTCGATTTCCCCTTTCATGGCTGTTAGCATTTGCCTTATGTATTGAGGTGCTCCTATGTTGCGTGCATAAATATTTACTATTGTTATATCTTCTTCTCGGATTGATTCCTTGATCATTATGTAGTGTCCTTCTTTGTCTCTTGTAATAGTCTTTATTTTAAAGTCTATTTTGTCTGATATGAGAATTGCTACTCCAGCTTTCTTTTGATTTCCATTTGCAAGGAATATCTTTTTCCATCCCCTCACTTTAGTCTGTATGTGTTCCTAGGTCTGAAGTGGGTCTCTTGTAGACAGCCTATATATGGGTCTTGTTTTTGTATGGATTCAGCCAGTCTACGTCTTTTGGTTGGAGCATTTAATCCATTTACATTTAAGGTAATTATCGATATGTATATTTCTACTACCATTTTCTTAATTGTTTTGGCTTTGTTATTGTAGGTCTTTTCCTTCTCTTGTGTTTCCTGCCTAGAGAAGTTCCTTTAGCATTTGTTGTAAAGCTGGTTTGGTGGTGTTGAATTCTCTTAGCTTTTGCTTGACTGTAAAGGTTTTAATTTCTTCGTCAAATCTGAATGAGATTCTTGCTGGGTAGAGTAATCTTGGTTGTAGGTTTTTCTCCTTCATCACTTTAAATATGTCCTGCCACTCCCTTCTGGCTTGCAGAGTTTCTGCTGAAAGATCAGCTTTTAACCTTATGGGGATTCCCTTGTGTGTTATTTGTTGTTTTTCCCTTGCTGCTTTTAATATTTTTTCTTTGCATTTAATTTTTGATAGTTTGATTAATATGTGTCTTGGTGTGTTTCTCCTTGGATTTATCCTGTATGGGACTCTCTGTGCTTCCTGGACTTGATTAACTATTTCCTTTCCCATATTAGGGAAGTTTTCAACTATAATCTCTTCAAATATTTTCTCAGTCCCTTTCTTTTTCTCTTCTTCTTCTGGGACCCCTGTAATTCAAATGTTGGTGCGTTTAATGTTGTCCCAGAGGCCTCTGAGACTTTCCTCAATTCTTTTCATTATTTTTTCTTTTTTCTGCTCTGCGGTAGTTATTTTCACTGTTTTATCTTCCAGGTCACTTATCTGTTCTTCTGCCTCAGTTATTCTGCTATTGATCCCTTCTAGAGTATTTTTAATTTCATTTATCATGTTGTTCATCACTGTTTCTCCGCTCTTTAGTTCTTCTAGGTCCTTGTTAAACGTTTCTTGTATTTTCTCCATTCTATTTCCATGATTTAGATCATCTTTACTATCATTATTCTGAATTCTTTTTCAGGTAGACTGCCTATTTGCTCTTCATTTGTTAGGTCTGGTGGGTTTTTACCTTGATCCTTCATCTGCTGTGCATTTCTCTGTATTCTCATTTTGCTTAACTTACTGTGTTTGGGGTCTTCTTTTCACAGGCTGCAGGTTCGTAGTTCCTGTTGTTTTTGGTGTCTGTCCCCAGTGGCTAAGGTTGGTTCAGTGGGTTGTGTAGGCTTCCTGGTGGAGGGGACTAGTGCCTGTGTTCTGGTGGATGAGTCTGGATCTTGTCTTTCTGGTGGGCAGATCCACGTCTGGTGGTGTGTTTTGGCGTGTCTGTGGCCTTATTATGATTTTAGGCAGCCTCTCTGCTAATGGATGGGGTTGTGTTCCTGTCTTGCTAGTTGTTTGGCATAGGGTGAGCAGCACTGTAGCTTGCTGGTCTTTTGAGTGGAGCTGGGTCTTGGCATTGAGATGGAGATCTCTGGGAGATTTTCGCTGTTTGATATTACGTGGAGCTGGAAGGTCCTTTGTGGACCAATGTCCTGAACTTGGCTCTCCCACCTCAGAGGCACAGCCCTGATGCCTGGCTGGAGCACCAAGAGCCTGTCATCCACATGACTCAGAATAAAAGGGAGAAAAAAAATAGAAAGAAAGAAAGAAGAAGATAAAAGAAAATAGAAGTTATTAAAAAATTAAAAATAATTATTAAAAAAGTTTTTTAAAGTAATAAAAAAAGAAAGAAAGAAGAGAGCCACCAAACCAAAAAACAAATCCACCAATTATAACGAGTGCTAAAAACTATACTAAAAGAAAAGAAAGGAAACGGACAGACAGAACCCTAGGACAAATGGTAAAAGCAAAGCTATATGGACAAAATCTCACATAGAAGCATACACATAGACACTCACGTAAAAAAAGGGGACAAAGGCACTTGCATACACAGTCAGAAAAAGAGAAAAATGAAAAAAAAATATATATATAATTGCTCCCAAAGTCCACCTCCTCAGTTGGGATGATTCGTTGTATATTCAGGTATTCCACAGATGCAGGTACATCAAGTTGACTGTGGAGCTTTAATCCGCTGTTCCTGAGGCTGCTGGGAGAGATTTCCCTTTCTCTTCTTTGTTCATACAGCTCCTGGGGCTCAGCTTTGGATTCCGCCCCGCCTCTGCATGTAGATCACCTGAGGGCGTCTGTTCTTCGCTCAGACAGGATGCGGTTAAAGGAGCCGCTGACTCGGGGGCTCTGGCTCACTCAGGCCGGGGGCGGGGGGAGGGAGGGGCACGGAGTGCGGGGCG
>NW_006783036.1:3488182-3574577 GCF_000442215.2 Lipotes vexillifer | reverse complement strand
GAAGGGGGGTGTGGAGAGTGACCTGTGCTCGCACACAGGCCCCTTGGTGGCGGCAGCAGCAGCCTTAGCGTCTCCTGCCCGTCTCTGGGGTCTGAGATTTTAGCCGCGGCTCCCGCCTGTCTCTGGAGCTCCTTTAAGCAGCGCTCTTAATCCCTTCTCTTCGCGCACCAGGAAACAAAGATGGAAGAAAAAGCCTCTTGCCTCTTTGGCAGGTCCAGACGTTTCCCCGGACTCCCTCCCGGCTAGCTGTGGCGCACTAGCCCCCTGCAGGCTGTGTTCCCGCCGCCAACCCCAGTCCTTCCCATGCGCTCCGACCGAAGCCCGAGCCTCAGCTCCCAGCCCCGCCCGCCCCGGAGGGCGAGCACACAAGCCTCTCGGGCTGGTGAGTGCCGGTCGGCACCGATCCTCTGTGCGGGAATCTCTCCGCTTTGCCCCCCGCACCCCTGTGGCTGCGCTCTCCCCCGCGGCCCCGAAGCTCCCCGCTCCGCCCCCCGCAGTTTCCGCCTTCTAAGGGGCTTCCTAGTGTGTGGAAACCTTTCCTCCTTCACGGCTCCCTCCCACTGGTGCAGGTCCCAACCCTATTCTTTTGTCTCTGTTTTTTCTTTTCTCTTTTGCCCTACCCAGGTACGTGGGGGAGTCTCTTGCCTTTTTGGAGGTCTGAGGTCTTCTGCCAGTGTTCAGTAGGTGTTCTGTAGCAGTTGTTCCACGTATAGATGTATTTCTGATGTATTTGTGGGGAGGAAGGTGATCTCTTACTCTTCCGCCATCTTGAAGCTCCTCTCTCTGGTAAGTATTTTAGTAGCAATTGACCTATCTTGAATTTTCATGAATAATTTTTTCACTTATACCAAACACTGAGCCTTCATTTTACTTGGCCTTGTCGTATTTTTGTTTTATGTAATAAATTACTTGAGTTGTATTAAAAAAATAAAAGGAATAATTGGATAAAGGGTATTACCTCTTTGGCTAACTATCACATAGCCAGGGATAATATATAGTCAACTATCACATAGCCAGGTATAATATATAGTCAATGTTACTGTTCTGGATCAGTAGTCAGTTCAATGTTGTTCTCTTTTTTTAGGAGAAGAGACAAAGAATTATTAACATCAATTAGTAAATATTTAAATGCCTAAGAAAATGAAATTGTGGACAGCAATGATCAATGGAAATAATGCTTCAATCTTTTTATCATCTGCTATGCTTTGTACTCCTCAGGGTGGGTACTGAATGCTGTTCAAGGTTCTGCCATGATCCTTGTGATCAAAAAATTTACGTTTGCATCTACATGTGCGGACCAACATAAGTAATAATTAAATTTCTTGTCGAGGCGACTAATGGCATTCACTATCGGGGACTTCCCTGGTGGTCCAGTGGTTAAGACTCCGTGCTTCCACTGCAGGGGTCGAGGGTTCAATCCCTCGTTGGAG
Source organism: Lipotes vexillifer (assembly GCF_000442215.2). Lineage (NCBI taxonomy): Eukaryota > Metazoa > Chordata > Mammalia > Artiodactyla > Lipotidae > Lipotes > Lipotes vexillifer. The sequence goes on along the minus strand of NW_006783036.1, from coordinate 3,573,147 downwards.
AAGTAAGATCCCACATGTTGCACAGCCAGAAAAAAAATACCTATGAAATATAATGACAGAAGACCAACCATAGCCTGATAATGAAGCTGGTGTTGACATGAAGCATGATGTTGATTAATTGATATATTAAACATTGAGGTCAAATAGAGAAAGAGATCTTGTCTCTGTGGGAAATAATTCTATAGACAGATCTTAGGAATTTTCAAGAAACTTCTTAGGTTTTTGTGATTTACATGAATTTATTTTGTTATTATTTGTGAATGATTGAGTTAAACAAAAGATGAAGAATAAGGGTAAGTTATGGACCAATGATGATGACTGGCGCAGATGAGTCATATACAGTGAATATTACGTGTCGGGAGCTCTGAGGTCCAACTTAAAAAGAATCTAGTATGTTCACCCTGTTTGACATGTTCCATTAGACATTTGTCACATATATGCAAGGATCTTTTTCTTGAACTTGTGGCCATAGACTTAAAAATATTGTTATAAAAGAATCAATAGCAGAGTAAGGTTGATGTTTGATTGATTAAGAGAAAAATAAATAAATATTACTATAAATTAATAAATACCTAAATTACTATGTACATGAATGGTAGAAAGTATGGATTAATGGCGTGAATGTCTCAATCTTTTTATTACCTTCTCTGCTTGGTACTCTTCAGAACAGAAACGGGAGCTGATTTCAACTTCCACCATGATCAAGGTTACTGTACTGCCTCTGTCAGGAAAGAGACAAAGGTAGGTAATGGTCAAAGATCTTGTCTTGGTTTGGGTCTTCGTTTACGGGTGTTCATGGTATTATTAAAAATTCTTAAATCAAAAAGTTAACTATTGTCAATGATAAATATGTATGAAACATGTTGATTAATCAATAATGTGTAACACTGAGATTGAATAACAGAAGAGATATGATCCATGTGGGAAATGATTGTATAGACAGACTGTAGAATCTTGCTCTTGGTTTTTTTTTTTGTGAATTATATACTTATTTTATTATTATCAAAGAATTAATAATTATTAATAGTTTAATCAATACAAACACCAATGAAGAAAATGACACCCTAATATGGAATAACATGACATTGATGACTACTGGTGACATATGAGTAGTGGATGATGAAAATAAGTGTCTGAAATGCTGAGATCCAATACACAACATAATGTGTTCGATCCTTCTTTTGGAAATGATCATATAGACAACTGTCAGAAATATACAAAGGTCCTGTTCTTATATTAGATTCATAGATTTAATGGATGATAGATAGAACCATTAGAGAAAGATAAAAGTGAAAATGAAGCATTATTCAATCATGAACATAAGTAGTGAGGCAAGATATATTATTAATAAATATTGAAAACAGTGAAGCCCTTTAAGAAATAAATGGATCAAGGGTGTTACTTCTTTGGCTAAGGATCATGTAGACATAGATATTTAACAGTCAGTTTCATTATTCTGGATCAGTTGCAAGGTTGTTCTCTTTGTTAATAGAAAAAATGTGTATATATAATGAAAAATTAATGAATACCTAAAAAATTGGAGTAAGTGATGTGGAAAGGAAGGACCAATGTAGATAAGGTCCTAACTTTTTTTTTTTTATAAACTGTTCTGTTCTATACTCCTCAGAGTGAACACCCTTGAGGGATTTAACCATCTTACATGATCACAAGCTCTTTGGTTGCATCTATACATTAGAAGCATGGAGACCACTGTAAGTCAAAGTTCTCGTGTTGGTTTGGGTGGTTTGCTTAAGAGTAGTTACTGTATGATTAGTGTGAATTAATGAATTAAAAAACAATTTAGAAATGAACAAAGAGAAATTGAGCCAATCCTGGACCAATGATGATGAATGATGATTTGAATCAAGGATGATAAATAATATGTGTCTGAAACTCTGAGGTCCAGCAAAAAGAAATCTCATGCATTAACTCTGTTTGTAAAGATCCTATAGATAAAAGTCAGGAATATACAAGGATCTTGTTTATTCTTTGTGTTCATTCATGCATTTTCACTTTACTGTTATAATTGGAGAAATGAAATAATCAAAAACCAAATATGTAAATAAATAAAGCTGAATGGGTGAATCCTTATCCAATTATAAAAATATGTGGTCATGCAAGAAATACTATTAATAAATTTGAAAACAGTGAAGTCCAAAGAGAAACAAATGGTGCATAACTGTTAAATCTTTGGCTAAGAATAATACAGACAATAGTAAGATTATTTACTGTAATCAGTAAGATTACTTACTGTAAGTCACTGCTCATTTTCTGTGTCAGGGGCAAGTTTTAAGTTCACTTTTTTAAGAGAAAGTGAAATAAACATACTCCAAATTAATGATTGTCTAAGTCACTAAAAATGAAATGCAGAAGCAAGGATCAATGGAGATTAGTTCTCAATATTTTATTATCTGCTCTGACCTGTACTTCTCAGAATGGGTGCCCTTGAGCTGATTTAAGCATCTTCCATGGACAGGAGCCCTATGGTTGCATCTGTGTTAGGAGGATGGAGAACAATGTGAGTAGTAGTCAATGTTCTTGTCTTGGATTGAGCCGTATTTTTTTTTAATTATTACTTTAAAAGATATTATTTAAAAAATTAAATATAATAAAAAAGTCCAAGCATGCTAATGTCAAATACCATTGATACAAAACAATATGATTAATCCATATATGAAACACTGAGTTCAGTTAATGAAAGAGTTGGGTGTCAGGGGAAATGATTGTATAGATAAATGTTAGGGATATTCAAGACTCTTACACATAATTTTTTGTGTGATTTATTTACTTATTTATTTGGCTTTGTTGGGTCTTCGTTGCTGCGCACGGGCTTTCTCTGGTTGCGGCGAGTGGGAGCTACTCTTCATTGTGGTGCGCGGGCTTCTCGTTGCAGTGGCTTCTCTTGTTGTGGAGAATGGGCTTTAGACATGCGGCTTCAGTAGTTGTGGCAAGTGGGCCCTAGAGTGCACAGGCTTCAGTAGTTGCAGCACATGGGCTCAGTAGTTGCGGCATGAGGGCTCTAGGGTGTGCGGGCTCAGTATTTGTGACTTGCGGGCTCTAGAGTGCAGGCTCAGTAGTTGTGGTGCATGGGCTTTGTTGCTCTGCGGCATGTGGGATCTCCCTGGACCAGGGATTGAACCCGTGTCCCCTGCATCGGCAGGTGGTCTCTCAACCACTGGGCCACCAGGGAAATCCCTGATTTATGTTTATTTAAATAATAGGGAATTAATTAATAAACAAATGTAGAGGACAGTAGAGAAAACTGCCTCTCCTGGACCATTGGCCATGACTTGAGGCATAGGAGTCATATATGGTGAATATCATGTGTCTGTAGCCCTGATTCCACACAACACAAAATCTAGCCTATCTTCTGTTATAAATGACCCCATGGGTCGATGTTAGGAATATACAAACATTATATTCCTATTCTGGGTTAATAGATTTAGACGTATTATTAATAATAAATCAGCAATCTAGCCATTAAAAAATGTAAAAAAACACATAAAAAGAAGAAGGCAAAGCATTGTTCACTAGGAACATATGTGGTCAGGCAAGAAATATTATTAATAAAATAGAAAACATTCATGCCCTTTAAGCAATAAACGAATAAGTGTTTTGCCCTTTTGCTGAAAGGATCATACAGACACTGATAAGTAAGAGTCAACATTGTTGATCTGGGTCAGTCTCAAGTTTAAGGTTTTCTTTTCTTAAGAGAAAAAGTACTATGTTATGAAAAATTAATGAATGCCTAAATGAGTAAATGAAGTGTGGATAACAAGGATCAATGGAGATAAGGTCTGAAATTTTTTATCATCTTTTATGCTCTGTACCTCTTAGAATGGGAGCACTTAAGCTGGTTGAAGGATTCTTCTGTGGTCCTGAGAGCTCTGTTTGCATTCACGTTTTAAGACTGTGGAGACCATGTGAGTAATAGACAAATTTTGGCCTTAGTTTCAATATTTTATTTAAAGCTATTGACTGTATTATTGCAGGTTGTGAAATATAATCAATGAAATTCAAATAGCCCAGAGTGAAATATGGGATTAATATGAAGTATTATATTGATTCATTCATAAAATGAAAAATGAGAGTAATTAATGAAAGATGTTGACACGAGAATGATTCTAAATATATATTAGATATTTCTAAGCTCTTTGGTGGTTCCAATGAATAACCATTTTTAAAATTATAATTACTGAATTATGAATTGAGCAGTAAGTAATATAGAAATGAATGAGTAAAAAGAGGTATGGTATTGGATCAATGATGACTACTGGTGGCGTATGAGTCGTGTACAATGAATACGTTCTGGAACTCTGAGGTCCGATGCAAAAGAAATGTCTTTTTTCTCTTCATGAATTTTCATTCTTTATTATAATTGAAGCAATGAAAGAATCAATCAACAAACATGTGGACAAATGGAGAGAAAGTCTCAGTCTTTATCACCTTCTGTTTAGTACTTTTCAGAATAGAAGCTCAGAGTGATTTCAGCCTCTATTGTGATCAAGGTTATCATTTTCAGGTTGGTATAGAACAGAGACCCAGGTGAGTAATGACCAATGTTCCTCTCTTGGTTTGGGTAATTTACTTAAGTGTTTTCATTGTATTCTAAAAAGTAATAAATCCAATCAACAGGTTAATAATGGCCCATTGATAAATATGACCTGAAACCTTATACTGATAAATTGATATTGTAGGGACTTCCCTGGTGGTGCAGTGGTTAGAATCTGCCTGCCAATGCAGGGGACACGGGTTCCAACCCTTGTCCAGGAAGATCCTACATGCTGCAGAGCAACTAAGCCTGTGTGCCACAACTACTGAGCTGCGCTCAAGAGCCCACGAGCCACAAGTACTGAGCCTGTGTGCCTAGAGCCTGTGCTCCGCAACGAGAGAAGCCACCACAATGAGAAGCCCGCACACCACAACGAAGAGTAGCCCCTACTTGTCACAACTAGAGGAAGCCTGAGCGCAGCAACAAAGACCCACCGCAGCCAAAAATAAATAAATAAATTTATTTAAAAAATTGATATTGTATAACATTGATATTCATTAATGAAAGAGTTGTAATCTGTTTTGGTAATGATTAGAGAGAAGTTAGGGATATTCGAGTGTCTTGTTCTTTGGCTTTTGTTAATCATATATTTATTTTATTACTATCAATGAAGTAATGATTTAATTGATACAAATGTATAAATGAATGGACTAAAATTGGGCTTAAATGAACCAATGATGAGGATTGGTAGAGGCTGAGGCACAGACGATGAATAATAAGTATCTGGAACCCTGAGGTCCAAGACAATACATACTCTATTTTCATGTTTATTTGATCCTATGGACAGATGTTAGGAATGTATAATTTTCAAGTTCTTCGATTAAGTTTTAAAATTATTACTAGATCAATGAGAGCACTATTAAAATTACATAAATAATAGATTACAAAGAAAAGATAAATTATGTTCTCATTATGAATATCTATGATGAGACAAGAAATATTAATAAAAATTTCCAGCACTGATGACCATTATGAAATAGATGGATCAAGGGTGTCATCACTTTTTCCAGATATCAGATAGACTTGAACAATTAGGAGTCAATTTTATTGTTCTGAGTCAGTCTTAAGTATGAGGTGGTTCTTTCTGTTAAGAGAAAACAATTTCTACATTAAGAAAAAGTTACAAATTCCTAAATGACTGGGTAAAAGAAATGTAGAATGCAAGAGTCAATGGAGATAAATTTTCTTTTTTTCTCATTGACTGTGCTTCATGTTGTTCAAAATGGACACATTTGTGCTGATGAAGCGTTATTCCATGGTGATGCACCTTATGATTACATCTCTGTATTAGAAGCACAGAGACCAATGTGAGTAATAGTCAAATTTCTTGTCTTAGTTTCAGTGATTTTTTTCCCCCTGTGTATTCAGTGTATTACTTGAAACTTCCATATAGAGTAACAGAAGGCCAGTGTAGCTCAGTGATAAATATAGACCTTCATTAAACACTAATTGATTAATGCATAGATGTATAATAGCATATAATTTAAAAAGAGGTACGTTGCTGTGAGAATGACCTACTTACAGTTAGCGATATCACGACTCTTCTTGTGTTTTGTGACTAATAATTTTAAAATTATTATGAGTGACTTACTGAATTAGTCAATAAACAAATAGAAATGAACAAAGAAAAGAGTAAAAAGTATTAAATTAATCAAAAACTTACTCATAATTCAATGATAAATATAAGAAATATTCTTTTGAATAATTGTTAATGGGCAGAATTGAGGTCGAAAATTGGAAGAGATGGACCCTTAATGGGAAATGATTCTGTAAACTGAGGTTAGGGGTATTGAAGGGTGTTATTCTTGGAATATTTAGTGAACCATATATTATTTTATTATTCTTCCATATAGAAATGATGGAAGAAAAGAGACTCAGTGATGGAACAGTGATGATGATTGTGACGGGAAGAGTCCTGAATGATGAAAACATGTCTGAAACTCTGAGGTCCAACCCAGACCGTAAGTAGTCTCTTCCTTCTGGTGAAACTGTTTCTATAGAGAGATGACAGGAATATAAATAGGTCACATTTTTGTATGGATTCCATAGACAGATTTGTTATTATTAATAGATCTATAATGAACCATTTAGCAAATATAGGTGAACATAAGGAAAAACAGGGTGAAGTGAGACAAAAGATACTGTTAATAAATATTGAAAACACTGATGCCCATTAAATAAATGGGTGAGGGTCACCTGTTTGGCCAAGGTTAGATAGAAAGACATGCATAAGCAAGAGTCAGTTTAATTGTTCTGCTTCAGACAAAAGACTGAGATTTTCTTTTAACAAGGTAAAAAATTTAGAGAGAAAAAGTAATAAAAACATAAATACTGAGTAACAGAAATGCCGAAAACAAAGATAGTGGTGATTAGATCTGAATATTTTTATCATCTGTGTTGCGTACACCTCAGAGTGAAGTCAGTAGACGTGATTTAGAATCGTCCATGGATATGAGCTATGGGTTTACCTCTGCGAAATAGGAGATGGAGATTACTGTGAGTCATAGTAGAAATTCTTTCCTCTATGGTTTTATTAAAGTAATTCAATGTATTTAATAAGAAGTGAGGAATATAAGAAGGAGACTGCATCTCAGTGTTGACTATGGATATAAAATCTACTATATGGTTTAATACATATATAGAAAACAATGTATTAAAGAGAGATATATATTTCAGTAATAATTATTCTATATAGATGAAGGCTTTTCATATTTTTTCTTGAATTGTACTGCTAAAAATAATTAGTGAATTGTTTATTTAATCAAATAAAAGATGTGTACATAGAAAAAGGACCAATATTGGATCGATGATGATTTCTGTTCATCAGTATGAGTGATATAAAGTGAATACTTGTCTGGAATTTTGAGGTCCGATATTACATTAATCTATTCCATTCTCAACTCAAGAAGGCATCCTATAGGCAGGAATAAATGAGGAGCTTACTTTGGTCTTGTGTTCATATTTTTCATTCTATTATTAAAATAGGAAAATGGGAGAATCTATAAATACATATGTAATTAAAAATAAAGGTGAATGATCTGTATACCTTCTTGGGAGAAATGTCTATTTAGATCTTATGCCCATTTTTTGATTGGGTTGTTGTTATTTATTTATTATTTTTTAAATTAATATGTATTGGAGCATGGTTGCTTTACAATGTTGTGTTAGCTTCCACTGCACAACAAAATGAATCAGAGCTTCATGAGCTGTTTGTATATTTTGGAGACTAATCCCTTGTTTGTTGCTTGGTTTGCAAATATATTCAACCTTTCTGAGGGTTTTCTTTTCGTTTTGTTAATGGTTTCCTTTGCTGTGCAAAAGACTTTAAGTTTAATTAGGTCCCATTTGTTTATTACTGTTTTTATGTTCATTAGTTTAGGAGATGGATCAAAAAAGATCTTGCTGCAATTTGTGTCACAGAGGGTTCTCCCTATGTTTTCCTCTACAAGTTTTACACTATCTGGCCTTACATTTAGGTCTTTAATCCATTTTGAGTTTATTTTTGTGTATGGTGCTAGGGTGTGTTCTAATTTCATTCTTCAACATGTAGCTGTCCAGTTTTTCCAGCACTACTTATTGAAAAGACTGTCTTTTCTCCATTGTATATGTATACTTGCCACTTTTGTCATAGATTAGGTGACCATAAATGCGTGGACTTATCTCTGGACTTTCTATCCTGTACCATTGATCTATATTTCTGTTTCTGTGCCAGTACCATACTGTTTGATGACTACAGCTTTCTAGAAGAGTCTGAAGTCAGGGAGCCTGATTTCTCCAGATCTGTTTTTCTTTCTCCAGATTGCTTTGGCTATTCATGGTCTTTTGTATTTCCATACAAATTGTAAAGATTTTTGTTCTAATTCTGAAAAAAAAAATTGGTAATTTGATAAGGATTGCATTGAATCTGTAGATATCTTTGGATATGTAGCCATTTTCAGAATATTGATTCTTTCATTCAAGAATATGTTATATCTCATCATCTGTTTGTGTCATCTTTTGTTTCTTTCATCAGCATCTTATAGTTTTCTAATTACAGGTCTTTGGCTTCCTTACAAAGGTTTATTCCTAGCTATTTTATTCTTTTTGATTCAACGGTAAATGTGATTATTTCCGTAATCCCTATTTATGAACTTCCATTGTTAGAGTATAGTAATGCAAGAGATTTCTGTGTATTAATTGTGAATCCTGCAACAACTTTTCCAAGTTCATTGAAGAGCTCTACTAGTTTTCTGGTATCATATGTATGATTTTATATGTATAATATAATATCATTGGCAAATAGTGACAGTTTTACATTTCCTTTTCCAATTTGGATCACTTTTAATTCTTTTCTTCTCTGATACCAGTGGTTAGGGCTTCCAAAACTATGCTGATTTATACCCAAATAAAAATTTTAAAATATTAGGTGAGCGAAAAAATAACCCAATTTCCACTTACGGGAAATATGGGTGGAGACAATAGATAGCTAGTGGAAAGCAGCCGCATAGCACAGGGAGATCAGCTCGGTGCTTTGTGACCACCTAGAGGGGTGGGATAGGGAGGGTGGGAAGGAGGGAGATGCAAGAGGGAAGAGATATGGGGACAAATGTATATGTATAGCTGATTCACTTTGTTATACAGCAGAAACTAACACACCATTGTAAAGCAATTATACTCCAATAAAGATATTTAAAAAAAAAAGATATACCAGTAATATGTCAAGCAGAGCCAGAATTTCAATTATAAAGCCACAGGACATGACTCTTACCACTTAGGGTAAGGAGGAGGGTCAGGAGAAGTGGTTGACAACCTTCATATTCTGGTGCAGCGGCAAGATTGAAGATTCCTTTTCAACAGGTTTCACATATCCTCAACATTAGGGATTGCCTAAATAATGATGTGAATGCGGGAGCAGGGATAAGTGGAGAGTGTCTCCACCATTTTTATCTTCTGCTTTGCTTTATACTCCTCAGAGTGGACGCACTGGACCAGAAATGAGGATTCTTCCTTGAGTGCCAGCCTAGGATGGCATCTTTGTCATAGGAGCCCGGACACCCATGTGAGCATCATCTAGTTCCTAGTCTGGGGGTGGGTGGTTTCTCAAAAAGTAATGACTAAGCTAAAAAAAATGGGTGAAAGAAAATTAAAGGAGGACATCTTTATCCCATTGATAAACAAGGAACCGTTGTGAAGCAAAAACCTGATAATAAATATGAGAGAGATGTAATGATGTGAGAATGGTTCTAGAGACAGGTGAACGATATCAAGGTCTCACTGGGTTTGGCAAACCCTAGAGTGTCAAAATTTGCATTAGTGAAGTAACGCATGCATCAGTGAAACATATAGAATGAAGAGAAAGTCATCTTTTCTGGATTGATGATGATAAATGCCAGCGCATGAGTCATCGATGACAAATAATACATGCCTGGAACTCTCAGGTCCAATACACAAGAAATGTGGTCTATCTCTTCATGTGTTTTCACTGGTTATGCAAATTGAGCCAATGAAAGCATCAGTAAACAAATCTGCTGGTCCATGGAGAGAAAGTCTCAATCTCAGTCATTACCTTCTCTGTTCGGTACTTTTCAGAATAGAAGCTCAGGCGATTTCAGCCTCCATTTTGATCAAGCTTCTCCTTTTCAGGTTGCTATGGGACACAGACCCAGGTGAGTCATGGCCAGGGTTCCTGTCTTGGTTTGGGAAATTTGTTTAAGTGTTTTCATTGTATTCTCAAAAGTCATCGATATATATCAAAGGGTTGATCATGGCCCGTTGAAAAATAAGCCATGAGAGCTTATGCTGATGAACTGATCATCTAGATCCTGGAAATGCATTAGGGAAAGAGATCTCATGTATGGTGATAGTGATTGGACAGAAGTTAGGGATATTTGCAGGTCTTGTTCTTGGGTTTGGGGTATTCGTGCCTTTCTTTCATTAGTATCAATGGTATAATGATTTATTTGATAGAGATATGTCAATGAATGAAGTAAAATTGGACCCAAGGGGACCAGAGATGAGGTTGGGTAGAGGATAAAGCATGGGCAAGGAACTCTAAGTATCTGGAATTTGAGGGCCAAGAAGGATACATACTCTGTTTTCTACATTGATTTCTTCCTATGGACAGATGTTCAGAATATATAACATCATGCTCTTAGTTTGGGTTACTCAATTTAGATTTCATATTATTAATCAATAAGTGATAGAACCGTTCAAAATATGTAAATAATAGATTAAGAAGAAAAAGTCAGTTAATTCCTACTGTGGACACATGTGGTCTGGCAAGAAGCAATCCTAAATATTTCCACTGGTGATGACCGTTAATAACAAATGGATCTAGGAGGTCAGCTGTTCGGCCAAGCTTCATGTGGATGTGAATAATTAAGAGTCAATTTTATTGTTCTGGGGTGCTCTCAAGTTTGATGGTATTTTTGTTTGTAGAAAAAGAAAAATCTCTGCATTATAAAGGAGTGACCAATTCCTCATGATTGAGAACATTAAATCTGGAAAGAATGCATCAATGCCCATAAAGTTTCCTTTCTCTCTCTTTTGTTTCATCGACTGTGCCTTCTATTTATTTATTTTTGCAGTACGCGGGCCTCTCACTGTTGTGGCCTCTCCCGTTGCGGAGCACAGGCTTCAGACGCACAGGCTCAGCGGCCATGGCTCACGGGCCCAGCCGCTCCGCGGCATGTGGGATCCTCCCGGACCGGGGCACGAACCCATGTACCCTGCATCGGCAGGCGGACTCTCAACCACTGCGCCACCAGGGAAACCCGACTGTGCCTCCTATTGATTAAAGTGGACACATTTGAGCTGATCAAGCTATCAGTATTTCATGGTGATGCACCTTATGATTGCAGGAAGCCCTCTGAGTACTAATCAAATTTCATGTCATGGTTTCTGTTATTATTTTGTCCCTCTGTGTGTGCATTCAGTGTAGTATTGGAGAGATCCCTATAGGAAAACCAAGGCCAATGAAGCTCACTGATAAATGTTACATTTTATGAAACGTAAATTGATTACTGCCCTGATGAAAAAAACAAAACTAAACAAACCACAACAACACAAAACCATCATCGTGATTTGCAGGAGAAACACACTGCTGTGAGAATGAAGTAATGAGAGAAGAGGGATATCCTGACTGCCCTTAGGTTTTGTGATTAATAGCGTTTTCAATATTTATGAGAGATTTATTGCCTCAATCAGTACACGATGTAGAAATACGCGAAGAGAAGGAGGGACAATATTGGATCGATGATGACTACTGGTGGCGTATGAGTCGTGTACTGTGAATACGTGTCTGGAACTCTGAGGTCCGATGCAAATGGAATCTAGTCCATTGTGCTATTGGAAGTGAACCTAGGGGCTGAGGTCAGGAATGAATGAGGGTCTTCTTTGTAGTCTTTGTGTTCATGCCTTTTCATTCTGTTCATACAATTGAAAAACTGAGGCTCTCTTCATAAATATATAAATAAAAATAAAGATGAATGACGAAAAACAATTTCCAATCATGGAAATATGGGTGGAGATGAGCTATACCATTAATATGTCAATGAAAGCCTGAATTTCAATTAAAATTCCATGGCACAGGACTGTTACCGCTCATGGTAATGAGGAGGGGGCCAGGAGAATCGGTAGACAACCCTGATATTCTGGCACAGCGGCAAGATCGAAGTGGTTTTTTTCCAACAGATTTCACATATCTGCTCCGTTAGGGATGGCCTAAATAATGATGTGAATGTGGAAGCAGGGATGAGTGGAGAGTGTCTCCACCATTTTTATCATCTGCTTTGCTTTATACTCTTCAGAGTGGACGCGCTGGGTCAGAAACGAGGATTCTTCCTTGGGCACCAGCCTAGGATAGTGTCTTGGTCGTAAAAGTGAGGAGACCTGTGTGAGCATCATCTAGTTCCTAGTCTGGAGGTGGGTGTTTTCACTAAAGTAACGACTATGCTAACAAAATAGATGAAAGCAAATTAAAGGAGGGCATCTTTATCCCATTGATAAACAAGGAACTGTTGTGAAGCAAAAACCCGATAATAAATAAGAGAGAGATATGATGATGTGAGAATGGTTCTAGAGACAGGTGAGTGATATTGAGGCCTCAGTGGGTTTTGCAGACCCTAGAGTGTCAAAATTGGCATTAGTGAATTAAAGCATGAATCAGTGAAACATATAGACTAATAGAAAGTCATCTTTTCTGGATCGATAATTACAAATGCCAGCATATGAGTCATCGATGACAAATAATATGTGTCTGGAACTCTGAGGTCCAATATAAAAGATATGTGGTCTTTCTCTTCATATGATTTTCATTGGTTATCCTAACTGAGTCAATGAAAGCATCAATCAACAAATCTGCAGAATCATGGAGAGAAAGTCTCCATCTCGATCATCACCTCTGTTTGGTACTTTTCAGAATAGAAGCTCAAGGTGATTTCAGCCTCCATTTTAATCAAGGTTCTCCTTTTCAGGTTCTATGGGACAGAGACCCAGGTGAGTCATGGCCAGGACTCCTGTCTTGATTTGGGGAATTTGTTTAAGGGTTTTCACTGTATTCTCAGAAAACATTGATATATATTAAAGGGTTGATGATGGCCCATTTAAAAGCAAGCCATGAGAGCTTATGCTGAAGAAGTCATCATCTAGATCCTGGCAGTTCATTAACGAAAGAAATCTCATGTATGGTCATAATGATTGGAGAGAAGTTAGGGATATTCGTGGGTCTTGTTCTTGGGTTTGGGGTATTCGTGTCTTTCATTAGTATCAATAATGATTTAATTGATAGAGATATATCAGTGAGTGAACTAAAACTGGACCCAAGGGGACCAGCAATAAAGATGGGTAGAGAATGAGGCATGGGCAAGTAGCCATATGTATCTGGAAGCCTGAGAGCCAAGAAGGATACATACTGTGTTTTCTTTTTTTTAAATTTTTTTTTTTTTTTTTTTTTTTTTTTTTTTTTTTTTTGTGGTACGCGGGCCTCTCACTGTTGCGGCCTCTCCCGTTGCGGAGCACAGGCTCCGGACGCGCAGGCTCTGCGGCCATGGCTCACGGGCCCAGCCGCTCCGCGGCATGCGGGATCTTCCCGGACCGGGGCACGAACCCGTGTCCCCTGCATCGGCAGGCAGACTCTCAACCACTGCACCACCAGGGAAGCCCCATACTGTGTTTTCTGCATTGATTTCTTCCAATAGAGAGATGTTCGGATTATATATAATCACGCTCTTATTTTGTGTTACTCAGTTTATATTTCATATTATTAATTGTTCAGTGATAGAACCCTTCAAAATATGTAAATAGTAGATTAAGAGGAAAAGGTCAGTTATTGCCTACTGTGGACACATGTGGTCCAGCAAGAAGTAATCCTAAATATTTCCACCAGTGATGACCGTTAATAACAAATGGACCTAGGATGTCAACTGTTTGGCCAAGCTTCATGTGGATGTGAATAATTAAGAGTCAATTTTATTGCTCTGGGGTGCTCTCACGTTTGATGGTATTTTTGTTTGTAGAAAAAGAAAAATCTCTGCATTATGAAAGAGTGACCAATTCCTCATAATTGAGAACATTAAATCTGGAAAGAATGCATCAAAGTCCATAAACTTTCCTTTCTCTCTCTCTCTTTTGTTTCATCAACTGTGCTTTCTATTGATTAAAGTGGGCATGTTCGAGCTGATCAAGCCATCAGTATTCCATGGTGAGGCACCTTATAATTGCAGGAACCCATGTGAATAATAATCAAATTTCATGTCATGGTTTCTGCTATTATTTTGTCCCTCTGTGTATGCAATCAGTATATTACTAGAGAGATCCCTATAGGAAAACAGAAGGCCAGTCAGTTCAGTGATAAATGTTACATTTTATGAAATATTAATTGCTTACTGCCCCAATGAAAAAAACAAGGCAAAACAAAACAAAACAAACCACAACAACACAAAATCAGCATGGTGATTTACAGGTGAGACACACTGCTGTGAGAATAAATTATGGAGAGAAGAGAGATATCATGACTGCCCTTAGGCTTTGTGATTAATAGGGTTTTCAATACCTATGAGAGATTTATTGCCTCAATCAGTACACAATGTAGAAATATGTGAAGAGAAGGGGGGACACTATTGGATCGATGATGACTACTGGTGGCGTACAAGTCATGTACAATGAATACGTGTCTGGAACTCTGAGGTCCGATGCAAATGGAATCTAGTCCATTGTCCTATTGGTAGTGACCCTAGGGGCTGATGTCAGGAATGAATGAGGGTCTTCTTTGCAGTCTTTGTGTTTATGCCTTTTCATTCTGTTTGTACAATTGAAAAACTGAAGCTCTCTTCATACATATATGAATAAAACTAAAGATGAATGATGGAAAACAATTTCCAGTCACAGAAATATGGGTGGAGACGAGATATACGATTAATATATCAAGGAAAGCCTGAATTTCAATTAGAAAGCCATGGCACATGACTGTTACCACTTACGGTAATGAGGTGGGGGCCAGGAGAAGTGGTAGACAACATTCATATTCTGGACAGAGGCAATATTGAAGTGGTTCCTTTTCAAAAGCTTTCGTATATCCACTACATTAGGGATTTCCTATATAATGGTGTGAATGTGGAAACAGGGATGAGTGGGGAGTGTCTCCACAATTTTAATCTTCTGCTTTGCTTTATACACCTCAGAGTGGACGCACTGGACCAGAAATGAAGATTCTTCCTTGAGTGCCAGCCTAGGATGGCATCTTGGTCATAGGAACCAGGAGACCCTTGTGAGCATCATCTAGTTCCTAGTCTGGGGATGGGTGTTTTCCCTAAAAGTAATGAGTATGTTAACAAAATGGGTGAAAGAAAATTAAAGAATGGCATCTTTATCCCATTGATAAACAAGGAACTGTTGTGAAGCAAAATGCTGATAATAAATGTGAGAAAGACATAATGGTGTGAGAATAGTTCAAGACAGGTGAGCGTTAACAAGGCCTTATTGGGTTTTGCGAACCCCAGTGTCAAAATTCGCATTAGTGAATTAATGCATGAATCAGTGAACCGTACAGAATGAATAGAAAGTCATCTTTTCTGGATCGATGTTGATAAATGCCAGCATATGAGTCATCGATGATGAATAATATGTGTCTGGAACTCTGAGGTCCAATACAAAAGAAATGTGATCTTTCTCTTCATGCATTTTCATTGGTTATGCTAACTGAGCCAATGAATGCATCAAGCAACAAATCTGCTGATCCATCTCGTCATCACCTTCTCTGTTTGGTACTTTTTAGAATAGAAACTCAAGGTAATTTCAGCCTCCATTTTGATCAAGTTTCTCCATTTCAGGTTGCTATGGGACAGAGACCCAGGTGAGTTTTGTCCAGGGTTCCTGTCTTGGTTTGGGGAATTGATTTAAGTGCTTTCATTGTATTCTCAAAACTCATTGCCATATTTCAAAGGGTTGATGATGGCCCGTTGTAAAACAAGCCATGAGAGCTTATGCTGATGAAGTGGTCATCTAGATCCTGGAAATTCATTAGGAAAAGAGATCTCATGTATGGTGGTAGTGATTGGACAGAAGTTAGGGATATTCGCAGGTCTTGTTCTTGGGTTTTGGGTATTTGTGTCTTTCTTTCATTAGTATCAATAATGTAATGATTTAATTGATAGAGATATATAAATAAATGAAGTAAAATTCGACACAAGGGGACCAACGATGAAGATGGGTAGAGGATGAGGCATCGGCAAGGAGCCATAAGTATTTGGAGGCCGGACGGCAAAGAAGGATACATACTCTGTTTTCTACATTGATTTCTTCCTATGGACAGATGTTCGGAATATATAATGTCATGCTCTTATTTTGGTTACTCAATTTAGTTTTCATACTATTAATTGATCAGTGATAGAACCCTTCAAAATAAGTAAATAGTAGATTAAGAAGAAAAGGTCAACTATTGCCTACTGTTATTACTTCAACAAGAAGTAGTCCTATGGACTGCCACCAGTGATGCCCATTCATAACAAGTGGACCTAGGAGTTCCCGTGCACATGGAATCTAGTCCGTTGTCCTATTGGAAGTGACCCTAGAGGCAGAGGTCAGGAATGATGAGGGGCTTCTTGGTGGTCTTTGTATGCATGCCTTTTCATTCTGTTCAACAATTGAAAAACTGAGGCTGTCTTCATAAATATATGAATAAAAAAAATTAATGGCAGCAATTACTAATCACGGAAATATGGGTGGAGGCGAGATATACCATTAATATATTAAGGAAAGCCTGAATTTCAATTAGAAAGCCATGACACATGACTGATACCACTAGGGTAAGGAGGAGCAGGCCAGGAAAATGGGTAGAAAAACTTCATAATATGGCACACTGGCAAGATTGAACTGGTTTCTTTACAACAGATTTCACATATCCGCTGTATTAGAGATTGCCTAAATAACAATGGGAACGTGGAAGCCGGGATGAGTGGAGAATGTCTCCACCATTTTTATCTTCTGCTTTGCTTTATACTCCTCAGAGTGGACGCACTGGACCAAAAAAGAGGCTTCGTCCTCGAGTGCCAGCCTAGGATGGCATCTTGGTCATAGGAGCCCGTGTGAGCATAATCTAGTTCCTAGTCTGGGGGTGGGTGTTTTCACTAAAAGTAATGACTATGCTAACAAAATGGGTGAAAGAAAATTGAAGGAGGGCATCTTTATCCCACTGATAAACAAGGAACTGCTGTGAAGCAGAAACCTGATAATAAATATGAGAGAGATATTATGATGTGAGAATGGTTCTAGAGACAGGTGAGCGATATTGAGGCCTTGCTGGGTTCTGCAAAACCTAGAGTGTCAAAACTGGCATTAGTGAAGTAACGCATGAATCAGTGAAACATATTGAATGAAGAGAAAGTCATCTTTTCTGGATTGATGATGATAAATGCCAGTGTATGAGTCATCGGTGATGAATAATATGTGTCTGGAACTTTGAGGTCCAATACAAAAGAAATGTGGTCTTCCTCCTCATTGGTATTCATTGGTTATGTGAATTGAGCCAATGAAAGCATCCATCAACAAATAGGCAGATCCATGGAGAGAAAGTCTCCATCTTGTCATCACCTTCTCTGTTTGGTACTTTTCAGAATAGAAGCTCAAGGAGATTTCAGCCTCCATTGTGATCAAGGTTCTCCTTTTCAGGTTGCTATGGGACAGACACCCAGGTGAGCTATGGCCAGGTTTCCTGTCTTGGTTTGGGGAATTGGTTTAAGTGTTTTTATTGTATTTGTAACAGTCATCAATATATATAAAAGGGTTGACGAAGGCCTGTTGATAAACAAGCCATGAGAGCTTATGCTGAAGAAGTGATTATCTAGATCCTGGAAGTTCATTAAGGAAAGTGATCTCGTGTATGGTGATAGTGATTGGAGAGAAGTTAGGGATATTCGCGGGTCTTGTTCTTGGGTTTTGGGTATTCGTGTCTTTTGTTCATTAGTATCACTGATGTAATGATTTAATTGATATATATCAATGAATGAAATAAAATTGGACCCAAGGGGACCAACGATCAAGTTGGGTATAGGATGAGGCCTGGGTAGGGAACCATAAGTATCTGGCAGCCTGATGGCCAAGAAGGATTCATACTCTGTTTTCTCCATTGGTTTCTTCCTATGGACAGATGTCCGGCATATATAAAGTCATGCCCTTTGTTTGGGTTACACAATTCTGATTTCATACTATTAATCGATCAGTGATAGAATGGTTCAAAATATGTAAATAGTATATTAAGAAGAAAAGGTCAATCATTGCCTACATTGGACACGTGTTCCAGCAATAAGTAATCCTAAAGATTACCACCACTGATGCCCGTTGATAACAAATGGACCTAGGAGGTCAACTTTTTGGCCAAGCATCATTTAGATGTGAATAATCAAGAGTCAGTTTTATTGTTCTGGGTTGCTGTGAAGTTTGAGGGTATTTTGGTGTGTAGAAAAAGAAAAATCTCTGCATTACGAAAGAGTGATCAGTTCTTCGTGACTGAGAACATTAAATCTGCAAAGAAAGCATCAATGTCCATAAAGTTTCTTTTCTCTCTCTCTCTTTTCTATCATCGACTGTTCTTTCTACTGATTAAAGTGGACACATTCGAGTTGAGCAAGCTATCAGTATTTCACGGTGATGGCATCTTATCATCGCCAGAACCCATGTGAGTAATAATCAAATTTCATGTCATGGTTTCCGTTATTTTTTTGTCCCTCTGTGTTGCATTCAGTGTATTATTGGAAAGATCCCTATGGGAAAACAGAAAGCCAGTGCAGCTTGGTGATAAATGTTACATTTTACACAACATTAATTGATTACTGCCCCATGAAAAAAACAAAGCAAAGCAAAGCAAAACAAGCCAAACCACAACAACCCAAAACCAGCATCATGATTTACAGGAGAGAATACTACTGTGAGAATGAACTATGGAGAGAAGAGGGATATCCTGACTGCCCTTATGTTTTGTGATTAATGGGTTTTCAGTATTTATGAGAGATTTATTACCTCAGTCAGTACACGATGTAGAAATACACGAAGAGAAGGAGGGACAATATTGGATCGATGATGACTACTGGTGGTGTATGAGTCGTGTATGATGAATACGTGTCTGGAACTCTGAGGTCCGATGCAAATGGGATCTAGTCTGTTGTGCTATTGCAAGTGACCCTAGGGGCTGAGGTCAGGAATGAATGAGGGGCTTCTTTGTAGTCTTTGTGTTCATGCCTTTTCATTCTGTTCATACAACTGATAAACTGAGGCTCTCTTCATAAATATGTGAATAAAAATAAAGATGAATGGCGGAAAACAATTTCCAATTATGGAAATATGGGTGGAGATGAGCTATACCATTAATATGTCAAGGAAAGCCTGAGTTTCAATTGGAAAGCCATGGCACATGACTGTTACCACTTAGGGCAAGGAGGAGAGGGGCAGGAGAATCGGTAGACATCCCTCATATTCTGGCACAGCAGCAAGATTGAAGTGGTTTTTTGTCAACAGATTTCACACATCTGCTACATTAGGTATTGCCTAAATAACGATGTGAATTTGGAAGCAGTGGTGAGTGGAGAGTGTCTCCACCATTTTTATCTTCTGCTTTGCTTTATACTCCTCAGGCTGGACGCACTGGACCTCAGGAGGATTATTCTTTGAGTGCCAGCATAGGATGGCATCTTGGTCATAGGATCCAGGAGACCATTGTAGGCATCATCTAGTTCCTAATCCGGGGGTGGGTGTTTTCACTAATAGTAATGACTATGCTAACAAAATGGGTTAAGGAAAATTAAAAGGAGGGACTCTTTATCCCATTGATAAACAAGGAACTGTTGTGAAGCAAAATCAGATGGTAAATATGACAGAGATATAATGATGTAAGAATGGTTCTAGAGACAGGTGAGTGATATCGAGGCCTCGGTGGGTTTTGAAAACCCTAGAGTGTCAAAATTGGCCTTAGTGAATACACACATGAGTCAGTGAAACATATAGAATAAGAGAAAGTCATCTTTTCTGGATCAATGATGATAAATGCCAGCGTATGAGTCATTGATGACGAATAATACGTGTCTGGAACTCTGAGGCCCAATAGAAAAGAAATGTGGTCTTTCTTCTCATGTGTTTTCTTTGGTTATGCTAATTGAGCCTGTGAAAGCATCAGTCAACAAATCTGCGGATCTATGGAGAGAAAGTCTCAATCTCAGTCGACACCTTCTCTGTTTGGTACTTTTCAGAATAGAAGCACAAGGTGATTTCAGCCTCCATTGTGATCAAGGTTCTCCTTCTCAGCTTGCTATAGGACAGAGACCCAGGTGAGTTATGGCCAAGGTTTCTGCCTTGGTTTGGGGAATTGGTTTAAGTGTTTTCATTGTATTCTCAAAAGTCATCAATATGTATTAAAGGGTTGATGATATGGCCCATTTAAAAACAAGACATGACAGCTTATGCTGATGAAGTGATCATCTAGATCCTGGAAATGCATTAAGGAACGAGATCTCATGTAATGGTGATAGTGATTGGAGAGAAATTAGGGATATTCATGGGTATACTGTTCTTGGGTTTTGTTTTTCCGTGTCTTTCTTTCATTAATATCAATGATGTAATGATTTAATTGATAGTGATGTATAAATGAATGAACTAAAATTGGACCCAAGGGGACCAACGATGATGTTCGGTAGAGGATGAGGCATGGCCAAGTATCTGGAATCCTGAGGTCCAAGAAAGGATACATACTTTATTTTCTACATTGATTTCTTCCCTTGGACAGATGTTCGTAATATATAAAATCATGCTCCTACTTTGCATTACTCAATTTATATTTCATACTATTAATCGATCAGTGATAGAACACTTCAAAATATATAAATAGTAGATTAAGAAGAAAAGGTCCATTATTGTCTACTGTGGACACATGGGGTTCGGCAAGAAGCAATCTTAAATATTTCCATCAGTTATGACCGTTAATAACAAATGGACCTAGGAGGTCAACTGTTTGGCCAAGCATCATTTAGATGTGAATAATTAAGAGTCAATTTTATTGTTCTGGAGCACTCTCAAGTTTGAGGGTATTTTTGATTGTAGAAGAAGAAAAATCTCTGCATTATGAAAGAGTGATCAATTTGTGAATATTGAGAACTCTAAATTTGGACAGAAAGTATCAATGTCCATACAGTTTCCTTCTTCTTTCTCTTTTTTGTTTCATTGACTGTACTTTCTACTGATTAAAATGGACATGTTTAAGCCGATTAAGCTATCAGTATTCCATGGTGATGCACCTTATGATTGCTGGAACCCATGTGGGTAATAAATTTCATGTCATGGTTTCTGTTATTTTTTTTGTTCCTCTGTGTGTGCATTGAGTGTATTATTGGAGAGATACATACAGGAAAAGCAAGGCCAATGCAGCTCAGTGATAAATGTTACATTTTATGAAACATTAATTGATTACTGCCCGGATGGAAAAAACAAACAAATCAAAACAATACAAAACAAATCAACACAAACCCAGCATCATGATTTACAGGAGAAACGCACTGCTGTGAGAATGAACTCTTTTGATAAGAGGGATATCATGACTGCCCTTAGGTTTTGTGATTAATAGGTTTTCCAATATTTATGAGAGATTTATTTCTTCAATCAGTAAACAGTGTAGTAATAAGCAAAGAGAAGAAAGGGCCATAATAGATCGATTCCATGGCAATGCATCATATAACTGCAGGAACCCATGTAATCAGTAATCTAATTTCTTGCCTTTCTTTCAGTCTTTTTCCTTCCTCTGAGTGTACACTCAGTTTATTTTTAGAAAGATCCATATAGGATAACATAAAGCCAATGCACCTCAGTTTTAAATGTTGCATTTTTCAAGCATTAGTTGATTACTACATAGCTGAAAAAAAAAATACAAAAGCAGCATCATAATTCACAGAAGACATTCATTGCTGTGAGAATGAACTATTTACAGAATAGGGATATCATGATTCTCCTTAAGTTTTGTGTTTAATAGCACTTTCAATTATTTTGTGATGTATTGAATTATTCAATAAACAATGCCCAAATACTTGAGGTCACAGAAGTTACATTGTATGGCTGATTACTCCTGGTGGCTTATGGGTCATGAAAGTTGAATTTGTGTCTGTAACTTTGATGTCCTATTCAAAGCTAATCTAAGGATTTTTCTTTGGGCATCTGCCTTGGGTGGCATCTTTTTTTAGGAGCCAGGAGACCAGTGTTAGCATCATTTAATTCTTAGACTTTCTTTTGCTCTGTTTTCTAAGAGTAATTACTATGCTAATAGTATGTTTGGAATATAATTAAAGATGGCCATTTTTATCCTATTGATAAACAAGTAATTGATATGAAGGTTTCTACTGATTAATACATGTATGAAACCTGATAATAAATATGAGAGAGATATAATGATATGAGAATTTTCTAGAGACTTATTATCTATTTCATGTGTTTGTTGCATTTTCAATCTATAGAGTTAAAATTGTAATTAAGCTTTATTCCATGATGATGTGCCTCATGACTGAATCTCTATGTTTGTTAGAAGTAGAAAGACCAATGTCAGTAATAGTCAAATTTCTTGTCTTGGTTCAGGTGGTTGTTTTTCATTAAAAAATATTTAATCATGGGAGGCAGAGTCAAGATGGCAGTGTGGGAAGACGCAGAGTTAGTGTCTCCCCACAACTAGGGTGCCTGCCGGCCACTGGTGGGGACTCTGACACCCAAGGAGACGGGAGGAACCCCAAAGTGAACCAGTAGGGTGTAGGGGGACTGAAGGGGGACTGAAGGGGGAGGAGAAGTGGAGGCCAGACAGGATCAGCGTCCCTGAGGCCAGGGAGATCAGGAGAGACAGGGAGGAGGGACTCTCCAGGAGGAGCGGGAGAGGAGCGGAGGGCAATCGCTTGGCCCACTCTGGCCAGGGAGGCTGCTGAGCTCCCAAGCCGGTACCCCGGCTCCAACACCCCATCCAGGCCGCGTGGGTCCTAGGGGCATAAGAGGGAGGCTGGGGAGATCAGGAGAGGCAGGCAGGAGGAGCCATCCAGGAGGAGCGGGAGAGGAGCGGAGGGCCATTGCCCTGCCCACTTGGCCTGGGGAGCCTGCTGAGTTCCCAGGCCAGTCCCCTACACTCCAAAGCTCTCTCCAGGTTGCGTGGGTCCTTGGGGACATAAGAAGGAGGCCAAGCAGAAAACAGGAGAGGCAGGCAGGAGGAGCAGGAGAGGAGCAGAGGGCAATTGCCCTACCCACTGGGGCCCGGGGAGCCTGCTGAGCTCCCAGGCCGATCCCCTGCCCTCCAAAGCCCCCTCTAGGCTGCATAGGTCCTTGGGAGCATAGGAGAGAGGACTGGGAGATCAGGAGAGGGAGGAGGGAGGGATCCTCACAGATGCGAGGAGCAGGAGGGGAGAGGAGGGCATTTGCCCCACCCACTCGAGCCCAAGAAGCCTGCTGGGTTCCCAGGTAAGGTACCCTGCCTTCTGAGACCAGGGGTGAGGGGGCATGCCGGGGCCCCTTCTGTTCCTTGAACCTAAGCCCCACCACCCACAGCCCCCAGGACCTTTTCCAGCTCTGAGGGTCCTGAGCATAGGCCCCACCCACTGCCCAAACCTCGCCCTTGCTTAGGTCTCACCGTCCAAAGCGAAGGCCTTTCCCCCCCCCCCTTTTTTTTTTCTTTTCCCTCCTCCTCCTTTTTACTACTGTGGTACTGATGTACCTTCTGGCTGTTGATTCATCTATATATATCTATATATTTTAAAAAAATAAATTTATTTATTTGTTTTTATTTTTGGCTGTGTTGGGTCTTCGTTGCTGCTCACAGGCTTTCTCTAGTTGTGGCGAGCAGGGGCTACTCTTCATTGTGGTGCATGAACTTCTCATTGTGGTGCCTTCTCTTGTTGTGGAGCACAGGCTCTAGGTGCGCGGACTTCAGTAGTTGTGGCATGTGGGTTCAGTAGTTGTGGCTCACAGGCTGTAGAGCGCAGGCTCAGTAGTTGTGGTGCATGGGCTTAGTTGCTCCGTGGCATGTGGGATATTCCCAGACCAGGGCTCGAACCCATGTCCCCTGCATTGGCAGATGGGTTCTTAACCACTGAGCCACCAGGGAAGCCCTTCATCTATATTTTTATTATTGTATTCTTTCTAACACAGCTGTTAGTTTCCTAGTCTAATTTTCTTATTTTGTTATTGTTCTTTTCTTTTTTTTTTTTGCTGCCCCAGGCAGCTTGCAGGATCTTGGTTCACAAGCCAGGGGTCAGACTGAAGCTTCTGTGGTGGGAGTTCTGAGTCCGAACCACTGGACTAACAGAGAACCTCAGACCCCAAGGAATATTCACTGGAGTGAGGTCTCATGGAGTTCCTCATCTCAGCACCAAGACCCAGCTCTACCCAATAGCCTACAAACTCCAGTTTTGGAAGGCTCAGACCAAACAACCAGTAAGAGAGGAACACAATCCCACTCATTAAAAAAAAAAATGAGATGGCAAAAAAATATGTCACAGGTGAAGGAGGAAGGTGAAAACTTACAAGACCAAATAAATGAAGAGGAAATAAGCAATGTACCTGAAAAAGAATTCAGAGTAATGATAGTAAAGATGATCCAGAATCTCGGAAGTAGAATGGAGGCATGGATTGAGAAAATACAAAAAATGTTTTACAAAGATCTAGAAGAACTAAAGAAGAAACAGAGATGAACAGCACAATTACTGAAATGAAAAATACACTAGAAGGAGTCAATAACAGAATAACTGAGGAAGAAGAACGAATAAGTGAGCTGGAAGACAAAATGGTGGAAATAACTGCCAAGGAGCAGAATAAAGAAAAAAGAACGAAAAGAAGTGAAGACAATCTCAGAGACCTCTGGGACAACGCTAAATGTACCAACACTCGAATTATAGGGGTCCCAGGAGAAGAAGAGAAAAAGAAAGGGTCTGAGAAAATACTTGAAGAGATTATAGTTGAAAACTTCCCTAACATGGGAAAGGAAATAGTCACCCAAGTCCAGGAAGCACAGAGAGTCCCATACAGGATAAACCCTAGGGAAAACACACCAAGACACATGTTAATCAAACTAACAAAAATTAAATTCAAAGAAAAAATATTAAAAGCAACAAGGGAAAAACAAAAAATAACATATAAAGGAATCCCCATAAGGTTAACAGCTGATCTTTCAGCAGAAACTCTGCAAGCCAGAAGGGAGTGGCAGGACATATTTAAAATGATGAAAGGGGAACCCTACAACCAAGATTACTCTACCCAGAAAGGATCTCATTCAGATTCGATGGAGAAATCAAAAGCTTTACAGACAAGCAAAAGCTACGAGAATTCAGCACGAGCAAACCATCTTTACAGCAAATGTAAAGGAACTTCTCTAAGCGGGAAACACAAAGGAAGAAAAAGACCCATAAAAACAAACTCAAATCATTTTAAGAAAATGTTAATAAGAATATACATATCAATAATCACCTTGAATGTAAATGGATTAAAAGCTCCAATCAAAAGACACAGGCTGGCTGAATGGATACAAAAACAAAACCCTTATATATGCTGTCTACAAGAGACCCACTTTAGACCTAGTGACACATACAGACTGAAAGTGAAGGGATGGAAAAAAGATATTTCATGCAAATGGAAATCAAAAGAAAGCTGGAGTAGCAATACTCGTATCAGATAAAATAGACTTTAAAATAAAGACTCTTACAAGAGATATGGAGGAACACTACATAATGATCAAAGGATCAATCCAAGAAGATATAACAATGGTAAATATTTATGCACCCATAATGCATAGGAGTACCTCAATACATAAGGCAAATGCTAACAACCATGAAAGAGAAATTTACAGTAACACAATAATAGTAGAGCACTTTAGCACCCCACTGACACCAATGGACAGATCATCCAAACAGCAAATAAATAAGGAAACACAAGCTTTAAAATGACACAACAGACCAGATAGATCTAATTGATATTTATAGAACATTCCACCCCAAAGTGACAGATTACACTTTCTTCTCAAGTGCACATGGAACATTCTCCAGGATAGATCACATCTTGGGTCACAAATGAAGGCTTGGAAAATTTAAGAAAATTGAAATCGTATCAAGCATCTTTTCTGACCGCAAAGCTATAAGACTGGAAATCAATTACAGGAAAAAAACTGTAAAAAACACAAATACATGGAGGCTAAACAGTGTGCTACTTAATAACCAAAAGGTCACTGAAGAAATCAAAGAAGAAATAAAAGAATACATAGAAACAAATGACAATAAAAACACAACGACCCAAAACCTATGGGATGCAGCAAAAGCAGTTCTAAGAGGGAAGTTTAGAGCAATACACTCTCACCTCAAGAAACATTTCAAATAAACAATCTAACTCTACATTTAAAACAACTAGAGAAAGAAGAACAAAGAAAATCCAAAGTCAGTAGAAGGAAAGAAACCATAAAGATCAGAGCAGGAATAAATGGAATAGAAACAAAGAAAACAATAGCAACGATCAATAAAACTAAAAGCTGGTTCTTTGAGAAGATAAACAAAATTGATAAACCCTTAGCCAGACTCATCAAGAAAAAAAGGGAGAGGACACAAATCAATAAAATTAGAAATGAAAAAGGAGAAATCACAACAGACAGTGCAGAAATACAAAGGATTATAACAGACTACTACAAACAACTATATGCCAATAAAATGGACAGCCATGAAGAAATGGAAATTCTTGGAAAAGTACAATTTTCCAAGACTGAGCCAGAAAGAATTATAAAATATAAACAGACCTATCACAAGTAGTGAAATTGAAACCGTAATTAAAAATCTTCCAACAAACAAAAGCCCAGGACCAGATGGCTTCACAGGCGAATTCTATCAAACATTTAGAGAAGAGCTAACACCCATCCTTCTCAAACTCTTCCAGAAAATTTCAGAGGCACAAACACTCCCAAATTCAATCTACGAAGCCACCATCACCCTGATACCAAAAGCAGAAAAAGATATCACAAAAAAAGAAAATTATAGACCAATATCACTGATGAACATAGATGCAAAAATCCTCAACAAAATACTCTCAAACAGAATCCAACGACATATTAAAAGGATCATACACCATGATCAAGTGGGGTTTATTCCAGGGATGCAAGGATTCTTCAATATATGCATATCAATCAATGTGATACACCACATTAACAAAATAAGGAATAAAACCCATGTGATCATCTCAATAGATGCAGAAAAGCTTTTGACAAAAGTCAGCACCCATTTATGATAAAAACTCTCCAGAAAATGGGCATAGAGGGAACCTGCCTCAACATAATAAAGGCCATATATGACAAAACCACAGCAAGCATCATACTCAATGGTGAAAAACTGAAAGCATTTCCACTAAGATCAGGAAGAAGACAAGGATGTCCACTCTCACCTCTCTTATTCAACATAGTTTTGGAAATCCTGACCACAGCAGTCAGAGAAGAAAAAGAAATAAAAGGAATACAAATTGGAAAAGAAGAAGGAAAACTGTAACTGTTTGCTGATGACATGATACTATACACAGAAAATCCTAAAGATGCCACCAGAAAACTACTAGAACTAATCAATGAATTTGGTAAGGTTGCAGGATACAAAATTAATGCACAGAAATCTGGCATCCACAACAACAAAAAATACCTAGGAATAAACCTGCCTAAGGGGGCGAAAGACTTGTACTCATAAAACTATAAAACACTGTTGAAAGAAATCAAAGTTGACGTAAAGAGATGGAGAAATATACCCGATCAGTTGGTTGGAAGAATCAATATTGTGAAAATGACTATACTACCCAAAGCAGTCTACAGATTCAATGCAATCCCTATCAAACTACCAAGGGCATTCTTCACAGAATTAGAACAAAAAATTTTACAATTTGTATGGAAACACAAAAGACCCTGAATAACCAAAGCAATCTTGAGAAAGAAAAACGGAGTTGGAGGAATGAGGCTCCCTGACTTCAAACTATACCACAAAACTACAGTAATCAGGAAAGTATGGTACTGGCACAAAAACAGAAATATAGATCAGTGGTATAGGATAGAATGCCCAGAGATAAACCCACACACATATGGGCACCTAACTTACAGCAAAGGAGGCAAGGACATACAATGGAGAAAAGACAGCCTCTTCAGTAAGTG
The DNA here is from genome assembly GCF_000442215.2 of Lipotes vexillifer. Classification (NCBI taxonomy): domain Eukaryota; kingdom Metazoa; phylum Chordata; class Mammalia; order Artiodactyla; family Lipotidae; genus Lipotes; species Lipotes vexillifer. The sequence continues at coordinate 3,544,960 of NW_006783036.1, read as the reverse complement.
GTGCTGGGAAAACTGGACAGCTACATGTAAAAGAGTGAAATTAGAACACTACCTAACACCATACACAGAACTTAACTCCAAATGGATTAAAGACTTAAACTTAAGACCAGACACTATAAAACTCTTAGAGAAAAACATAGGAAAAACACTCTTTGACATAAACCACAGCAAGATCTTTTTCACCCACCTCTTAGAGTAACAGAAATAAAAACAAAACTAAACAGTGGGACTTAATGAAACTTAAAAGCTTTTGCACAGCAAAGGAAACCATAAACAAAACAAAAAGACGACCCTCAGAATGGGAGAAAATATTCACAAATGAAACAACAGACAAAGGATTAATCTCCAAAATATACAACAGGTCATGGAACTCAATATCAAAAACAACAAAACAAAACAATCCAGTTAAAAAATGGGCCAAAGACTTAAATAGATATTTCACCAAGGAAGACATACAGATGGCTAACAGGCACATTAAAACATCCTCAACGTCACTAATTATTAGAGAGATGCAAATCAAAACTACAATGAGGTATCACCTCATGCTGGTCAGAATGGCCATTATCAAAAAATCTAGAAACAGTAAATGCTGGTAAGGGTGTGGTGAAAAGGGAACCCTCCTGCACTGTTGGTGGGAATGTAAATTGATACAACCACTATGGAAAACAGTATGGAGTTTCCTTAAAAAACTAAAAATAGAACTACCATACAACCCAGCGTTCCCACTACTGGGCATATACCCTGAGAAAAAACATAATTCAAAATGAGACATACACCACAATGTTCATTGCAGCACTATTTACAATAGCCAGGATATGGAACCAACGTAAATGCCCATTGACAGATGAATGGATAAAGAAGATGTGGCACATGTAAACAATGGAATATTTCTCAGCCATAAAAAGAAACGAAATTGAGTTTTGTAGTGAGGTGGATGGACCTAGAGTCTGTCATACAGAATGAAGTAAGTCAGAAAGAAAAACAAACACCGTATGCTAACGCATATATATGGAACCTAAAAAAAAAGGTACTGATGAACCTAGATGCAGAGCAGGAGTAAAGAGGTAGACATAGAAAATGGACTTTTGGACATGGGGTGGGAGGGCGAAGGTGGGGCGAAGTGAGAGTAGCATTGACATATATACACTACCGAATGTAAAATAGTTGGCTGGTGGGAAACAACAGCATAGCACAGGGAGATCAGGTTGGTGCTTTGCGATGACCTAGAGGGGTGGGGTAGGGAGGATGGGAGGGAGGCTCAAGAGGGAGGGGATATGGGGACATGTGTATGCCTATGGCTGATTTGCTTTGTTGTGCAACAGAAACTAACACAGTATTGTGAAGCAATTATACTTCAATAAAGATCTATTAAGAAATATTTAATCATATTTTTTCTCATGGTTTTGTTGATTTGTGTGTGTGTGTGTGTGTGTGTGTGTGTGTGTGTGTCTGTGTGTATTAAGGGTAAAGTTCAAAATTTCCATACAGAATAGTAGATGGCCAAGCTCAATAAGAAATAGAGAATTTGATGAAACATTAAATGATTAATAAATAAATGAAAACAGCATCTAATTCAAAAAAGAGTTTCATTGATATGAAATTGAACTATTTACACAGTAGGGATATCATGCTCTTTTTGGGTTTTGCAGATAATAGAGTTTAAAAATGTTTGTGAGTGGATTACTTGATCAGTCAATAAACAAATAGAAATGAACAAAGAACAGAGACATATTCATGGACCAAGTATGATGATCGTTCCAGGAATAGTCCTTAGTGATGAAAACACGTCTGAAACTCTGAGGTCCAACACAGAGCGTAAGTAGTCTATTTCCTTCATTAAAATTGTATAGGGAGATGTCAGGAATACCAAAAGATCATATTCTTGTTGATTTCATAGAGTTATAGCTGTTATTTGTAATTGATCTGTGATGGACTCATTAAGCAAATATAAATGTATAAGGAAAAATAGGTGAAGTGTTTTTCTCATATGAACACCTTTGTTGAAGCAAAAGATATTGTGAATAAAAACTGAAAATTCTGAATCCCATTAAATAAATGGGTGAGGGTCACCTCCTTGGCCAGAGTTCTATAGACATGCCTATGTAAGAGTCATTAAATTATTCTTTTTCAGACTAAAGATTTAGGTTTTTCTTTTAACAAGGTAAAAAATAAATAGAAAAACAATAACTAATAAATAATTAAATACTGAGTATATGAAATTCCAAAAAGAAGGATCTGTGGCTTCTGGTCTCAGTATTTTCATCATCTTCTGTGTTTTGTACTCAGAATGAATGCACTAGAGATGGTTTAGAATCATCCATGGTCACCAGATCTGTGGTTGCCTCTGTATAATAGGAGGATGGAAATTAATGTGAGTAATAGTTGAAGTTCTTTTTTCTGTTTGTTTTTTTATTAAAGAAATTCACTGTATCGTTAAGAAATGTGGAATATGAGTAAAGAAGGTAGCTGCATTTCAGTGTTGAGTATGTTATTACAAACCATTATATTGATTAATGCATATATGGAAAACTGAGCATTAATATGAGACATATACTAAACTAAGAATAATTCCATATACATCAGTGCTCTTGTATTTTTTTTATTGTAATGTTAAAATTATCAGTGAATTTGTGATTTATACAATAAAGAAATAAAAATGTATGTAGAAAAGAGGGTCAATATTGGATCAATGATGACTACCCGTGGCGTAAGAGTCGTGTACGATGAATACGTGTCTGGAACTCTGAGGTCCAATGCAAATGGAATCTATTCCATTGTCTTGTTTGAAGTGATCCTATAGGCAGAGGTTAGGAATATACAAAGATATTTGTTTTGGTTATTATGACCGTGCATTTAAAAAATTTTTATGATTGGATCAATGAAATAGTCAATATACAAATTTGTAAATTAAATAATGATGAATATGAAGGCTTTTCAATAATAAAAATATGTGGTTAGTCAAAAATTACTATTATATACAAATACATTAATATATATTGAAAAGACGTTTTTAGGTAAAAAGTTATATAAAGATGTTATCTCTTTGGTTAAGAGTGATACAGAAAATGATAGGTATTAGTTACTGACTGAGTCAGTAAGCACTTTGACATTTGATTCATTAAGGAAAAAACAAATAAATAATTACCATAATTTAGTAAATGACTAAATTACTGTGCAAATGAATAGTGGAATATTGGATAAATGGAGAATAAATAAATAAATAGATGGATAAATCTGAATATTTTTATCACCTTGTCTACTTGTTACTCTTCAGGACAGATGTTCCCACTACTTCAGCTTCTGCTGTGCTCAGTTGTCCTGCTGCTTCTGTGTCAGAAAGTAACTAAGGTAAATAACAGGCAAGGTTGTTGTTCTTGGATTAGGTGATGTGTTTGAGGGTACTTATGGTGTTATTAAAAAGTATTAAATTAATCAAAAATTACTCATAGTTCAATGATAAATCTGAGAAGAAATATTATTTTGAATAATAGTGGGAAGGATTGAGGTTGAATAATGCAAGAGGTGGACCCTTAATGGGAAATGATTCTTAAACTGAGAATTAGGGATATTGAAGGGTCTTATTCTTGGGGTTATTATCAATTAATTAATGATTTAATCAATGTAAATATACAAATGAATGAAGAGAAGAAACTCAGTCGTGGACCAATGATGATGATCGTTTCGGGAAGAGTCCTGAACGATGAAAACATGTCTGAAACTCTGAGGTCCAACCCAGAACATAAGTAGTCTCTCCCTCTTTGAAATTGCTTTTGTAGAAAGAGGTCAGGAATATTTAAAGATCATATTCTTTTTTTTTTTTTTTTTTTTTTCCTTGCGTTATGCGGGCCTCTCACTGTTGTGGCCTCTCCCATTTGCGGAGCACAGGCTCCGGACGCGCAGGCTCAGTGGCCATGGCTCACGGGCCCAGCCGCTCCGCGGCATGTGGGATCTTCCCGAAACGGGGCACGAACCCGCGTCTCCTGCATCGGCAGGCGGACTCTCAAGCACTGCGCCACCAGGGAAGCCCTAAAGATCATATTCTTGTATTGATTTCATGGATTTAGATTTGTTAGTATTAATGGATCTGTGATGGAACCATTAAGCAAATATAAATTAACATGTAAGGAAAGAATAGGGTGAAGCATGGTCCAAATTGAACATATTTCGCAAAATATACGGTTAATAAACATTGAAAACGCTGATGCCCATTAAATAAATGGGTGAGGGTCACTTATTTGACCAAGATTAGATAGAAATGCATAAGTAGGCATCAGTTTAATTGTTCTGCTTTAGCCAAATGGTTGTGTTTTTTCTTTTAACAAGACAAAAAATAGAATAAGAAAAAATAATAAATATCTAAATACTGACTAAATGAAATGTAGAAAACAAGGATCACTGGTGATTAGGTCTCAATATTTTTATTATCTTTCATGTTCTGTACTCCCCAGAATGAATGCATCATTTAGCATCTTCCATGAACATGAGCTCTGTGGTTGCTTCTGTATAATAGGAGGATGAAGATTAATGTGAGTAATAGTTGAAGTTCTTTTTTCAGTTTGCTTTTTTATTAAAGTAATTCACTGTATTATTTGGAATGTGGAATATAAATAAAGAAGGCAGCTGTATCTCAGTATTGAGTATGGATATACAAACCATCATATTGATTAATGCATATATGGAAAACTGAGACTGTTAGTATGAGATGTATTACACTGAGAATAATTCTATGTACATCAGGGGTCTTCTTGGGTTTTTTGAATTGTACGGCTAAAATTATTAGTGAGTTTTTAATTTAATCAATAAAGAAATAGAAATGTATGTAGAAAGAAGAACAGTACTGGATCGATGATGATTTCTGGTCATCATCAATATGAGTTGTATATGATGAATACATGTCTGGAACTCTGAGGTCCAATATTAAATTAAGCTTGTCCATTCTCAACTTGAGAAGGTGTCCTATAGACAAATGTTAGGAATAAATGAGGGGCTTGTTTTTCGCCTTTGTGTTCATGCATTTCATTCTATTATTATAATTGGATAATATGAGAATCTGTAAATAAATATATAATTAAAACTAACGATGAATGGAGTAAAACACTTTCCAATTACCAAAATATGTAGTGAGACAAGAAATATTATTAATATATCATGGAAACCCTGAAGTTCAATTAGTAATGAATGGTACATGACCATTACCACTTAGGGTAAGAATGAGGTAGACAGGATAATTTGTAGGCAACCTTCATATTCTGGCTCAGTGGCAAGATTGAAGTGGTTCGTTTTCAACAGACTTAATACATACACTAAATTAATGATTGCCTAAATATCTGTGTGAATGTTGAAGTAAGGGTAAGTCAAGAGTGTCTCCACCATTTTTATCATCTGCTTTGCTTTATACTCCTCAGAGTGGACACACTGGACCTGAGAGAAAGATTCTTCCTTGAGCACCAGCCTAGGATGGCATCTTTGTTTTAGGAGCCAAGAGACCAGTGTGAGCAAAATCAAATTTGTAGTCTTGGGTTGGGTGGTTTGTCCAACATATTTACTGTATTAATAAAATATTTGAAGTATAATTAAAGAAGGCCATTTTTATCCTATTGATAATAAAAAGATTAATATGAAACATTATATTGATTAACGCAGATTTGAAAAATTGATCATAAATATGAAAGAGATATAATTATGTGAGTATCTTTCTAGAGACATGTTAGTGGTATCAAGGCCTTGTTGGGTTTTGTGACTCATAGAGTTATAGATTATAACTAGTGAATCAATGAACTAATCAATTAACAATATAGAATGAAGAGACATTCATCTTTTCTGGATCATTGATGATAAATGCCGGCGTATGAGTCATCGATGATGAATAATACGTGTCTCGAACTCTGAGGTCCAATACAAAAGAAATGTGGTCTTTCTTTTCATGCATGTTCATTGGTTATGCTAATTAAGCCAATGAAAGCATCAATCAAGAAATCTGCAGATCAAAGGAGAGAAAGTCTCAATCTCGGTCATCACCTTCTCTGTTTGGTACTTTTCAGAATAGTAGCTCAAGGTGATTTCAGCCTCCATTGTGATCAAGGCTCTCCTTTTCTGATTGCTATGGGACAGAGACCCAGGTGAGTAATGGCTAGTGTTCCTCTCTTGGTTTGGGGAATTGGTTTAAGTGTTTCATTGTATTTTCAAACATAATCGATATATATCAAAGGGTTGATGATGGCCTGTTGATAAATAACCATGAGAGCTTATGCTGATGAAGTGATAATCTAGAACCTGGAAATTCATTAACCAAGGAGATCTCATGTATGGTGATAATGTTTGGAGAGAAGTTAGGGATATTCACTGGTCTGGTTCTTGGGTTTTGGGTATTCATGTTTTTCTTTCGTTAGTATTAATAATGTAATAATTTAATTGATAGAGATGTACCAATGAATGAACTAAAATTGGACCCAAGGGAACCAACGATGAAGTTGGGTAGAGGATGAGGCATTAATGGGCAAGGAACCATAAGTATCTGGAAGCCTGAGGGCCAAGAAGTGTACACACTCTATTTTCTACATTGATTTCATCCTATGGACACATGTTTGAAATATATAAAGTCATGCTCTTAGTTTGGGTTAATAGATTTTGATTTAGTATTATTAATGGATAAATAATAGAACCATTAAAGATATATAAATAATAACTTAAGAAGAAAAGGTAAATTATTATGTACCTATGAAAATATATTGTCAGCCAAGAAATAGTAATGAAAATTGCCAGCACTGATGCCCATTAGGAAATGAATGGATCAATGGTGTCACCTCTTTGACCAGGCATCATACAGATGTGATGATTAAGTGTCAGTTTTATTGATCTGTGTCATTCTCAAGTTTGAGGTTCTTTTTGTTCATAGAAAAATTCTCTAAATTATGAAAAAGTTATAAATTCCTAATGATTTGTGTACTATAAATCTAGAAAGCAAGAATCAATCGCAATAAATTTCCCTTTTTTTTTAAACATCCGCTGTCCATTGTACTTCTGAAAATGGACACATTCGAGCTGATTAACCATTATTCCATGGTCATACACCTTATGATTGCATCGCTGTGTTAGATTCACAGGAACCAATGTGAGTAATAGTCAAATTTCTTGTCTCAGTTTCAGTGATTTTTTTTCCTGTGCATTTATTCACTGTTTTATTTGAAAGTTCCATACAGAATAAAAGAAGGCCAACTGTAGCTCAGTGATATATATTGAATACTGCATAGATGAAAAATGGCATCATTATTATTATTATTTTTTTTTGTGGTATGTGGGCCTCTCACTGTCGCGGCCTCTCCCGTTGTGGAGCACAGGCTCCGGATGAGCAGGCTCAACGGCCATGGCTCACGGGCCCAGCCGCTCCACGGCATGTGGGATCCTCCCAGACCGGGGCACGAACCCGTATCCCCTGCATCGGCAGGCGGACTCTCAACCACTGCGCCACCAGGGAAGCCCAGCATCATTATTTTTAAGAAAGATACTCTGCTGTGAGAATGAATTATTTACAGAATAAGGATATCATGACTCTTCTTGGGTTTTGTGAATAAACTGTTTTAAATTATTATGATTGATTTTCTGAATTAGTCAATAAACCATGTAGAAATGAGTGAAGAAAAAGAGGGACAATATTGGATCGATGATGACTACTGGTGGCGTATGAGTCGTGTACGATGACTGGAAGTCTGATGTCCGATGCAAATGGAATCTAGTCCATTGTCCTATTTGAGTTGATTCTAGAGACACTTGTCTGATATATACAAGGGACTTGTTTTTGCTCTTTATGCATTTTCTTTATATTTTATAATTGGGTTAATCAAATAAGCAATAAACAAGCATATAAATAAATAAAGATGAAGGCAGTGAAATATTGTCCAATTATAAACATATGTGGTGATAGAAGAAACAATATTAGTAAATTTGAAAGCAGTGAAGTCCAAAGAGAAGTAAATGGTACATGAAAAATCTTTGACTAAGAGAAATATGGACAATTGTAGTAATAATCACTGCTCTTTTCTTGGTCAGCATCAAGTTTTAAGTTCATTTTCTTAAGAGAAATTGAAATAAATATACTCCAAATTAATGATTGTCTAAACCACTGAAAAATGAAATGCAGAAGCAAGGATCAATGGAGATTAGTTCTTAATTTTTTGTCATTTGCTCTGCCCTGTACTCCTCAGAATGGATGCCCTTGAGCTAATCTAAGCATCTTGCATGGTCAGGAGCCCTGTGGTTGCATGTGTGTGTTAGGAGGAAGCAGAACAATGTGAGTAGTAGTCAGTGTTCGTGTCTTGGATTGAGCCGTATTTTTAAAAAGACACTTATTGTATTGTTAAAAAATATTAAATATAATAGAAGTCCAAACTTGCCAAAGTCAAGGAATATGATCATTAATATGAAGGACTATGATCATTAATCCATATATGAAAAACTGAGTTCAGTTAATGAAAGAGTTGAGTGTCAGGGGAGATGATGGTTTAGATAGATGTTAGGGATATTTAAGGGTCTTACTCATGATTTATTTGTGTGACTTATGTTTATTTATTTATTTTAAAATATTTATTTATTTATTTGGCTATGCTGGGTCTTAGTTGCAGCATTCAGGGTCTTTAGTTGCAGCATGCAGGGTCTTTAGTTGCAGCATGTGAGCTCTTAGTTGTGGCATGCTGTATCTAGTTCCCTGATCAGGGATCAAACCCGGGCCCCCTGCATTGGGAGCATGGAGTCTTAACCACTGGACTACCAGGGAAGTCATTTAAATAATAGTGAATTAATCAATAAACAGATGTAGATGATACTGGAGAAAAGAGCCCCTCCTGGACCACTGATGATGACTGGAGGCATAGGAGTCATATATGGTGAATACCATGTGTCTGTAACCCTGATTCCACACAATGCAAAATCTAGCCAATGTCCTGTTATAAATGACCCCATGAGTCGATGTTAGGAAATTACAAACATCATATTCCATTTTGGGGGTTAGATGTATTAATAATAATAAATCAGTAATTGAGCCCTGAAAAAATGTAAAAAAAAAGGTGAAAAGAAGAAGGTGAAGCATTGTCCACTAGGATCATATGTGGTCAGGCAAGAAATATTATTAATAAAATAGAAAACATTCATGCCCTTTAAGCAATAAATGAATAAGTGTCTTGCCCTTTTGCTGAAAGGATCATACAGACACTGATAAGTAAGAGTCAACATTGTTCTGGGTCAGTCTCAAGTTTAAGGTTTTCTTTTGTTAAGAGAAAAAATTACTACACTATGAAAAATTAATGAATGCTTAAATGAGTAAATGAAATGTGGATAACAAGGATCAATGGAGATAAGGTCTGAAATTTTTTATCATCTTTTCTGCTCTGTACTCCTTAGAATGGGAGCACTTAAGCTGGTTGAAGGATCCTTCTGTGGTCCTGAGAGCTCTGGTTGCATTCACGTGTTAGGACTGTGGAGACCATGTGAGTAATAGACAAATTTTGACCTTAGTCTCAATATTTTATTTAAGGCTATTGACTGTATTATTGCAAGTTGTGAAATATAATCAATGAAATCCAAATAGCCCAGAGTGAAATATGGGATTAATATGAAGTATTTATATTGATTCATTCATAAAATGAAAAATGAGAGTAATTAATGAAAGATGTTGACACGAGAATGATTCTAAATATATATTAGATATTTCTAAGCTCTTCGGTGGTTCCGATGAATAACCATTTAAAAAATTATAATTACTGAATTATGAAATGACCAATAAATAGTGTGGGAAGGAATAAGAAAAAGAGATACAGTACTGGATTAATGATGACTACTGGCAGCATGTGAGTCATATACGATGAGTGTGTGTCTGGAAATCTGAGACCCAATAAAATTAATCTAGTCCATTTTCATTATTTGAAGGTATTCTATAGACAGATGTCAGGAATATACCAAGATCTTGATTTGTTCCTTATGTGCATGCATTTTCATCTATTATTATAATTGGATAAATGAGAGAATCTATAAATAATTATATAAATCAGTAAAGATGAATGCGTGAAGCATTGGCCATTATATAAATACGTGAATGGTATATGACTATTAACTGTTTTCTAAGGGAATAAAAATCTTACATAATGTTCATAATCTGGTCAAGGGTCAAACTCGTTCATTTTCTTAAGAGAAATGAATATTCACACCAAATTAATGATTGCCTAAGGATTGATTAAATGAAAGGTAAAAGCAATCAATGATCAGTGGAGAGAATGTCTCAACCATTTTTATCATCTGTTCTTCCCTCTTCTCCTCAGAAGCAACACAGTGGACCTGATTTAAGGACCTTTCCTTGATTGACAGCCTTAGGGTAGGATCTGTGTTTTAGGATCCCAGAGATCTATGTGAGTAATAAGCAAATTCTTTCCTTGGTTTGGATGTTTTGTTAAGGGTCTTCATTGTGTTAACAAAAAGAATTAAAAATATTCCAGGAAGTCCAATGTGTCCTTGTAACAAATATGTGATTAATAGAATCACAATGATTAAAGCATTTATGAAAAGTTGTATAATTAATAACAAAGATACATTGATTTGAGAATGACTCAAGATACATATCAGGAATAACAAGGACTTCTTGGTGTTTTGTGAATCATATTGTTTTAAAGTTGTAATTAGTGAATTAATGAATTAACCAATAAATGATATAGAATGAATGAAGAGAAAGTCATCTTTTCTGGATCGATGATGATAAATGCTAGCGTGTGAGTCATCGATGACGAATAATGCGTGTCTGGAACGCTGAGGTCCAATACAAAAGAAATGTGGTCTTCTCTTCATGTGTTTTCATTGGTTATGCTAATGAAAGCATCAGTCAACAAATCCACCGATCCATGGTGTAAAAGTCTCAATCTCGGTCATCACCTTCTCTGTTTGGTACTTTTCAGAATAGAAGCTCAAGGTGAGTTCAGCCTCCATTTTGATCAAGGTTCTCCTTTCCAGGTTGCTATGGGACAGAGACCCCGGTGAGCTATAGCCAGGGTTCCTGTCTTGGTTTGGGGAGTTGGTTTAAGTGTTTTCATTGTATTCTTTGAAAGTAGTAAATATAATCAAAAAGTTAACTATGGCCCAATGATAAATATCATATGAGACCTTATGTTGATTAATTGATAATATATAACATTCATATTTATTAATGAATGGTATAATCTATGTTGGTATTAGAGACAAGTCAGGGATATCCAATGGCTGGTTCTTTGGTTTTTGTTACTCAAATATTTATTTTATTATTATAAGTGAAGTAATCATTTAATTGATACAAATATATAAATAAATGAACTAAACATGGGCCCAAATGAATCAATGATGATTAACACATGACCATGGATGATGAAAAATAAGGGTCTGGAACGCTGAGGCCCAGCACAGTCCACACTCTTTTTCTTTGTTTATTTCATCCTAGGCACAGATGTTAAGAAGTTCAAGTGCTTAGACCGAGTTTAAAAATTAGTAATACAGCAATGAGAGCACCATTAAAAATATGTAGATAATAGATGAAGAAGAACAGTAAATTATTGTCTCATTAGGAATATATATAATGAGGCAAGCAATATTAATAAAAATTGCCAACATTGATGTCCATTATGAAATGGATGGCTCAAGGGTATCACCTTTCTGGCCAAGTATCAAATAGACTTGAACTATTCAGAGTTGATTTTATTGTTCTGAGTCAATCTCAAGTTTGAAGTTGTTCTTTCTGTTAAGAGAAAACGATGTCTGCATTATAAAAAAGTTATAAATTCCTAAATGACTGGGTAAATGAAATGTAGAATGCAAGAGTCAATGGCAATAAATTTGTTTTTTTTTCCTCATTGACTGTGCTTCATATTGTTCAAAATGGACACATTTGTGCTGATGAAGCGTTATTCCATGGTGATGCACCTTAAGGATTGCATCTCTGTGTTAGAAGCACAGAGACCAATGTGAGTAATAGTCAAATTTCTTGTCTTGGTTTCAGTGATTTTTTTTTCCTCTGTGTGTATATACCGTGTACTATTTGAAAGTTCCATATAGGATAACAGAGGGACAATGCAGCTCAGTGATACAGAAGTTTATGAAACATTAATTGATTAATGCATAGATGAGTAACAGCATATAATTTAAAAAGAGGTACATTGCTGTGAGAATGGTCTATCTATAGATAGAAATATCATGACTCTTCTTGGGATTTGTGAATAATAGGGTTTTAAAATTATTATGAGTGACTTACTGAATTAGTCAATAAACAAATAGAAATGAACAACAAAAGAGACTCAATCATGGGCCAATGAGGATAATTGTGATGGGAAGAGTCCTGAACGATGAAAACATGGTTGAAACTGAGGTCCAACCCAGATAATAAGTAGTCTATTCCCTGTTTGAAATTATTTCTATAGAGAGAAGTCAGGAATATAAAGAAATCATAGTCTTATATTGATTTCATAGACTTAGATTTGTTGTTATTAATGGATCTGTGATGGAACCATTAAGCAAGTATAAATAAATATATAAGGAAAAGTAGGGTGAAACATTGTCCAAATTGGAACTTTGTGACAAAAGTTACTGTTAACAAACATTGAAAACACTGATGCCCATTAAATAAATGGCTGGGGGTCACCTATTTGACCCAGTTTGGATAGCAATGCATATGTAAGAGTCAGTTTACGTGTTCTGCCTCAGACTAAAGATTGAGCTTTCTCTTTTAACAAGATAGGAAGTATTGAAAGAAAAAATAATAACTACCTAAATACTGAGTAAATGAAATTAGGAAAATAAGGATCAATGGCAATTAGGTCTGAATATTTTTATCATCTCCTGTGTTCTGTACTCCTCAGAATGAAGGCAATAGAGATGATTTAGCCTCTTTCATGGGCATGAGCTCTGTGCTTGCCTCTGAATAGTAGGAGGATGGAGATTAATGTGAGTAATACTCGAAGTTCTTTTCTCAGTTTGTTTTTTTATTAAAGTAATTCAATGTATGATTAAGAAATGTGGACTATAAGTAAAGAAGGTGGCTGCATCTCAGTGTTGAGTATTGGTATAAGAATCATTATATTGATTAATGAATATATGGAAAACTGAGAGTGTTAATGAGAGATGTATTAAAGTAAGAATATTCTATATACATCAAAGCTCTTCTTGTTTTTCTAATTGTACTGATAAAATTATTAGTGAATTTGTGATTTACACAATAAAGAAATAGAAATATATTTAGAAAAAAAAGGACAATATTGGATCGATGATGACTACCGGTGGCGTATGAGTCGGGTACGATGAATACGTGTCTGGAGCTCTGAGGTCCGATGCAAATGGATTCTAGTCCATTTTCCTGTTTGCAGTGACCTTATAGGCAGTAGTTAGGAATACACAAAGATGTTTGTTTTGGTTATTATGACCAGGCATTTTTTCTATTTTTATAACCGAATCAATGAAATAGTGAATATACAGATGTGTAAAATTTAAAAAATGATGAATGTGAAGCCTTTTCCAATTATAAAAATATGTGGTTAGGCAAAAATTACTATCGTATATTAATACATTAATATTTTTTGAGGGACTTCCCTGGCGGTCCAGTGGTTAAGAACTCGTCTTCCAATGCAGTGGGTGTGGTTTCGATCCCTGGTCAGGGAGCTAAGATCCCACATGCCTCGTGGCCAAAAATACAAAACATAAAACAGAAGCGATATTGGAACAAATTCAGTAAAGACTTTAAAAATGGTCCACATCCAAAAAAAACCCCATAATTCTTTAAAAAAAAAATTTATTGAAAAGACTTATAACCATTGGGAAAGAAGTGGTATATCACCTCTTTGGCTAGGGGCGATATAGAAAATGACAGGTATTGGTTACTGACTGAGTCAGTTACAACTTTGACATTTGATTTATTAAGGGAAAAAGAAACAAATATTACCATAATTTAGTCAATGCCTCAATTACTGTGCAAATGAATAGTGTGATATTTGGATCAATGGAGAGCGTATCTCAGTATTTTTATCACCTTGTCTGCTTGTTATTCTTCAGGATGGATGTTCCTGCTATTTCAGCTTCTGCTGTGCTCACTTGTCACACCGCCCCTGTGTCAGGTAGGAAACTAAGGTGAGCAATGGGCAAGGTTGTTGTCTTGGACTGGTGGTGCATTTGAGGGTACTCATGGTGTTACTAAAAGTATTACATTAATCAAAAACTTACGCATAGTTCAATGATAAATATAAGAAATATTCTTTTGAATAATTGATAATGGATAGGATTGAGGTTGAAAATTGGAAGAGATGGGCCCTTAGTGGGAAATGATTCTGTAAACTGAGGTTAGGGGTATGGAAGAGTCTTATTCTTGGAATATTTAGTGAATCATATATTATTTTATTATTACCAATTAATTAATGATTTGATCAATACAAATATAGAAATGATGGAAGAAAAGAGACTCAGTGATGGACCAATGATGATGATCATGAAGGGGAGAGTCCTGAACGATGAAAACATGTCTGAAACTCTGAGGTCCAGCCCAGACCATAATTAGTCTCTTCCTTCTGGTGAAATTGTCTCTATAGAGATATGACAGGAATATAAATAGATCATATCTTTGTATGGATTTCACAGACTTAGATTTGTTATTATTAATGGATCTGTGTTAGGACCTTTAAGCAAATATAAATAAACATAAGGAAAAATAAGGTGAAGCATTGTCCAAATATGAATGTGTTTTGTTTGGCAAAAGATACTGTTGCCAAACATTGAAAACACTGCTGCCCATTAAATAAATGGGTGAAGGTCATCTCTTTGACCAAGCTTAGATAGAAATGCATCAGTAAAGACAGTTTAATTGTTCTTCCTCAGTCTAAAGATTGAGTGTTTTTTCTTTTAATGAGATAAGAGAGAAAGAAAAACTAATAATACCTAACTACTGAGTAAATGAAATGCAGAAAACAAGGATCAGTGGCGATTAGGTGTCAATATTTTTATCATTTCCGTGTTCTGTGCTCCTCAGAATGAAGGCAGTAGAGACGATTTAGCATCTTCCATGGACAGGATGGAAGGAGGATGGAGATTATATAGGAGATGGAGATTAATGTGAGTAACAGTTGAAATTCTGTTTTTTTATTAAAGTAATTTACTGTATTATTAAGAAATGTGGAATATAAGTAAAGAAAGCAGCTACATCTCATTGTTGAGTATTGATATACAAACTATTATATTGATTAATGCACATATGGAAAACAATGTATTAAAGAGAGATATATTTAAGTACAAATTATTCTATATACGTCAAGCCTTTTCTTGTTTCTTTTTTTTGAGTTGTACTGCTAAAATTATTAGTGAATTTTTTATTTAATCAATAAAAAATAGAAATATATGTAGGAAAATAGGGACAATATTGGATCAGTGATGATTTCTGGTCATCATTATGAGTGGTATATGGTGAATATACCAGTATATTCTGGAACTCTGGAGCTCTGAGGAACTCTGAGGTCCAATATTAAATTAATTGAGTCCATTCTCAAATCGAGAAGGCATCCTATAAACAGATGTCAAGAATAAAGGAGGGGCTTATTTGTGGTCTTTGTGTTCATGGATAGTCATTCTATTATTGTAATTGGAAAATGCGAGAATCTGTAAATAAATATATAATTAAAAATAAAGGTGAATGGAGTAAAACAATTTCCAATTACTGAAATATGTGCTGAGCCAAGAAATACTATTAATGTACCACGGACACCCTGAATTTCAATTAAAAATGAATGGTACCTGACTGTTACCACTTAGGGTAAGGATGAGGGGGCCAAGAGAAGTGATGGACAATCTTCATCATGTAGCGCAGTGTCAAGATCAAAATGGTTCCTTTTCATAAGATCTCACATATCCACTACATTAGGGATAGCTTACATAACAATGTGAATGTGGAAGCAGGGATGAGTGGATTGTCTCCACCATTTTTATCTTCTGCTTTGTTTTATACTCCTCAGAGTGGACGCACTGGACCAGAAATGAGGATTCTTCCTCGAGTGCCAGCCTAGGATGGCATCTTGGTTGTAAGAGCCAGAACACCCATGTGAGCATCATCTAGTTCCTAGTCTGGGGGTGGGTGGATTCTCTAAAAGTAATGACTGTGCTAACAAAGTGAGTGAAAGACAATTAAAGGAGGGCATCTTTATCCCACTGATAAACAAGGAACTGTTGTGAAGCAAAAACCCGATAATAAATATGAGAGAGATATGATGACGTGAGAATGGTTCTAGAGACAGGTGAGTGATATCGAGGCCTCGCTGGGTTTTGCAAGCCCAAGAGTGTCAAAATTGGCATTAATGAATTAACGTATGAATCAGTGAATCATATAGAATGAAGAGAAGGTCATCTTTTCTGTATCGATGACGATAAATGCCAGCGTATGCGTCATCGATGACGAATAGTTACGTGTCTGGAACTCTGAGGTCCAATACACAAGAAATGTGGTCTATCTCTTCATGCGTTTTCATTGGTTATGCTAATTGATTCAATGAAAGCATCAATCAACAAATCTGCCGATCCATGGTGTGAAATTCTCAATCTCGATCTCGGTCATCACCTTCTCTGGTACTTTTCAGAATAGAAGCTCAAGGTGATTTCAGCCTCCATTTTGATCAAGGTTCTCCTTTTCAGGTTGCTGTGGGACAGAGACCCGGGCGGGGTCCTGTCTTGGTTTGGGGAATTGGTTCAAGTGTTTTCATTGTATTCTCAAACGTGATAGATATCATCAAAAGGTTAACTATGGCCTAATGATAAATATGATATGAAACCTTATATTGATTTATTGATAATATATAACATTGATATTTATTAATGAAAGGTATCATCTATTTTGGTATTAATTAGAGAGAAGTCAGGGGTATTCGAGTGTCTTGTTCTTTGTTTTTTGTTAATCATGTATTTATTTTATTATTATCAATGAATAGGGATTTAATTGATACAAATATATAAATGAATGAACTAAAACTAGGTCTCAAATGAACGAGTGGTGATTAGCAGATGAGTCATGGATGACAAATGAAAAAGGTCTGGAACCTTGAGGCCGAAGACATTTCATACTCTAGTTCTTTGTTCATTTCATCCTATGGACAGACGTTATGAATGTTTAAAGTTCAAGTTCTAAGATTGAGTTTTAAAATTGTTAATACGTCAGTGAGAGTACCTTTAAAGATATAGATAATAGATGAAGAAGAACAGATATGTTATTGTCTAATTGTGAACATAAATGGTGAGGAAAGAAATAGTAAGAGAAATTCCCAACACTGGTGCCCATTATGAAATCAGTGGATAAAAGATGTTACCTCTGTGGCTAAGATTCAGATAGACTTGAAGTATGGGAAGTCGATTTTGTTTTTCTGAGTCAGTGTCAAGTATGAGGTTTTTCTTTCTTTCAGGAGGAAACAATGTCTACATTAGAAAAAGCTATACATTCCTAAAGGTCTGGGTAAACGAGACGTAGAATGCCAAGAGTCAATGACGATAAATTTTCTTTCCTTTATTTTTCTCATTGACTGCACTTCATATTGTTCAAAATGGACACATTTGTGCTGATGAAGCGTTATTCTGTGGTGATGAACCTTATGATTGCATCTCTGGGTTAGAAGCACAGAGACCAATGTGAGTAATAGTCAAATTTCTTGTCACAGTTTTGTTGATTTCTGTTTGTTTGTTTGTTTTTGTTTGTGTGTGTAGTCATTGTATTGTTTGAATGTTCCATGTAGAATAACAGGAGGCCAAGTGTAGCTCAGTGATAACTATTGAATTTTATGACACATTAATTGATTACTGCATCAGTGAAAAACAGCATCTAATTTTAAAAAAGGGATACGTTGATGTGAGAATGATCTATGTACACAATAGGGATATCATGACTCTTCTAAGATTTTGTGAATAATAGGGTTTTTTAGTTATTATGAGTGCATTACTGAATTAGTCAATGAACAGAATTGAGCAAAGAAAAGAGACTCAATCATGGACCAATGATGATGATCGTTTCGGGAAGAGTCCTAAACGATGAAAACATGTCTGGAACTCTGAGGTCCAATGCAGACATAAGTAGTATATTTCCTCTGATGAAACTTTTTCTGTTGAGAGGTTTCAGGAATATAAATAGATCATATTCTTGTATTAATGTGTTAAAGTAAGAACAATTCTTTATACATCAAGGCTCTCTTTGTTTTTTTTAACTTGTACTGATTAAAATTATTAGTGAATTTGTGATTTACACAATAAAGAAATAGAAATGTATGTTGAAAAAGATGGACAATATTGGTCTGATGATGACTATCTGTGGCATATGGGTTGTGTACGATGAATATGTGTCTGGAGCTCTGAGGTCTGATGCAAATGGAATCTAGTCCATCGTCCTGTTTGAAGTGACCTTATAGGCAGTGGTTAGGAATATACAAAGATCTTTGTTTTGGTTATTATTACCGTGCATTTTTTCTATTTTTATAATTGAATCAACGAAATAGTCAATATACAAATGTGTAGAATAAAAAAATGATGAAAGTGAAGCCTTTTTCAATTATAAAAATATGTGGTTAGGCAAAAGTTACTATCATATAGTAATACATTAATAAATATTGAAAAGACTGATAACCATTGAGAAAGATGTGGTATAAGGGTGTTACCTCTTTGGGTGATATAGAAAGTGACAGGTATTGGTTACTGACTGAGTCAGTTACAACTTTGACATTTGATTTATTAAGGGAAAAAGAAACAAATAATTTAGTCAATGCCTCAATTACTGTGCAAATGAATAGTGTGATATTTGGATCAATGGAGAGCATATCTCAGTATTTTTATCACCTTGTCTGCTTGTTATTCTTCAGGATGGATGTTCCTGCTATTTCAGCTTCTGCTGTGCTCACTTGTCACACCGCCCCTGTGTCAGGTAGGAAACTAAGGTGAGCAATGGGCAAGGTTGTTGTCTTGGACTGGTGGTGCATTTGAGGGTACTCATGGTGTTACTAAAAGTATTACATTAATCAAAAACTTACGCATAGTTCAATGATAAATATAAGAAATATTCTTTTGAATAATTGATAATGGATAGGATTGAGGTTGAAAATTGGAAGAGATGGGCCCTTAGTGGGAAATGATTCTGTAAACTGAGGTTAGGGGTATGGAAGAGTCTTATTCTTGGAATATTTAGTGAATCATATATTATTTTATTATTACCAATTAATTAATGATTTGATCAATACAAATATAGAAATGATGGAAGAAAAGAGACTCAGTGATGGACCAATGATGATGATCATGAAGGGGAGAGTCCTGAACGATGAAAACATGTCTGAAACTCTGAGGTCCAGCCCAGACCATAAGTAGTCTCTTCCTTCTGGTGAAGTTGTCTCTATAGAGATATGACAGGAATATAAATAGATCATATCTCTGTATGGATTTCACAGACTTAGATTTGTTATTATTAATGGATCTCTGATAGCACCATTAAACAAATACAAATAAACATAAGGAAAAATAGGGTGAAGCACTGTCCAAATATGAACGTATTTGGTTTAGCAAAAGACATTGTTAGTAAACACTGAAAACACTGATGCCCATTAAATAAATGGCTGAAGGTCATCTCTTTGACCAAGCTTAGATAGAAATGCATCAGTAAAGACAGTTTAATTGTTCTGCCTAAGACTATCGATTAAGCTTTCTCTTTTAACAAGATAAAAAGTATATAGAGAAAGAAAAAGTAATAAATACCTAAATACTGAGTAAGCGAAATGCAGAAAACAAGGATCAGTGGCGATTAGGTCTCAATATTTTTGTCATCTTCTGTGTTGTGTACTCCTCAGAATGAAGGCAGTAGAGATGATTTAGCATCTTCCATGGACAGGAGTTCTGAGTAACAGTTGACGTTCTCTGTTTTTTTATTAAAGTAATTTACTGTATTATTAAGAAATGTGGAGTATAAGTAAAGAAGGCAGCCACATCTCAGTGCTGAGTATGAATATATGAACCATTATATTGATTAATGTATATATGGAAAACAATGTATTATCGAGGAAGATATGTTACAGTAACAATACTTCTATGTACACCAAGGCTCTTCTTGTTTTATTTTTTGAATTGTACTGCTGAAATTATTAGTGGATTTTTGATTTAAGCAATAAAGATACAGAAATGTATGTAGAAAAATAGGACCAATATTGGATGGATGATGATTTCTGGTCATCATCAATATGAGTCGTATACAATGAATACATGTCTAGAACTCTGAGGTCCAATATTGAATTAAGCTAGTCCATTCTCAACTTGAGAAGGCATCCTATAGACAGATGTCAGGAAGAGCATCTCATTTTATTATCATCTCCCCTGCTTTATATTCCTCAGGATGGACGCACTGGAGCTGATTGAAGCATCTTGCGTGGTCACGAGCTCTCTGGTTTCATCTGTGCTGTAGGAGTATGAAGACCATGTGAGTAATAGTCAATGTTTTAGTTTCAGTGGTTTGTTTAAGGTTATTCATGTATTATTCAAAATATGAAATATAATCAAAGAAGGAAAAATGCCATGTTAGTATCAGAGTGACATGAAATGTTATGTTGATTAATCTATAAATGTATCCTTGAGGTCAGTTTTTGAAACAGAGTTAGTCTCTGGAAAAGATTTTAGAGGTAGATATTGACAATATTTTAGTTTATTTTTTATTTCTGTGTATTTAGCAATGAATTTATCAATAAACAGATGTTTATGAGAATGAAAAGAAAGAGGGCTTTCATGGGCCAGTGATGATGAATGGTAGCAGATGAGTCTGGATAATGAGTAATATATGCTAGATACTGAGGTCCAACAAAGTACCTAGTGTATTTCTTGTATTTCATGTTAAGATATACCCAGTATACGTATTTGGTTCATAGATTTAGATTTATTATTATTAATGGATTAATTATAGAACCATTAAATAAATATAAATAACAGGTAAAGAAAAAAGGGTGAACTTTGTCTAAGTATAAACATGTGGCGAGACAAGAAATACTATTAATAAAATTGAAAACACTGAAACTCAGGAATAAATGGATCAAGAGCATCGCTTTGACTAAGGATCATATCAATACAGATAATTAAGAGTCAATTATATTGTTGTGGGTTTGTCTCAAGTTTGCTGTTGTTCATTTTGTTAAGATAAAAATATCTCCACTGTGTATTCCATGCAAATGGAAACCAAAAGAAAGCTGGAGTAGCAATTCTCATATCAGACAAAACAGACTTTAAAATAAAGACTATTACAAGAGACAAGGAAGGACACTACATAATGATCAAGGGATCAATCCGAGAAGAAGATATAACAATAGTAAATATTTATGCACGCAACATAGGAGCACCTCAATACATAAGGCAAATGCTAACAGCCATGAAAGGGGAAATCGACAGTAACACAATAATAGTAGGGGACTGTAACACCCCACTTTCACCAATGGACAGATCATCCAAAATGAAAATAAATAAGGAAACACAAACATTAAATGATACATTAAACAAGATGGACTTAATTGATATTTATAGGACATTCCATCCAAAAACAACAGAATACACATTTTTCTCAAGTGCTCATGGAACATTCTCCAGGATAGATCATATCTTGGGTCACAAATCAAGCCTTGGTAAATTTAAGAAAATTGAAATTGTATCAAGTATCTTTTCTGACCACAATGCTATGAGACTGGATATCAATTACAGGAAAAGATCTGTAAAAAATACAAACACATGGAGGCTAAACAATACACTACTTAATAACGAAGTGATCACTGAAGAAATCAAAGAAGAAATCAAAAAATACCTAGAAACAAATGACAATGGAGACACGATGACCCAAAACCTATGGGATGTAGCAAAAGCAGTTCTAAGAGGGAAGTTTATAGCAATACAATCCTACCTTAAGAAACAGGAAACATCTCGAATAAACAACCTAACCTTGCACTTAAAGCAATTAGAGAAAGAAGAACAAAAAAACCCCAAAGCTAGCAGAAGGAAAGAAATCATAAAGATCAGATCAGAAATAAATGAAAAAGAAATGAAGGAAATGATAGCAAAGATCAATAAAACTAAAAGCTGGTTCTTTGAGAAGATTAACAAAATTGATAAACCATTAGCCAGACTCATCAAAAAAAAAAAGGGAGAAGACTCAAATCAATAGAATCAGAAATGGAACAGGAGAAGCAACAACTGACACTGCAGAGACACAAAGGATCATGAGAGATGACTACAAGCAACTCTATGCCAATAAAATGGACAACCTGGAAGAAATGGACAAATTCTTAGAAATGCACAACCTGCCAAGACTGAATCAGGAAGAAATAGAAAATATGAACAGACCAATCACAAGCACTGAAATTGAAACTGTGATTAAAAATCTTCCAACAAACAAAAGCCCAGGACCAGATGGCTTCACAGGCGAATTCTTTCAAACATTTAGAGAAGAGCTGACACCTATCCTTCTCAAACTCTTACAAAATACAGCAGAGGGAGGAACACTCCCAAACCCATTCTACGAGGCCACCATCACCCTGATACCAAAACCAGACAAGGATGTCACAAAGAAAGAAAACTACAGGCCAATATCACTGATGAACATAGATGCAAAAATCCTCAATAAAATACTAGCAAACAGACACAAACAGCACATTAAAAGGATCATACACCATGATCAAGTGGGGTTTATTCCAGGAATGCAAGGATGCTTCAATATATGCAAATCAATCAATGTGATTAACCATATTAACAAATTGAAGGAGAAAAACCATACGATCATCTCAATAGATGCAGAGAAAGCTTTCGACAAAATTCAACACCCATTTGATAAAAACCCTGCAGAAAGTAGGCATAGAGGGAACTTTCCTCAACATAATAAAGACCATATATGACAAACCCACAGCCAACATCATCCTCAATGGTGAATAACTGAAAGCATTTCCACTAAGATCAGGAACAAGACAAGGTTGCCCACTCTCACCACTCTTATTCAACATGGTTTTGGAAGTTTTAGCCACAGCAATCAGAGAAGAAGAGGAAATAAAAGGAATCCAAATCAGAAAAGAAGTAAAGTTGTCATGTTTGCAGATGACATGATAGTATACATAGAGAATCCTAAAGATGCTACCAGAAAACTACTAGAGCTAATCAATGAATTTGGTAAAGTAGCAGGATACAAAATTAATGCACAGAAATCTCTGGCATTCCTATACACTAATGATGAAAAATCTGAAAGTGAAATCAAGAAAACACTCCCATTTACCATTGCAACAAAAAGAATAAAATATCTAGGAATAAACCTACCTAAGGAGACAAATGACCTGTATGCAGAAAATTATAAGGCAGTGATGAAAGAAATTAAAGATGATACAAACAGATGGAGAGATATACCATGTTCTTGGATTGGAAGAATCAACATTGTGAAAATGACTCTACTACCCAAAGCAATCTATAGATTCAATGCAATCCCTATCAAACTACCACTGGCATTTTTCACAGAACTAGAACAAAAAATTTCACAATTTGTATGGAAACACAAAAGACCCCGAATAGCCAAAGCAATCTTGAGAACAAAAAATGGAGCTGGAGGAATCAGGCTGCCTGACTTCAGACTATACTACAAAGCTACAGTAATCAAGACAGTATGGTACTGGCACAAAAACAGAAAGATAGATCAATGGAATAGGATAGAAAGCCCAGAGATAAACCCATGCACATATGGTCACCTTATCTTTGATAAAGGTGGCAGGAATATACAGTGGAGAAAGGACAGCCTCTTCAATAAGTGGTGCTGGGAAAATTGGACAGGTACATGTAAAAGTATGAGATTAGATCACTCCCTAACACCATACACAAAAATAAGCTCAAAATGGATTAAAGACCTAAATGTAAGGCCAGAAACTATCAAACTCTTAGAGGAAAACATAGGCAGAACACTCTATGACATAAATCACAGCAAGATCCTTCTTGACCCATCTCCTAGAGTAATGGAGATAAAAACAAAAATAAACAAATGGGACCTAATGAAACTTCAAAGCTTTTGCACAGCAAAGGAAACCATAAACAAGACCAAAAGACAGCCCTCAGAATGGGAGAAAATATTTGCAAATGAATCAACTGACAAAGGATTAATCTCTAAAATTTACAGGCAGCTCATGCAGCTCAATAACAAAAAAACAAACAACCCAATCCAAAAATGGGCAGAAGACCTAAATAGACATTTCTCCAAAGAAGATATACAGACTGCCAACAAACACATGAAAGAATGCTCAACATCATTAATCATTAGAGAAATGCAAATCAAAACTACAATGAGATATCATCTCACACCAGTCAGAATGGCCATCATCAAAAAATCTAGAAACAATAAATGCTGGAGAGGGTGTGGAGAAAAGGGAACACTCTTGCACTGCTGGTAGGAATGTGAATTGGTACAGCCACTATGGAGAACAGTATGGAGGTTCATTAAAAAACTAAAAATAGAACTACCATATGACCCAGCAATCCCACTACTGGGCATATACCCTGAGAAAACCATAATTCAAAGAGTCATGTACCAAAATGTTCGTTGCAGCTCTATTTACAATAGCCAGGAGATGGAAACAACCTAAGTGTCCATCAACAGATGAATGGATAAATAAGATGTGGCACATATATACAATGGAATATTACTCAGCCATAAAAAGAAACGAAATTGAGCTATTTGTAATAAGGTGGATGGACCTAGAGTCTGTAATACAGAATGAAGTAAGTCAGAAAGAGAAAAACAAATACCGTATGCTAACACATATATATGGAATTTAAGAAAAAATAATGTCATGAAGAACTTAGGGTTAAGACGGGAATAAAGACACAGACCTACTAGAGAATGGACTTGAGAATATGGGGAGGAGGAAGGGTAAGCTGTGACAAAGTGAGAGAGTGGCATGGACATATATATACTACCAAACGTAAAATAGATGTGAGCATATGTATATGTATAACTGATTCACTTTGTTATAAAGCACAAACTAACACACCATTGTAAAGCAATTATACTCCAATAAAGATGTAAAAAAAAAAAAATGCTGAGTAGCCAGAGGCCACCGGGAGGTGGAAGAAATGGGAGATGTTAATCAAAGGCGACACATTTCCATTACACAATGAATAATATCTAGGGATGTAATGCACACCTTCGTGGCTATGGTTAATAATACTCTATTGTGTTCTTGGAATTTGCAAATAGAGTAAGTCTTAAGTGTTCTCATCACACACAAAGTCAACTACGTGAGGTGATGGATGTGTTCATTAACTTGATTTTAGTGATCATTTAAATAATGTTGAATAGCTTTAAACATCATTTTGTACAACTTAAACATGAACAATTTTTATTTGTCCATCTTAGCTCAATAAAGCCGTAAATTTAAAAAACAAAAACAAAACAAACAAAAAAAATCTCCATTGTGAATAATTTATAAATACCTAAATGCATGAGTAAATGAAATGTGGATATCAAGGATCAATGGGGATTATACTTAAACGTTTTTTTATCATCGACTGCTTTGTACTTTGCAGGATGGAAACACGTGAGCTGATTTAAGCAGTGTACCGTGATGGTGACTTCTGTGATTGCATCTCTGTGTTAGGAGAACAGACACCAATGTGAGTAATAGTCAAAGTCTTGTATGGATTTCAGTGATTCCTTTCAGGATATTTAGTGTGTTATCTAATAGTACCATATATAATAAGAATGGCCAACTGTAGCCCAGTGATAAATACTGAATTAACATGTAACATAAAAACAAAAGATATAAACAAAGAGATATACTGATGTGTAAATAATTCTATTATATATACAGAATAGGGATTTCAGGGCTTTTCTGGCTTTTTGAGAATAATTGGGTTTTAAAATTATTATTAGTGAATTAATGAATTAGTCAATAAACACTGTAGAAATGAATGAAGAAAATAGGTACAACATTGGATCCATGATGACTGTTCGGTGCGTTATTAGTCGTGTATGATGAATACGTGTCTGGAACTCTGAGGTCCAATGCAAATGGATTCTGGCCCATTGCCCCTATTTCAGGTGATCCTATAGACACATGTCAGGAGTATACAAGGATCTTGTTTTATGTTCATTCATTTTCTTTTTCTTTTTATAATGGGATCAATCAAATAATAAATAGATAAATAAAGATGAAGGTGGTGGAACTTTCTCCAATTATAGAAATATGTGGTTAGGCAAGAAGTACTATCAACATATATTAAAAACAAATGTATTTTAGGAAACATATGGTACAAGGGGGTTATGCTTTGACTAAAGATGATATAGTTATTGATAAGTCAAATTTTCATGTTCTCTGTCATTGTCAAGATCGATATTGTTCATTTACTTAGGAGAAAATAAAATACAAATCATCCCAATTCACTACGTACCTAAATGACTGACTAAATGAAATGTGGAATTCAAGGACTAATGAAAATATCTTAGCCTCTTTTTTTATCTTCTACTTTGTCTTGTACTCCTTAGAATCGTTGCAATGGGCTGACTTAAGTGTTCCACCGATGTCACGAATCCTGTGGTTGCATCTATGTGTTAAGAGCTTGGAGAGCAAAGTGAGTAATAGTCAAAATTATTTTCTTGGTTTTGTGGTTTTGTTTTTTTATAAGATTTTCACTGCATTCGTAAAAACCTGTGAGGGACTTCCCTGGTGGTCCAGTGGTTAAGACTTCGCCTTCTGTTGCAGGGGGTGTGGGTTCGATCCCTGGTCAGGGAGCTGAGATCCCACATGCCACGGGGCCAAAAAACCAAAACATAAAACAGAAACAATATTGCAACAAATTCAATAAGGACTTTTAAAATGGTCCACATCAAAAAATCTTTAAAAAAATGTGAAATATAGTTGATGATTGTCGACCATGGCTAAACAGTAAAAGTAGGGTTAATACGAAGCATTAATAAACCTATATAGGATTCATATTAATGAATCTATATAGGAAACTTTGAGGTCAATTAATGACAGTTTCTGTGGGAAGTAATTCTATAGACAAATGAAAGAGCCAAGGACCTTGTTTGTTTTAAGTTTTTGTGACCGTGAAGGCTTTATTTTATTATTATTAGTGAATTGATGAATTAATCAATAAAAAGTGTTGACGTGAATGAAGGTAATGAGGACCAAATCTGCATAAACAATGATGACTTGTGGTACGAGTCTTTGATGAAGAACACTACAGGTCTGGAGTTCTGAGGCCCAACACAAAACAAATCTAACATTCTCCCCTCTTTTTTTTTTTTTTTTTTTTGCGGTACACGGGCCTCTCACTGTCGTGGCCTCTCCCATTGCGGAGCACAAGCTTCGGATGCACAGGCCCAGCGGCCATGGCTCACGGGCCCAGCCGCTCCGCGGCATGTGGGATCCTCCCGGACCGGGGCCTGAACCCGTGTCCCCTGCATCGGCAGGCAGACTGTCAACCACTGCACCACCAGGGAAGCCCTCTCCCCTCTTTTGAAGTGATCCTGTAGGGAGATGCCAGGTATATATGAGGATCATGTTCTTAGTCTAAGTGTACAGAAATACCTAAAAGTATTATTATTAAGAAATCAATGGCAGGATAAGTAAATAACTAGGTAAGTAAATAAATAGGAAGAGCGGAAACACTTCATTGTTAAAAAGTATTATGAAGAAATCTGATGATGTAAATTGGGATGGAAAATAAAATGATCAAGTGTATATGTCTTTGAGTGAGAATAATAGTGATAATTGTCATTTACTGATTCAGTTACAACTTTGATTTCTTAAGAGCAAAATAAATAAATCTTACCGTAAATTAATAAATGCCTAAATGACTATGCAGATGAGTTGTGGAAACTTTAAATCAGTGGAGAGAAAGTCTCAACATTTTTATCATCTTGTCTGGTTAGTCCTCTTCAGAGCAGATGCTGGAGGTGACTTCAGCTCCTGTTGTCATCAAGATTGTCTGCTGCTTCCTTGTGTGGAAAGAGACCAAGGTGAGTAATGATCCACACTGTTGTCTTGGATTGGGTCATCTGTTTAAGGGTATTTACAATATTATTAAAAAGTATTAAATTCATTAAAAAATTCCTAATGATAAATAGGTTAGGAAACATTACGTTGATTAATCGATAATGTGCAAGATTGAGGTCTATTAATGAAAAAGGTATAGTCTGTGTGGAAAATGATTCTGTAAACCAGTGTTAGGAATCTTGTCCTAGAGTTTTTATGAACCATGTATTATTTTTATTCTTATCAATGAATTCATAATTTAATCAGTACAAACATACAAATGAAGAGAAACAGACCAAATCATGGACCAGTGATGATGTATGATGGCATAGGAGTCATGGACGATGGAACAATTTGTGTCTGAAACTCAGAGGTCCAACACAGAACAAAATTAACCTGTTCCTCTGTTGAAATTGTTTCTATAAAGAGATGTGAGACATATACAAAGATCATATTCTTGTATTCATTTCATAACTTAGATTTGTTACTATTATGGAATTACTATAGAATCATTAGACAAATATAAATACATACACTAAAAAACAATAGGGTGAAGGATTGTCCAATTATGAATGTATGTTGCGTGGCAAAAGATATTAATAAAATTCAAAACATTGATACCTATTCAGAAAAGGTGATTAAGTCTCATTTTTTTAATTGTCTGCTCCGTGTTGTACTTCTCAGTACAGATGCCCTTGAGCTGCTTTCAGCATCTTCCACCCTCATGAGCTCTACGGTTGCCTGTATATACTAGGAAGACAGAGATTAATGTGAGTAATAGTGAGGTTACTCTCTTGGTTTCAGTGTTGTTTTTTTTTTTAAGTGATTCATTTAAAAGTGCAAAATAAAGGGGCTTCCTTGGTGGCTCAGTGGTTGAGAATCTGCCTGCTAATGCAGGGGACACGGGTTCGAGCCCTGGTCTGGGAAGATCCCACAGGCTGCGGAGCAACTAGGCCCGTGAGCCACAACTACTGAGCCTGCACGTCTGGAGCCTGTGCTCTGCAACAGGAGAGGTCACGATAGTGAGAGGCCCGTGCACCGCGATGAAGAGTGGCCCCCGCTTGCCACAACTAGAGAAAGCCCTTGCACAGAAACGAAGACCCAACACAGCCAAAAATAAATAAATAGATTAATTAATTTTAAAAAAAGTGCAAAATAGATTTAGAGAATGCAACTCTATCTCAGTGATAAATATGGGATAAAGTTATCATATCAATGTATATATGAAAAACTGAGGATAATTAGTGAGAGATATACTGTTGTGAGAATAATTCCATATATAGATTAGGGACACAAAAATTATTCTTGAGTTTTTGTGAATCATAACATTTAAAAATGATTATTAATGAGGTAATGATTTAATCAACAAACCTATAGAAATTAATGAAAAAAAGGAGGGGCAATATTGGATCAGTGATGACCACTGATGGCGTATGAGTCATATATGATGAATGTGTGTCTGGAACATGGTCCAACCTGAAAAAAATCTAGTTCATTATCTCTATTTGAATTGACCCTTTAAACTAATGGCAGGAATGTATGAGGAAAAATAGTATTATAATTTGGAATGGACAATAAATGTACCGTGTGTATTTTGCCAAGTGTGTTTTGTCTTTGACAAAAGGATGAAAGCAGAACCTTGTAAGTAAGAGTCAGTTATTGTTGAGTCAGTTTCCAGTTTGACAATTTGATTTATTAAGAAGAAATATTTTAACCTATTTTAATAAATACCTCAACAACAATGTAAATGAACGGTGTAATCTATAGATCAATGGATAGAATGTCTTATTTTTTTTATCATCTGCTCCTCTTTTTGCTCCTCAGAATGGACCCACTCGAGCTTATTTAAAGGTTCTTCCAAAGTCACAAGCTGTATAGTTGCATCTTTGTATTAGGAGTGTGGAGAACAGCATAATAGTCAAAGTTCTTGACTTGGTTTGAGTGTTTTTTTTAAAACAACTATTCACTGTATTATTAAAAAGTATTGAATATAATCAAAGAAAGCCAACCATACTGATGCTTAATGTCAGATTAATATGAAGCATTACATTGATTAATCCGTAAATGGAACACTGAGTTCAGTTAATTGAAAGAGATGATTGAAATGAATGAGTCTATAGGTGGATGTTATGAGATATTCAAGAATATTATTCTTGTCTTTTTTTGGTGATTTACATTTATTTCCTTATTAGTGAATTAGTAAACAAATATTGGTGGCATAAAGAGAAAGTGGGCCAATCATGGTCTAATGATGATGACTAGTGTATTAGTCACATATGATGAATTCTACGTATCCAGAAATCTGAGGATCAACACAAAGGGACTCTGTCTATTCATCATATTTTAAGCGACTATAGATAGATTTCAGGATTATACAGTGATCTTTTTCTTGGTCTTTGTGCTCATGAATTTTAAAAATATAATTATAAAAGAATCAATGGCAGAATAAATTAACAAATGTATAAATGGATAAAGATGAAGAGGGGTGAAGCATTGTTAATTGATAAAATATTTAGTCAGAAAAATGAATATTAATATATACTGGAATAGATAATAAAATGGACCAAATATATTATGTCTTGAACTAAATAAGCATGATATTGACAGTGATAAGTAGTAGCCAGTTATTGCCCTGAGTCAGTTGCATGTTTGATATTTATTGTATTGAAAGAAAAATAAAAATTACTGTGAATTAATAAACACTTAAATGACTATGTACATGGAGTATGGAAATTGTGGATAAATGGAGAGAAGAGAATATCTCAACTTTTTTTTATCATTATGTCTGCTTGGTACTCTTCAGAATGGATGCACTGAGGTGATCTTAGGTTCTGTCGTGATCAAGATTATGTTGCCTCTGTGTCAGGAAAGAGAACAGATGAGTAGTAGTAGTCAGAGATCTTATTTTGGTTTCAGCAATTTGTTTGAGTATTCCTGGCATTATTAAAAAGTACTAAATATAATGAAAAATTATCCATAATAGATAATAAGAGATGTCATAGGAACCATCGTGTTGACTAATCAATGTTGAAGTCACTTAATGAAAAAATATAGTGTATATGGGAAAAGATTCTGTAGACAGACTTCAGGAATATTTAAAGATCTTGTTCGTGTGTTTTCTTAAATAATTTGATTTTTGTTAAAATCCATGAATGAATTATTTAATTGATACCAACGTAAAACAAATGAAGAAAACGAGGGTCTAATGTGGACCATTAATGATATCTGGGGTATTTGTCTTTTTCTTTCTGACTTACTTCAGTCTGTATGACAGACTCTAGGTCTATCCACCTCATTACAAATAGCTCAATTTCATTTCTTTTTATGGCTGAGTAATATTCCATTGTATATATGTGCCACATCTTCTTTATCCATTCATCCAGTGATGGGCACTTAGGTTGTTTCCATCTCTGGGCTATTGTAAATAGAGCTGCAGTGAACATTTTGGTACATGACTCTTTCTGAATTTTGATTTTCTCAGGGTATACGCATATATATGGAATTTAAGAAAAAAAAATGTCATGAAGAACCTAGGGGTAAGACAGGAATAAAGACACAGAACTACTGGAGAACGGACTTGAGGATATGGGGAGGGGGAAGGATGAGCTGTGACAGGGCGAGAGAGAGGCATGGACATGTATACACTAACAAACGTAAGGTAGATAGCTAGTGAGAAGAAGCCGCATGGCACAGGGATATCGGCTTGGTGCTCTGTGACTGCCTGGAGGGGTGGGATAGGGAGGGTGGGAGGGAGGGAGACGCAAGAGGGAAGAGATATGGGAACATATGTATATGTATAACTGATTCACTTTGTTATAAAGCAGAAACTAACACACCATTGTAAAGCAATTATACCCCAATAAAGATGTTAAAAACACCTAGAGGGGTGGGATAGGGAGGGTGGGAGGGAGGGAGATGCAAGAGGGAAGAGATATGGGAACATATGTATATGTATAACTGATTCACTTTGTTATAAAGCAGAAACTAACATACCATTGTAAAGCAATTATACCCCAATAAAGATGTTAAAAAAAAAAGTAAAAGGTAATAATTGATAAAAAAAAAAACATGATGTCTGGGGCATGTGAGTCACGGATGATGAGTAGTATGTGTGTGGAACTCAGGGTCAACCTGAGATCTAGTCTATTCCCTCTGAGGTGATCCTATAGACAGATGTCAGCAATATACAACTATCGTGTTCTTATTTAGATTCATAGGTTTAGATTTGCTATTACTAATGAATCAATGATAGAACCATTAAGCAAATATAAATAAATAGATAAACAAAAGGAGGGTGAAGCATTTTTCAACATGAACATATGTGGTGACACAAAAAATATTGCTCATAAAAGTTTTCATGTTAATATTAAAACGTTGTTCCTTAAGAAATAAATGATTAAAGAATGTTACCTCTTTGGTTTAGGATCATCTGGACACTGTCTTATAAGAATCAGTTTTTTGATCTGGATCAGTTCCAAGTTTAAGGTTAGTCCTTTTTTGTTAAGGAAAAATGTATATTTATGCAAAATTAATAAATACCTCAATGAGTAACTGAAATGCAGAAATCAAGGATCAATGGAGATAAGGTCTGAGTTTTTTTGATTTCTTTGTCCTGCTTTGTACTCTTCAGAATGAATGCACTTGAGCTGATTTAAGCATCTTCCATTGTCAGGAGCTTTCTGGTTACATCTGTGTTAGGAGCATGAAGACCATGTGAGTAATAGTCAAAGTTCTTGTCTTGGTTTGGTTGGTTTGTTTAAGAGTATTCAAAATATTATTAAAAAGTGTGAAAAATAATCAAAGATGGTCAACTCTAGACTAGCAATAAATATGAGATTGATATGATGCATTGTATTGTTTATTGAATTTTTGTAAAACTGAGGATATAGTGAATATATATATATTGTGAATATATATATATTCACAATATATATAGTGAAATATATATTGATGTGAGAATTATTCTGTGTACAGATTATGTATGTAAAAACTCTTCTTGGGTTTTTGTGAATCATAGTGATTTAAAGTTATTATTAGTGAATTAGTGATTTGATCAATAAACACATAGAAATGAACGAAGAAAAAGAGGGGCAATACTGGATCGATGATGACTACTGGTGGCGTGTGAGTCGTGCATGATGAATACGTGTCTGGAACTCTGAGGTCCAACCGGAAAGAATTACCATAAACTAATAAATATTAAATGACTGAGTCCATGAAAGGTGGAACGCAAACAGTCAATGCATAGAAGGTCTCAAACTTCGCTTTTTATTCTTTTTTCTACTCCTCAGAATGGTCACTCTAGCACTGATTTTAGCATTCTACTGTGGCCTCAAACTCAGTTGTCTTAGGAACATGGAGACCAGTGTGAGTAATAGTCAAAGTTTTTGTCTTGGTTTGGGTGGTTTATGGTGGTCAATGCATTATTAAGAAATAGGAAATATAATCAGAGAAGGGCAACCATAGTCCAATAATGGACATGGAAACATGTTGAGGCATCCATGTATGAAACACTGAGGTCAATTCAAGAAACAGATCTAGTGTCTAGGAAATGATCTTATAGATCTACATTAGGGATATCAAGGTTCTTATTTTGGGTTTTTTCTGATTCATGTATATTTCTTTATTTGTAAGTCATAACTTAATAAATAAAATCAATAGGCAAAGTATAAGTGAAGAAAAGAAATTCCATGTTTGGACCTTTGCTAACAACTGGTGGTGTCTGAGTCAAGGGTGTTGAATAATATGTGTCGGGACATCTGAGGTCCACCACAAGAAGAATCTAGTCTATATCTGTATTGGAAATGATCTTATAGACAGTTGTTTCAAATATACAGTTATCCTGTTTTTGCGCTTTTGTGGGTCAAGGATAATGATTATATTAGTATGAGTGAATTAATGCATGGAGGTTTAAAAAATAGGAATAAGTGAATAAAAACATGGCCAGTCCTGGACCAACTATGGCAGATGTGATGAAACAAGTATCAGTACTAATTTACTTTTGAGGAGTTGGGATTCATGTTCCTTATCTCTCAGAATGCAGCACATACAGACAGATGCATGAATTGTCAATGTTCTTATTCTGGGATGTCTTTGGTTTACTGGTTGTTTGTTTTATTACTAATTCGGAAACATGTTTATAAAATTAAATAAAAGATAAAGTGCTGTTTAAATTAAAGAAGGCCAGTGATAAAAGTTTGTTAAGCAGCATGAGCTATTGTGCTCACTGAATTCCATTGCAGAGTTACACAGTCTGTTATCAGCTTGCTAATGAGCAGCAAACTGCACATGTATTACTATTATTCATGCTATTGCATTGAGCGTGTGCAATTTTATCATTACAGTGAATAAATGGATAAGTTAATAACAATCACTAGCTCAAAGGGACAAAGTGTGGGCCAGTAATGAGCGTGTCTTGAAATAATTATGATTTAACCAGTTCCATTCAGTTGATGTCCCTCTTAGGGCAGAAATTCTGGCTCTTGCGAGTTTGGGTAAGAAGAACATTGATATATACAGTAGCATTTCTGTTCAGGGTTTTGGAGGTTTTAAACGTTGCTCGATTTCTTTAAAAAGAATGAATAGTTTCCGAATTAATTTATGAGTAAATAAATAAATAAAGTAGGATTGAGTATTGTTCATTGGTATGAAATTACCTTGGAACAAGGGCTGAGATGAATCTAATTCTGCACAAGTAAGGCTCAGAGATTCAGGTGGTTGTATGTATGTGTGGAGCATAGAGACGGATGCCTCACAGATGCTCCTGTCCTTGATTCAGATACTGGATTCAAAGGTATCCCTTTTTTATGTAAACTTTATCATTGAATTAATTAAATTAAAAGAGGGGTTACTTTTTTGCCAATTGTAGCAAGTAACATGGCCCAAAGTTTTAAGGTTAATCTCAACCTGCTCACCCTGCATCCATTAGCGTATTAGAGCAAAGTCAAAATCTAGGCTGTTTCATTCTTTTTAACATTTGCTTTCTACTCCCCAGAATGTCTTCTCATGGTTAAATGTCATGGCTGGGGAGTCTCTGGGTAAGAAGCCTATAGACCTGTATACGTGGTACACAAAGTTCTCATCCTTGGGTGGGTAGTTTGCTCATGGGTGTTCACTGTATTACAAAAAATGGATAAATGCCTATATATGTACACAAAATTTTAAAAGACCAGAGTTGAGAATGAATTACACATCAAGGATTAGTATGTAACCAGTCAGTACAACTGTTGAGCTATATATTTTTAAGTATCATCCTAGGACACTGAGGTTCATTAATAAACAAACAAATCGGAGGTGTTACCTGTTTGGGATGAAGGTCATTTAGACAGAGAATAGTCATAGTCAATGTTCTTGGTCTAGATCAGTGGTGAGTTCTAGTTTATTTAATTAAGAGAAACAGAAATAAATAATGAAATGAAATAATACCTAAATAGCAAGTCAATCAAATGGAAAACACGAATCAGTGGAGAGAATTTTGCATATTTGCCTTTTTGGCCAAAAGATATTCTGTCATATTTTATTTAACATTTTTAAAGTTATAAAAGAATCCATATTCATTTCCTCCCCCCACCTTTTTTGTGCTATTTGCTTTGTGCTTCACAGAATGGACATGAGTGGATAATCATTTTGTAATTATCAAGACCTTCATGGTTTAGTGTGAGTAATGGTCAAG
The DNA here is from genome assembly GCF_000442215.2 of Lipotes vexillifer. Classification (NCBI taxonomy): domain Eukaryota; kingdom Metazoa; phylum Chordata; class Mammalia; order Artiodactyla; family Lipotidae; genus Lipotes; species Lipotes vexillifer. Next base: position 3,509,266 of record NW_006783036.1, on the reverse strand, counting down.
TTCTTGTCTTTGTTGGGATAACTTATTTAGGATATTCAGTGTATAATTTAAAAGTATGGAATACATTTGGTGGCTGTTCCTCTCATTACTTTACATCTTGGGTAGTGGGATTTTAGTCCATCATATAGCAAGCTGATCTGTTTTCACTCAGAGCACCATGCAGATGGATTGTCTGTCCGATAGTGACTCCTGATTTTTGCAGATCGAACAATTGAAAAAAAGAAAGTATGGAATATAATCAAAGAAGGCCACATAAGGACCAACGATAAGATTGTGTCATAAACCAAGGTTCGTGAAGAATCTGATTCAGCACAACAGACACCTTTTAAAAAATGAAGTTCTACAAACGTATGAACACCAAGGGGGGTAAGGGGGTTGTGGGATGAATTGGGAGATTGGGATTGCCATATATACACTAATATGTATAAAATAGATAACTCATGAGAACCTGCTGCGTAGCACAGGGAATTCTACCTCACTTCGCTGTATAGTAGAAACTAACACAACGTTGTAAAAGAGCTATACCCCAATTTAAAAAAAAATGAAGTTCTGACTTCTTAGCTCTGTGGGTAAGGGACCTAGAGTCTCTTGTCTGCAACACTCATAGTTCTTCTTATATTGGATGTTCATTTACAGGTGCTTATTGTGTTATTAAAATGAATAACTGAATACATTAATTAATAAAATGGAGGTCCATTCATGAAGCAGAGATAAGAATGTGGCATAAATCATTGTTTACAATTAATTGTTGTCATGGTTACCTCATGTTCACTAAATTAAAACCCCAATCCAGGCCTTTTCATTTGTCAGCATCTTACATTCCACAGGATGGATGAACTATAACTAATTAAATTATTCTCCAATCATGAAGATCTTTGCCTAATCCCTCCGGGGGAGGAGCATATCATGTCATGTAAGTAATAAATTTCTTGGTTTGGGTGCTTAGCTCATGGGTTTCCATTGTATCATTAAAAAAGAATAAATGTAATTAAAATTAAATGCCATGCATAGACCTACAATGAGAATGTGTTAGGAGCCAAAGTTTATGATTAATGCAATTTAGCACAAATGAAGCAGAAGAAAAAAACGTAACTTTTCCCATTCATTTCAAAACTGAAATGTCCCATTTTATGTTTGTCCCATTGATTATTTAAACATCCCCCTCTTGATAAGGATCTAGGCTGTTACTTATTTAGGAAGTCAGTACTCTAGTTGTTGAGTAGGACAACAGTTTCATGGTTGTTCATTGTAACATCTAAAAATTGTTCAAATTAAATGCAGAAGGGCCACACCTGGACCAATGATGTGAATGGAATGCATCTGAATAAAAATTATGATCAATCATTTTTTGAACCACTGAGGTCCATGGCAAAAAGAGAACTAGTGTATGACTTTTTTGGGAATGATCTCAGGAAAGTTTGAGAATCTAGTTCATAGATATTGGTTTTATACTATTAGTGAATAAATGAATGGATCAATAAACAAATACATTCAAAAGAAAAGAAAGAGAGGTCAAAACACAGACCAATTTTTAGGATGTGTTATAAAATAAGGAATATAATTACTTCAGTTCTGAAATATGTTGGCCCAATAAGAAAACATATACATAAAGTTGTTACCACTTGGTGTAGGAAGCAGCTAGAAAGAGGTATTTCATAATCAATGTTCAGCTTTTAGTCTGAAGTGGGTTACTAGATGTTTGATTCATGAAGGAAACAAAATTACGATTAAGCAAATGGTTAACTAAATGAAAGAGTGCAAAATATGAACCAATGATCAGTGCATGCTATTCTTTTTTCCATCTGCTTTGTGCCCCAGAAGGGCCACACCTTGGTTGTTTTAGTCATTATTTATTGATGAAGATCTTGACTGTTACCTATGTGGCCAAGGAGAGTATACATCAGGGTAAGTAAGAGATTAAGTTTTTATTCTTGGTTTGGTCATTTTGTTTATGGATGATGACTATATTCTTTAAAAAGAATAGATGGCTTCATGTAACTATAGAACAAATCAAAGAAGATTATGCAGGGACCAATGATAAGACTTTGTCTGACAAGAATCGTCGTTAATTCATTTTGCAAAACCAAAAAAAAAAAAGATTTCTGTTAAAAAATAGATTTAGACTGCTACCTCTTAGAGTAAGAAGAGCATAGATGAATTCTAGGCTTAGTCAAAGATCTTGTTCTTGGGTTGGTTGCGTTTTCCTTGGGTAATAAATAATTGGACAAATTAAAGATAAATATGCTAGTAAAATCACAATGGCCACTCTTAACCAATGATGTGATTATTCATGAAACAAGGATTTGTTTAACTCAAGTCAGCTATTTTACCACTCTGTTTAAGGAGTATATAGGGAGACGTAATAGTCAAAGTTTACCCTCTTGTTTGGAAGTGGATTCTTTGCTGTTGACTTTACTTTTGAAAATGAGTACCTGACTAAATTAATAAATAAGAGAAAATCCATATATAAAGAAAATTAAAATGACCAAGAGTACTTCAGTGATAACATTTTATGAAACAAGAATTATGAGTGGCCCAATTTTACTTCTCTGAGATCCATTTAACCAAAAAGATTTAATCTGTTACCTCTGTTTATAAGGGGGACATAGATATTAAAATATTTGTTGTTTTTGTTGTCATATTTTAGTGGGTTCTTGGGTGTTACTATTATCATTATTATTATTGTTTAGTAAATCAATCTATGAAAAAGTAAATTAGAAGAGGGCCAGTGATGGAAATGTGTTTTGAAACAAGGGTTATGATTATTACAATTCTGCACCACCACTGACATTTATAAAAATAAAACACTTTTTAAAATGTTTGTTTTAATAGTATGTAGTATGCAGTTCATGTTGTACTGAACTAATTTGGATATTTTTGCATGCTGCTTACCTGGATTTTTTTTTTTTACCCTATCTCAGGAACAAATACTAATGACATGATTGGAGGTGATGGCAGGAGGTCCCTGTACCCCATATTTTAAAATTTTCTGGCACTTGGTGTCTGAGAGAGTGCAAAAATAACTGATACTAAGGTATTAATTTCAGCTCAACAAGTATTGATCCAAATCTGTGTCAGGCTCTGTATTGGTCATGGCATTCATACCTAAATCTGATCTAGTTCCAGCAATCAAGTAGCTCTTTGGGATTAGGTGGAGACCTACTGATAAATATAATAATTCAATATAAATAGGGCAAGTAAATGGGCTTTCCAGAAGCACAGATGGCAGGACTTCAGCTCAGTCTCAAGTATCAGATGCTTTATAAAAGAGAAGATGCCTGTGCCAATGACCACCTCCCTGGGCTGTAAGGTCTAGGGCGTTAGGACTCACACTCCTCTACTCACTGCACAAAGAGCACATGTAATACATTTGTTGAATGAGTCATTGAATAAAAGGTGAATGAAATAATGAATGAATGAAGCAGCGAGTAAGTGAATGAATGAGTCTTTTTTTAAATAAATTTTTTTTAAAATTTTATTTATTTTATTTTTGGCTGTGTTGGGTCTTTGTTGCTGCGTGCCGGCTTTCTCTAGTTGTGGCAAGTGGGGGCTACTCTGTTGCGGTGTGAGGGCTTCTCACTGTGGTGGCTTCTCTTGTTGCAGAGCACGGGCTTCAGTAGCTGTGGCTCACAGGCTCTAGAGCACAGGCTCAGTAGTTGTGGCACATAGGCTTAGTTGCCCCGCGGCATGTGGGATCTTCCTGGACCAGAGCTTGAACCCGTGTCCCCTGCATTGGCAGGCGGATTCAAAACCACTGCACCACCAGGGAAGCCCCTGAATGAGTCTTTGAGTAAACAAAGGAATGGAAAAAAGGAGTGAAAATGTGGGGTACACAAATGAGTGAACACATTGATAATGCGTAGAGTAACTAAGTCAATGAGTACTTAAGTGTATGATGAATTCGTGAGTGGATGAGTCGATGTGTAGGTACAAATGTCAAGAGGTGGATGGTGAGTGATGAATGAGTAAGTGAAGGAGGGAATGAATGAAAGACTAGTTGTTCAATGACTCAATAAGAGAAAGATGAGTACGCAACCAGATGGGTGAATTAATAAGTGGATTCCAGAATGAGTTTATCAATAAATGGATTAGTGAAAGTTAATTCGTAAGAACAGAATGAGTGAGCCAGTGAGTCAATGAGGAACCAAATGAATTAATTGATGAATAAGTCAAAAAAGGAGTGTGGGAATAAAGAAGCCAATGAAAAGAGGACAAAGTTGAATAATTTAACTAATGACTAGATAAGTAAGTCAAGGCCTGAGACAAATTAATGAGGGAATGGACAGGCAAATGGATGGAGGAATGAATATCTTAGAGTCATTGAATAAAAGGATAATAATTGAGTGATTCAACGAGTCAATGAATATGTCATCCAAGAATAAATTAAGTGCTCTATGAATGAACGAGTGAATAAATGAACGAATCAGTAAATGAATGAGTCAGTGACCCGTGTGTGAGGCAATGAGTAGATGAGGTCCCACTGGGCTTCCTTCCCTGACCAGTCCAAAGTCAGCCACACCCCAGCCTCAGAGCACATTCTAAATACCGCACGGAACACCCATCCCACTCCGTCGTGGGCATTTGTTTACATGTCACCATTAAACTGACCTGCTCCATGAGCCAAGAACTGGGTCAAATTCCTCTCTGTCTCCCCAGGGCCTGCCCAGCCTGAGCCTAGGAGGCGCCCAGTAAATTACTGCTGAATGAATGAATGAATAGCTAAAAATACATGTGCTTTTGTGGAACCAGGATGGCCCTTCTCAGATCGGCCCGGGAGCTCTTCTGCAGGGAGGTGTGCTGTGTGTCAGATGGTCTGTGGCATCCTCCTACCCAAGTGCAAATTCTCCCTTGAGTCCAGCTTCCTGTGGCCAGTGCCAGACAGTGAGACAGGATCCTGGCAGTTCTGACTGCCCTGGACCTTGGCCCATCCTTGGGCAACATTGGCATGGACTGGTGGAATGGAAGCCCTGGGTCTTCCCGAAAGCTGCCCCGGCCTCTGCCAAGACAGGAGATTGAAAATAACCCAGTCTTGTTTTCATGCCTCCAGTGAGGGGGGCCACTCCTCGTCTTTCATCCTGCTTCTAGCTGTGGGACTTTGGGTTAGACAGGAAGCACTCCGGACCTCCAGCCTCAGTGTCACCTATTAGATGAGAATAACGATACCTACCTGGCTGGATTGTTGTGAGAATTAACCTTGTCTAACAGGAGCTTATTATAAGGCCCTTATCTGGCGTAATACCTATCCTATACATAATAGTATGGTACCAGAGAGGAAAGAGATGCCTCAGAAATTACCTGAAGGAGCTGTAATTGATGGTGTCAACTGCATTCATTTAAAAGCTCCCAAATGGATGTGGTACCCAAATTCCCCTGTCCCAGAAGAATGGAGAGTTCAACTAAGTTTTGGAAGAATACCAGTTTGGATGGGACAGGCCAGCCCAGACCATGCACATTTAAGACATCATAACATACCCTCTACCAGGGACAGACAACAAGAAATGTGAGTTGGCAACAATTTTGCACTGTGTGGGGCATTTGCCCAAGATTCTCCCTCCCTCCCGTCCTCCTTCCCTCCCTCCTTCTATTCCTCCCTCCCTCCCCCCAGCAATTACGTATTCAGTATCCACTATTTACCTAATACCAACCACTACTCTTCCTCTCTTGTCTTGACCAGCTCCTGACCCTGGATTCCATCTCCCACTCCTGGTCTTGCATCCTTCCTTTGAACTTGGTGATGGTACTTGGTGATCTGGCTTGGAATATAGCCATCTCCTGCGCAAGGATTTGATGGCCGCTCAAACCATTCACCTGAATCAGGTAGAGTCCCCCTTCTTAACTGTGGGCATCTGGGCCTCTAATTTTGAGTCTTCTGGGTCAACTCTCTCCCATCTGGGCAAACTCCAGTCCCTCTGGAGAGGCGTTCAGACCGTGTGGGTAGCAGGTGGGCCTTCCGCATGCTGAGGGTGAGCAGCATGGTCAGCGTTGATGCCTTTGGGCCAGAGGCTAAGATTCGGCTGTCAAGTGTGTACACATATGGGAATCAGGTTCTCACATTTCCCCAGAGTTCCTGGGTAAACGAGGTGTGCTTCCCTCACTGCCTAACACAGATGTCACCTGCCTCTCACATTCCCACAGTCCCCTGCCCCTCCTTTGACTTCCCACATCCCTGTGTCCAAATTTGCCCTTCCTCACTCATTCATCCTTCATCAGTACCACTGGCAGAGCCCATATTACATTGTTAAATTATGAGCCACCAGTCTCTCCCAAAGGGCTATGAACTTCTTGAAGTCGGGGTCTTCTTTTTGAGTCATGCTCACCCAGCAGAAGGTCTGGGCATCTGGAAATGCTTGGCGAATTAATCATTCATTCTTTCATTTACTCAAAAAATATTGGGCCTTTTCTATGGTGCCAGAGGCTGGGTGATAAATAGCAAGAAATAAGACATATCCCATCTCTATCCTGGTGGAGCGTCAAGTCTTGAGTGGGAGATAGATTTTAAACAACTCTGCATGGCAAAATTACCTGATTACACATGTGACCAGTGCTATGAAGCCCAGGTGCCCGGGGCTTTGTTAACCTGCCAGCTGGACTGGTCTTGACCCTCATAAGAAGCTGAATCTGCTTCTCTCCTGTGTTCCGGGGGGCCACTGAAAGGAGGACAAAGCTATAGACTTGGTGGGAGCCGGCTGATGGCTTTGGCTCCCTGGGGTCAATCAGGTCAGCAGAGTCTTCGGACATCCTTGGAGGAAAGAGAGACAAGTGTACTTTGGAGTTTGTGCAGCTGCTGCCTGGTCATTTCCTGGGCAGTTGTGACCAGCCAGCCCACCACAACATTCACTCAAGCACTGTGCTTGTTAAGGAAAGTTCTGTTGAGTGTCAGGGTTTGATCTTCCCTGTCAACTTTCAAGTATTTCTCTTAGATGTGTTGCCAAATGACAAACCGAGGGTAGAATGGAATATATGTTGACCTTTTCGCTTCCCTCTACCATAGTTCTTTGAGTTTCTCTAAATGGCTGCCTGGGACACTGGCTATCGCTGACATTGCTAGAATGTTCTACAGCACCCCCGGCAAATGGGCATACGTTGTTTCAGTCGCCATCCCTGATGCCTCCCTCCCTCTACTTCCAACTCCAGTCCACCCCCTTCAGCATCTCTCCAGGGAGCCCATGAGTCTACAGTTCTCATCACCACCACCCCATGTTGGTCCAGGCTCCTTGGGCTGTCATCTGCCTCCACTGGTCTTCTGGCTCCTCCTCCAGCTTGCTTTCCGCCCTGTGCATCCTTCTAGAATGACTGAGAAAGAGTCCTCTGCTCCTTAGAGCTCTCTCATGAGTTCCCAAAGCCCCAGGGTGAAGTCCAGGCTCCTTGGCTTCATGCTCAAGGATCCTCATGACTTGGCCTCCCATCACACCTCCCACCACAAGCTCCCTGACCTCGTGCATCACCCAGCAGACCATCCCCCCACCCCCGAGTTTGCGTGCATCTGTGTCCCTGTGCCTTTGCACAAGCTCACCCTTTAGCCCTCTCCCCACGGTGCTCAATCACCAGAGGGCTTGTCCTGCCCCTCCAGATGGGATGAGTCCCCCCACACTCAGAACTGTTCCACGGCCATGAACTTGACTTCCATGCGGAAACTGGTCCTGTTGCTTGGCCGTGATCTGGTTAGGCATCTGCCTTCCCAACCAGACCTTGAGCTTCCCGACTGGGGGTGCTCGGTCTTGGGTGCCTCGGACTCCCCACTCTCCAGTACAGAACCTGTGCAGAGTAGCTCATCCATCAGTAAGAATATGGGTTGAGTCAAAGAATGAATGAATGCACAGAAGAATGATTGTGAGGCCGTGCTGGGGGGCAGATTACATCCCTGGCAGAGAACCGGGGTCCTTGGCGCTGAGGCCTAGCGCCTCCTCAGGACCGAGGCCGGCCCTCCTCCTCCAGCCAATTCCACTTTGCTTTCTGCCTGTGACTCATTAAGAGATATGTAAACTTAATCCTTGAAATTGCCTGTGATGGAGCGTGTTTTCACTCAATGGCCTGAACATGGGGATTTTATTCCTTTCTTAAATAAATCTCGCTCCCCCAGGAAGTTTGGACAGGATGTGGGCAATCGGACCAGGGCTCGAAACTGAACATTTTGCAAAAGGCCCGTTTCAAAATTTGAAACCCCATGGCCACTGGCCAGAGCTGAGTCTGGTTTGTGGGGGTCGCTGGGGCCTCCTCCCAAAGAAGGGAAGGGAAGATTGAAAACAAACCTTCAGCTGTCACTGAATAGGCTGAAGCTTTGCAAGACAGAATTCCGCGGTTTGGTTTTGCTTCTCTGATGAAACTTGAGCGGGCTGGGTCACCCTCATCAGCTCTTCTTTCAAACTTTCAGTGGAGGCCTCAAACCGTCCCGCAGCCAGAGGGGAGTTTGAGCTGGTCCTGAAATCAATGGGACAAGTGTGTGAGCGCTACAGGGACCAGGCAGGGCTTTGGCCCAGGCCTGGAGGAGACAGATGCTCAGGGACAGGCCCGGGGACCATCCAGCCCCATTTGGGGGACCACGGCGACCAGAGGCTCCCCTTCCCTTTGAGAGCAGGCCCCAGAGGGGCTGTGCACTGCAGCTCAGTGGGCCTGACATTGGGGAGGAAGAATAATGACGTTATAGTGTGTCTGCTCTCACAGCCCAAAGTTTCCACATCTCACTTGGAGATGGGTGGCACCCATTCCTCACTGTGGAGACAAGGACACTGGGGCCTGGGGGGAGGGGTGGAGATGTGCCCTGGGTCCCCTCAGGGCTGCAGTTCAGCCAGACTGTCCTGATTCCACATCCTGCACTCTCCCTGGGCTTTTCCTCAATGGGCACCCAACACACAGAGCAAAGCCTGAGGCCGGGCTTCAGGATCACAGAAGCGGTGGCAGTGGGGCACAGGGGTAGACAGCCCTGGAGATCAGTTCTCAGTGTTCACGCCCTGTGGCCCCTGTCCCTGCTGTCCCTGTTGTCCTCGGTGAGTGGACACTGGCCCTGGACTGGCCCCCAAGGACAGGTGATTCGGTTGTCTCTCGTTCTCTTCTGACTTCTTTGTTCTTTTCTCTGCCAGGAAAGATAGCAGAGAGTGCCCTTGGAGAAGTCACCAGGCCCCTCCAAGTCCCATGCCCGTCATCTGTAAAAGGGAAGTAAATTTCATTCATTTATTCTGCAAACATCTCGGAAGTGCTAAGAGCTGTGCACTGACCAGAGCTCGTGGCCCCTGCATGCAGCTCCACCCCTGTGGAGTGTGTGCTGTGCCATGGGTTCTTCTCCTGTCCCTGCCCTTCCAGAGCCTCAGAGGTGCTCACTCACATGAGGAATCTCCCACTTGCCTTTTCATCCTCATGTCTTCCCTCCACTGGCCTCCCAGGCTCGCAGGGGACCTCAGTATCCCCCAGGGACCCTCACAGAGGGTGATGTTTCGTCCTTCCAGCATCTGAGACTCGAGCTGGAGCCAGTGGCCACCCAGCCTGGCCTCAGTTTCCCCATCTGAAGACCTGGAAGAAGGGTGATGTCTTGCCGGCTGGGGAGAAATAAAAGATGTCTCCCTATTTCACTGTGGTCCTGACCCCGCTCTCTTCTGTCCTTCCAGGCCCTTGAGCCTCACTTGTAATTTGGGGCCAGTTTTCTTTTCTTTTCTTTTCTTTTTTTCAATATTTATTTATTAATTATTTTATTTATTTCTTTTGGCTTGCTGGGTCTTAGTTGTGGCATGTGGGCTTCTCAGTTGCGGCACATGGACTCTTAGTTGCGGCATGCATGCGGGATCTAGTTCCCTGACCCGGAATCGAGCCTGGGCCTACATTGGGAGTGTGGAGTCTTACCCACTGGACTACCAGGGAAGTCCCCAGTTTTATTTTCTTTTCCCTGAGATCCGAGGCTCCTCTCAGCACGTGGTTTGATGACAGTGCGGCAGCTTGGTGGGGGCTGGACCCTGTCTGTGGCAGATGTTTCTGGTATCGGCCTGAGCTGCTGGCAGCTGCCCAGCGGGGAGGAAGATGGGCCTGGGCACAGGTGTTCCTGCTGCAGCCTCAGCTGTCCGCTCACTTCTGCTGCACCGCCCACCCCCGGTGCTGCCGGGCTCCTGGCTTCATTTTCTGATGGCCCCTCCTGTGGGGTTCTCCGGGGAACCCCGGCCCACGTTCAGACTTCTCAAAGGCCATGTGTCCAGCTGCCTCTGCCCCTGGCCTCCCCCTGCATCTCTGGGCCCCTGCCTCCTCCTGTTCATGCCCCTCCTCTCTATACAGACCCTCTGCCTGGTCCCCCTTCCCTCCCCGCAAAACACCCCCGCTGATCTGCAGGTCATATATCCAGATATTCAGTACCCCGGCAAGCCGTGAGCCCTGTTTATCCAGCTGGCAGGCGCTCGTCACACTTTGAAGGAGCCCTGCTTGAAGGGCGGGGAGGTCACCAAAGGAGACTCATTCCCTTCGCAGAAGACAGGGAGTGAGAGGGCCACTGGGACCCCGGTTTGGAGGGAGACTGGGGGACGTGAGGGCGGGGATGGCTGGAAGATGAGGCTCTCCATATGATAGCCCTTCTCTGGGCTGCGACAGGGCACACAGAGGGAAGGGTTTTATGAGCTAGAAAGTGCTGGGCAGATGTTGGAGACACAAGGGAGGGAGAGGCCCTTCGGGGACCCCCAGCCCACCTCTGCACATCCTCCCTGCCCCCTGCCCTGGGAGCTGCTCTCCCTTCCCTTCCCGCCCCTCCCCGGGAGCTGGCTGAGTCAGCAGGTGCTGCTGCATTTGCACCTCACCGAAGCCCCCAGTGCTACGGGGGGCACATCATTGGCACCCCCTTGCAAAGAAGGAAACCGAGGCTCAGATGAGTGTGATGAGCCCAGCTCTGTGCCTGAGCCCAGGGCCGGTCCCCTGGGTCCCGCAGCAGTCCCGGCACTGGTCCCCTCCCTGGGTCGTAGGGTAGGAGAGAGTGAAGCCAGAGGGGTGCTCTGGGGGCAGAGCCTGGGTGTCTGCTGTCCTCACCTGTGGGATCGGAGGCAGTGTCCCCTTTCGTGCGAGGGGTCGGGTCCTGAGGGCAGCACGTATTTATGGTTTGCTCATCAGGATGAAAGAGCTGAATAAATGTTCCAGGCCGACTCCACCAGCGAGCGTGGTGACCTTTCATAAAAGCCCTGCAGGGAACCTTCTGGAAGATGCTCTTCCGCTCCTGAGTATTGCCCCAAACAGCATGCTTCAAAATACACTGAACGCAAGCCTCCAACCATCAGGGGAGCAGGTGCAGGGCCACCCTTGGCCCGCCCGAGCTGCCCCCTGCCCCAGAGCCCACTTGGTGCCCACTTGCCCCCAGACCCTGGCTTCTGTGACCTCAGGGAGAACTCCACCTGGGGCTTTGTCTGAGATCAGCCTGTTTCTTTCACAGCAGCAAGAGCCTGGCCTCGCTTAGTTCCCAGGCCAGGAATGGCGTGGCTGGAACAGATCAGAGCAGGGAGTAAATAGCTGGGGCATGGCTCCCAAATCCAGCATCGGGGTCGGGGGTGTCAGCCTCCAATGGCAGGACTGGAGGGGAGCCCCATGACCCTGGGGCTCTACGGAACGGCCACCCAGCCCTGGGGGATGCAACTTACAGTTAGTGTCCTAGCTCTGGGTTGGAGCTCTGGTGGGTTTATGAATGAGCATTAAATCCTTAAAAAGTTAAAAAGAATAAACTAAAAGAGCCATTCATGGACCAGTGATGATTGGTGTCATGGGATGAAGACTGTCGTCAGTCCAATTCCGTGTATCCCTGGATACAATAGACAATGACAGTGATACTAACAACAGTGCTAACTCGACGGGTGCAAGTTCGAGGGCACTAATCGCCTAGGCCAATCCCACAGGCCCCTGTGTTGTTTATCTCAACAGACGTCCCAACTGGCCGAAACCGAGGTCACCCTCTCCTTCCTCCCCTCTGCCCTGCTCCAGCCTGAGTTTCTTGTCCTTCCCCCATTCACACCTCCTATCACCCCGACCCAGATCTGCCCCGTTCGTCTCACAATGAGCCGGGGAGCTGCCTCTGCTCTGGCCCCACGTCCCCAGGGCTGGCCTCACCATTAACCAGCCACCCGTCCAGGGATAGACTCTGTGGGTCAGACACGTGCTCACACAGTTGGACGTGGTTTTGTGACTCGGCCCTCTTGTCTTGGAAGGTTGTTCGCACGGAGCCGGTGGAGGTGTGGTTGCTTGAGCACAAGGCTTCCTGAGGACCCTTCCAATGGGTGGAGCCCTTGCTTCGCTGGGTGAGTTGTGCTTTTCCTGGTTACACTCTAAGAGGCTTGTGCGCCCGGGACTAAGGGCCAGGCTTGGTCTAGAAAAGGTAAAGACTAGAGGCGATACTAGCGCGCGTGAAAGGCCTCTGAGGGGCCCGAATGCACGCACTGCCCACCTGGGCAGTGGCCGGTAGAGGCTGGGCCATTTCTGGCAGCTGCTTCTCTGAGTAAAGGATGAAGCCACTCAGAAGCTACCCCAAGCATAGAAGGGAGGTCAGCAGGGTCCCAACCCCAGACACCTGGCCCTCATCTCTGGTCCCACCCAAGTGGTCACTTTGCAGCTGACCAGACGCCAGAGTCCTTGTTGGCCGCTTGAGCTGGACTCAGGGTTACCTTCACACCCCTGCCCCACGCTGAGTCTCTTATAAATTATGCAGATAATTGTGTTTTGTGAACTCATTTCTGTAGTGGAGAATGAAGGCGGGGGAGCCATGTGAGTTTTTCCCATAGAAGTTACTAAGCTGATAACTGAACTTTATTGCATGTAATAATTCTAGAAAAAAGAAATACGTTTATTGTGAAAACTTGTAAAATACTAAAAAGAACAAGAGTCTCACTGCTCAGAGATGACCACTGCTGGCATTTTGGTGACCAGCCTCTGGTCTTTTGGTTTCACCTATAAATTGCAAAAGTGTGTGTGTGTGTGTGTGTGTGTGTGTGTGTGTGTGTGTGTGTACACACATATGTCTCTATATTGTAAATTGGGTTCATCACAGTCATCCTAATTTTTCACCTAATTATACATCCTGAACATTTTCCCATGCCCTTAAGTAATTTCCTGTCTTGTGATTTTTTTACCTAGTGTCCTAGCAAATGACTAAAGCATAATTAATTTAATTGACCTGCTCTTGTCAGATATTTACATGATTTTTAAAAGTTGGATGGTGTAAGTTGGGCTGAACAACTTTGTTTTTTCATCTTTCAGTTTCCTGCAGTGCATTCTGAAAGTGGAATGGCCATGTCAAAAGGTGTGAGCATTTTATGGCCAAATTGCCCTTCTTTGTACCAACTTACATTCTCACAATTAGCTTAAGAAGTGACTGTTTCTCTGGGAATTATCAAAGTTTTTAAACATTTGCCAATTTGTCAAAATGCAATATTTCGTTCTTCTCATTTTCATTGCCTGCGATAAGAGCATTTCCTCCCATATCTTTATTGGTGCTTTGTATCTGAGTTGTCATTTCAGGTTCTTTGCATTTTTCATTGAGTTTTATTTTTGTTGAAGTCATGCACATACATCATTTTAAGCATCAAACAGTTTTACAAAATTCTGTAGAAGCATCAGCCTTCTCCACTCCAATCCCATATCCTGCTCCACAGAAGCAACAGCTTTTAACTCTTTTAACTGTGTCTCTTGACATTTACAACCATTTTTCTAAGTAACATTCTGATTTTTCTAGTTCTCAAAAAAATTTTTTTAGCTTAAGCATTATCTTGACTTTTCAACCACAGAAGATGAAGACTTAATTCTCTTCCACAAATGCCCTTGGCCTCACCACACACAGGAAGACCTCTCTGTCCCATCCTTTCAATATATTTAGCTCACATTTTTGGTTTGATCAATATTCAGTGTTTACATTATTTTAACAGTGTAAATACTCTTGATAGCGGAACAACGGCCTGATGTTCGTTCACTTCTCCTTACAACTTTTTGTTTTCTCTGGAGGTAATAATTGTCTTGGTTTTTGTTTGTTTCTTTTTTTCCTTCTCTCTTTGATTGGTTGGTTAGTTTTTAATGAACTTGTCACAAATTTATCCCCAGCCTCTCAAGACATTCAAACACATTAGTATTTTTTGTTTTTATTTAATGTGTTTTATCTTTTCGAAGAAATCTCTTCCTGGAGCCTCCTTGCCTGTTCTCTTCTGGATTGGCTCATCTTTGGGCTTCCTGCCCTTATCTTGGGATCTCCTCATTCTCTACCTGGGGATTCCCTTGACCATCTCTCCTTGGTTGGATCCCTGATTTTGTAAATCCCGTGTTATCCTCTTTTTTGGTTAACTCCCTTGTTTAGCTAGAATGCATCCTCTAGCAGTTTCCTGAGAAAGGGTTCATGGGAGGTAAATTTTTGGAGACCTTTCACATCTGAAAAGGAAAATGTCTAGTCCACACTGATGTTGATGGCTTGTCTGGGAATAGAATTCTAGTTAGTAACTTTTTTCCCCTTCAGATTTGGAAAGCATAAATAATTGCTTTCTGGCTTCCAGTGCTGTTGACCAGAAGTCTGAAAACTTTTTGATTCCTCATCCCTTGCCTGTGATCTTTTTTTTCCTCCTCCCTTTCTGGAACTTGCAGTGTTTTCTTATTGTCTTCTTGTTCTTTGAATTTCATGTGTGTGCGTCTTGATGTGGATCTACATTCATCCATTTTTCCAGGCCCTTTTGATCTGAAAATATGTGTCCTTCAGTTGTGAAACTTTTTCTTAAACGATTCCTTGGACAATGTCCTCCTATCACTTTTCTCTTTCTTGAACCTATATTGTTTGTATGTTGGATCTCTTTGACTGGTTCTCTGCTCTTCACGTATTTGTCCTCTGATTTTCATCTCTTCACCTCTTTGTTCTCTTCCTGAGAGATTTCTCTGTCTTCTTCTTTTAACCTATTTTCACTTCTGCAATCTCTGATATTCAAGGGTTTTTTTTTTTATTATACCCTAAACAGTATTTTATAGCATTTTGTTTCATGGATGTAATTGCTTCTTTGATATTTCTGAAAATATTAATAATAGGTTTTCTGAAATTTTCTTTCTCTTACAGAGTCTCCAAGCTTTTTTTTTTTTTTTTTTTTTTGTCTCTTCCTCCTTCCAAGTGAGTCTGTAACTTCCACGTTAGGTGCTTTTCTCAACTCTCTGGTCATATAGATAGATATATAGATATAGATGATATAGATACACATCTGTAATGCACGCATCCAAATACACTAATGAGCTATTTGGAAGTTCTCAGTATGTGGCTGGGCCTTGTAAACTATGGGCTTTACTGCAGAGTGAACTAACTGGTCTTTTTTATTGGGGAACCCAGGTTTCAGCATTTTTATGTTTTTTTCTTTTAGATGCTCCAAGGAAAGTTTTTCAGTTTCTGGTCTAGAGTATTACTAGCTGCCAGTGCTCTGGGAGATTTGTGGAGGAAGACTGGGTGGTCTCAGCATTCAACTTGCAAAGCTTTGCTTTCTTCTTTTTAAAATTTAGGACTCTTGCCCTCAACTGGGCATGCATCTCTGCTCCAGTCATCTCTGCTTTGCTTTCTGCATGTAATACATTTTCAGTCTTCTCTCACAGTTAGGGAAGGCTTTGCCTAATGGGTGAAGATCTGGGGCTCTGTCTTCCTCTTTAACAGACTTTTAGCCAATTCATCTTATTTAGGCCCAGGTGTTCCTGGAGGCACCTGGTACTGCCAAGTCCTGAGACTTCAGTGGGTTCCATGGCATACCCTGGCCTTTATTTCATCTTTCCTCACTGCCAGTCTAGTGTTCCCAGCTCTGAATCAGTTACCACTCCCCTATCTTCTTGTCCTCTTCCCTGTGTACTCATGCTCCAAATGAAAATCCCTTCACTTTCATTTAGCGCAGTTTCAGGAGAGAGAGCAGGTGAATATTTATATGTAATTCACCATATGGAACTGAAAGTCAGTTTCCTATTTTTCTCTACTGGTGTATCTTTTATTTTTATTTTATAATACCTTTCAAAATAAGAATAGTAACTCTTTTTCCATCCTATATTACCAACATCCCCGCCCCCGCCCCCCGCTCCATTTTTCATTTGCCATTCCATTTTGTTCATGGAGCTTTCAACTTTTTTATTTAAAAAAATTTTATGTTCTAAAAATCTATCACTAATTTGTTCTTATAGTTTCTTCTTGCTTAGAAGCTCATATAATTAGTCACTTTTATTTTTTCCTAGTTCTTTCGTGATTTCTTTTTATATTGAATCTGTAATCCTTTAATTATTGTGAGAAACAACTATATCCTTCATTTCCACTTTTACCACATGTTGGATACTTTTATAGTTTTTGGTTCTCATTGTGGCTTTCTAGTACGCCATTAATCTGTCTATTCTTACCCTAGTATTACTTTGTTATAATATATTGTATAGTTATAATATGTATTATTATTTGATAGCGATAGTCTTCCTTCATTCTTATGTTTCAGGATTTTCTTGTTTAGTCTCATTTGTTTATTCTTCCAGGTGAATTTTAGTAACATGATGAAGTTAAAAACATGCTTTATAGATGTTCTGTGGAATTTTATAAAATTGTAAATTAAAGAGAATTGGTATTTTTTGATACTGTGGCTTTACATATTCTGCAGTTTAATATATATATTCACAATTTGTCAAATTTGACAATTCACAATTTGTCACCAAGTTTATTTCAAGGAATTGAGTACTGCTTCTATTGTGAATGTTTTCTTATATTTTCTGACTGGTTGTTACTGGTATGTAGGGAAGAGATTATGTATGTACTGTTTTGGCTATCTCATTGAATTCTCTCGTATGTTCTACAAGTTTTTAGTTGAATGTTTTGGAATTTCTAGGTAAAGAGTCATTCATATCTATACAATTATAGCAAATTTTTTTAAATGTTATCTCTTCTATTTCTCTTCCTTGTCTTAGAGTATTGGCTAGATCTTCCAAAACATTAAATTGTTGATAACAGAAAACTTTGTCTCATTTCTGGTTCATGTTAAGTGTGATAACAGATACTTTTTTTAAGGCTGTATGTTTTTATAATGCTAATTAAGTATTTATTTCTATTTCATGTACGATTAAAATCAGGAATGGGTTAGAATTTTATGAAATACTTTTTTGATATCTATAGAGATATTGGTGTTGTTTTTCTCCATTGACCTGTTGATGCAATGAATTATAATAATGTTTCATAACTTTGAAACATGTTTGGATCAAATTCTACCTGGTCGTGGTATACTGGCCTTTTAATATACTACATGATTTGGTCCGCTAGTATCTCAAATTAATTTTTTGTTCATTTGATTTCAAAGTTATGCTGACTTTGTAAAATGAATTAGGGAACCATCCACCTTTTTCTGTATTCTGTACCATATATACATCATTTAAATGATCTATTTCATGAAAGCTTGAAAGAACTCAGCCATATAACTCTCCTGGGATAATTCTGGCAACTTTTCCTATTTCTTCTGTATTTATTGGATCCTTTAGATTTTCGAAATCTTTAGAATGTTTGCTTCTTTTCCTAATATAGCTCAGTGTTTACATGTGCAGGCCCTGGAATCAGACAACTTGGGTTCAAATTCTTGCTCTGTCATTTTTCATGTGACCTCGGGAGAACTATGTCTTGTCCCTAATTCTTAGTTTCCTCACTTGTTAAATGGTTAATGAGAGCCTGTAGCTAAGAGGGCCACTGTGAGAATTAAAGAGATAAAGTATCTTGCACTGAGTCTGGCACATAGCGAGTGGTCCATGATTCTTTTAAAGCTAATCCTAGAAAATGATCTATTTTTCTGAGATTTAAATATTTCTTAGCATAGAATTACAAATAGTATTTTTATAATAAAATTTTATCTATTTCTGTGATTTTATCATTTTTTTCATTCTTAATTTTGTATATGTGTACTTTATCTCTTTTTTTATTAGGTGAGGTAGAGGAGTGTATATTTTAGAGGTTTTTCAAAGAATCAGTTCTTGGGAATAGTTTATGAATTCAACTGTTTTTGTGTGTGTTCAAATTCACCAATATCTGCTTTTATCTTTATTGATCCCTTCCTTCTGCTTTCCTTGTTTTATGGATCTGTTCATATGTCCCCTTATGTTATTCTTCTTTAATAGTGAAGCCATTTCGTAGTATGAATTTGCCTCTGGTTGCAATTTTGACTGCCTGTCATAAGTTTTAATATGTAGTCTTTTCAATATTTAAAAATTTTTATAATTATGCTTTTCATTTCTTCTTGTAATTATGCTTTTCATTTCTTCTAGTTCTTAGAAGAAACGATTATCTGAATTAAATATGCAAAAGTAGAGCTTACTTTTTAAATTAATTTCTACTTTATTTGGGTTCTGTATTGTTGCTTATGCTTTTTTATTCAATTGTGGTCATACTTCATTGCATTTAGAGAATGTGGACACACAAATTCTACTTTGGGGAACTTATGGATGTCTTCTTTGTGCTTTCTTTAATTAATTTTGTGAATGTTTCATGGGCCTTTAAAAGTAAGGTGTACATCTTGTTTATAGGATACAGATTTTGATGTAAAGACATTTAGTTTTACTAGCTTTTCAGTTGACTCTTTTGGATTTTCTTAGTAAAGAATTAAGTAATTGTAAATAACCATAATTTAAATGTCATTCTAATAGTTTATAACATTTATCTATTTTTTGTTTTATTGTATTGGTTAGAGCTTTTAGGACAGTGTATACTAATATTGATGAAGTAAGCATCTTTATTTCTCATTTTCTAAGTACAATGTTACTTGCCTCTCGATTTGAGATATGTTTCTCACTTACTTTTTGCTATTTGATGTCTTTATGACTGAGAGGGCTCTGGACACTGTTTCTGTTTCCCCATTTTTGGATGCTATTTTATTCCTAATGTAAATGTTTGTGAATGTCGTTGCTGTGGATGGTACCTTCTGTCTCTGAGAGGTGGTTTTCTTCAACCTGCTTAATGACTTTGCTCTTGGGTACTTGAAATTCAGAAGCACCTCTGCTTTATTTTCATTTGTGTTCCCGAGTTAGGTAACCCTGCTTTCTCATATAATTGTTTCTGGAAGTCTGTATTCAAGGCAAAGTGTTGTTTGAAAGTTGAACCAGAGACTTGCATGTTCCAAAGAATTCTGCTCTTCGAGAGCTCAACATTCTGTACCTTCCCAGGCAATTTCTAGCATTCCACGGATGTTCTTTAATTTCGTTCTTTCCAAACACGTAGTTGACTGCCTTAAATTCAATTATTGAGGCTGAGGACTGGCCACATTAGGTTCGCCTAATGGTCTCGATCTTTGTCTTCATTTCTTAAGTATATATGAGATCTATGTTCTTACCACTGGTAACAGCGATTTTATTTTTCCGTTTCCCACTTATCTTTATAAAACAATAAGAGCAAAATGTAATTAAACACTGGTTTTCAAGTGCAGCCAAGCCTTTTATTCAGACCAAATATTACCCAGAAGCTCACTAAGTAAAATAGATCAAATCAAAGCTGCCCTCTTTGGAGCTGGGTGGAGACCTTGAGCTGTGGGCACCATCCTGACAGTGACAGGGGGCCCCAGGTACCCCTAAGAATACCCTTTGAAAGCCTCTGCAATGAGATGTTTAAGGAATTGCAGAAACAAATTGAACAAATTGCTGTGTATACAAAACTGAGGATGCCGTTGATAGGGAGTTGATTGGTGGCCATCAGCTGCTGTATAAATTCCGTAGTTTTTTCAGATGTCAACGCGTGATTGTGTGAGCTCCCTGAGAGGCAAATGCACGAAAATTGAGGCCCATCCCTGGGATTTGAGTTTTTTTGAGTTAATTGATTGAAAGTGTGCTTCAAATAGACAACATACAGTTGGCTTTAAAGATTTTTGACTTGAAAACTCCCTCTTTTAAGGGCGTTTAACTCATTTACATTTTTTTCTGGATTGTCTTGTTTGGACTTAAAAAAACTGCACTTAATGCTTGATTTCTTTTTTTCACCCTTTCTTTCTTCCCTGCTATCTTTTAGTATATTATATAGACTACATTTCTCTTAAAAATTTTTTTTTTGCTGATTTAGGAGGTACACAACCAGTTTCTAAGTCTGTTAGTGCTTATGCCTCAGTTAAAACAAAACAAAACAAAACATGCCTACGTCTAAATTCCTGTGTGGTAAAGCAGTGAAGTAGTATTGTCCTCACTCTGCCCTCTGTAGTTATTAAGCTGAGGAGGTATCTGTTTCTTCCCCTTCTTCCTGGGTATCCCCTTCCAAATGCTAAGATATGAGTGGGATTTATCACCATCTCCTCTATGTAGCTTTTCCACCCCTGTGTCCTAATCTTTGGGAGGAACAAATCACCCATCTGCTTTCTGTGCTCTAGCCCCGCTCTGCAGTAGCTGAAACTCCGTACTGTTTCTGGACTAGAGATCATGGAAGCCTGAAATCCTAGCACGTGGCATACCTCCATCATCACGTATTGGTGTGTGGATCGTGTCTGTCTTCTCCCATCCTTTGAGCTCCTGGGAGGCAGGAACACTGAGGTTGCCCCTCGGGCAGCCTCGGGCTCCACACGGGACTGATGCCAGCACATGTGTGCTTAAGGTTGAGTGTCTGCAAGGATGTGTGGGTGAGTCAAGGCAAGGATGAGTAGCAGAGAAGTAAATGTGTGCCTGAAGGGGTGAGTTTGTGAGACAGAGGAGTGCACGGGTGGATGTATCGATGTGCCGTTGAAAGAGCGACAGAACCGGTGGACAGGTGAGGGAGGGGAGCGTTGCCTGGGGAAGTGAGAAGGGCCACCAGCCACCAGCCATCTGGGGTCGGGAGGCTGGGTGGGGAAAGTGGGCTCACCCACGTCTCTAGAGATCCAGGAGGCTAGTAGGGATGCATATCACTTTATCCAGGAGGACGAGGGTACTTTCAGGGTCCACCTCTGCTATTCAGAGTTGTCTGTTCTTTCCTTGCCCACTACTCTGTGGAATATCTGGTGCTGGGCAATGGAGATGCAAAACCAAGGTCGGTGACCCCTTCCTGCATCAGAGGAGCTCCCATACCAAGGAGTGGCGGGGTTGAGTTCCTCTCCCATCACAGACACAGGGAAAATAAAAGCCATCCAAATGAACCCCTGTAGCTTCTCACCATCTTCCTTGCTCACTGGCTTCTCTTTC
>NW_006783036.1:3444433-3488142 GCF_000442215.2 Lipotes vexillifer | reverse complement strand
CCCTAGGACCAGGGAGGAAGTGACCTGCCGCGGGGCCAGCGGCACCCGCCCCCCGAGCTTGGGCTCCGTCCCTCCAACTTCTCAGGAGTGTCACACAGCCCTCCCCGACCCTGCAGCCTTCCCATTGGCCCCTACCACACTGCTGTCCTTTGAGTCTGAAAAATCCCAGGAGTCCACCTCCTCCATCCAGCTACCAACCTCTTGGTAGAGTCTCTGTATCTCATTTTCATTTGACTTCTCACCTTATCTTTCCCCTGGAAGTGCTTTCATTAGGATCACCAGCGACCTCCATCTCATTGCTGACTCAGCATCTCCGCTAGGATTTCTCACCAGTGCTTCGAACTCAGAGCACTCAGAACTAAACTCCCGTTCCCCCACCAGCGCTCATTCTTCATCAGAGGCTCCCCAGCTCAGAGGCAGGAGCCACCCGCTCCTGACGTCCGTTCCAAACACTTGCACAGATTCTTCACGTTGTCTTACTGCTCCACATTCCTCACCCACATCTGGGACCTTACCAAGTCTGCTATGCCCTTCCTTCTAACTATTTCCAAACATGCCCACTTTCCTGCATTTCCGCGACTCCTACCCTGTCCAGGATGCCACTCTCTTCTTTTAGACTCTATACTCTTTCTCCCTGCCTCCGCTTTTTCCCCCAGTGCTTTCTCTTCATATCAGCAAGAGATGTAAAAATGTAAAACTCAAGTCCCTTATCAACTAATAAGAGCTTTCCCTTGGCTTAAGGATAAAATCTGTACTCATTAACCTTTGCTGTAAGGCTCTGAATGATCTAGTCCCCACCTAGCTCCTTGGCATCATTTCTGGCACATTTCTGGCTCTCCATTCACATAGATGCTCTTTTGCTTACCATGCTCCATCCAGACCATGCTCCACCTGTCTGGTCCCTGAGCCACCTTTCTGGTCCATGAGCCATTTATCTGGTCCATGAGCCATCTGTCTGGTCCATGCTCCATCCATTCTGTGTTCCATCTGGCTCACGCTCTACCTGTCTGGTCCCTGAGCCACCTCTCTGGTCCATGAGCCATTTATCTGGTCCATACTCCACATCTGGTCCATGAGCCATCTGTCTGGTCCATGCTCCATCCATTCTGTGTTCCATCTGGCTCACGCTCTACCTGTCTGGTCCATGAGCCCTCTCTATGGTCCGTGCTCCATCCATTCCTCTGCTTCAACCCTGCACTGTCCACGCTTGTCCCCTCTCTTCCTAGCTTAGTTTCCTCATCCTTCATCTTTTATTTTAAACTTCTTCTGAGAAACTCCTCCTGGTTCATCAGGTCTTCTTCTTATATGCTCCCTGCTCCTTCACAACATTTTGGCCCCTTTTAGTTTTGAAATCAATGCTCTGCAATAATTATTTCCATGTGAGTCTCCCCTGCAAGGCTAGAAGCTCCAGGAGGACAGAGACCATTTTTATTCACAGCTCCAGCACCTCATGGTTTTGTTTTGTTTTGTTTTGTTTTGTTTTTTTTATAAATATGAGCTTATTTCTCTGAGTCACCACATGGAAGGTGTGATGGAGCTGGGGGAAAGACATGATCAGGGTGCTGTGGAGGGTCGGGGATGCAAAGCTTGGAGCTGGAAGGTAGTGTCAGAGCTCAGGGATCAGGGAAGAGGACGGAGACAAAGGCTGAAGCCTTGAATGCTGTTCTATGGAGTTTGTTGTTCAACATCTGGATTGTGAGCAGGGGAGTGCCATGCAGTGGGTTTCGAGACGTCGGAGGATAGCCATGCCCCCCACCATGCTGCACAGCAGCCTGCCCTTTCCCTTTCCTTGGAGACTAACTGACCTCATGGCCGTGCCTCCCATTCATGCGGGGTGATGGTATTGACAGCTGGGCTATGAGAGGGGATGGAGAGACCCAAGGAAGACCTCTGGGAGGAAGTGGAGGTGTTGAGCAGGATCTGGAAGCACCCACTGCCTACTCAGCTCTGTGGCTTGAGTCTACAAGGGCATGTGGCATGTGGCGAGGACTTTCAGAGCTTCGGTGAGCTCAGGCAGGTTGTTACCCAGAAGTTGAGGCCCCCCTTTCACATATGAGCTCTGCTCTTAGAATTTCCCATTCTGCCATGCAGAGCAAACCACTGCCCTTCACTGTGACTAAGAAACAGTTGACCGTGTGATGGCCAAAGCACGATCAACATTGCATGGTTTGCTTCTCGGTCTTTCCAAGTTGGCATGGCCTTCCTAGGGGAGATGCTGCTTCAGGGTAGAAGCGCGTGTTCCCTATCAGAAATGCTACCCCAGACTTGAGGGGAGCAGTTTATGTTCATTACGTGCCTGCTTCCCAGTGCCAAATCAGGCCTCAGAAAGTTTTCTGGAAGCCTGGAAGCGACACCAACTTCAGGGACAAGCCCTGGTTCTGGGGTCAGCACCACTCCATGGTTCCTGCAGAGATGGTAGACTATGGAACGTAGGCTTTATGATTTTTGACCTATGTAACATGGTCCACTAACTCTCAGTATCCAATCCATCCTCGGAGGGCACCCCGGAGGTGCTGCCAACGTGAGGGAAGAGGACACTGGGTTTAGCTGCGGCCCTGCTCCACGGTAATCCCTGGGGCCCATGTTTGATGTCTGAGTCTTACAACAAGGCCTATTAAATGCAGCCCCTGGGGGCTTTTCTGGAGGTGATGCAGCTTTGGGGAGAGACACCGGTTCCAGCCTCAGCCATGGTCCTTGAAGAGATGGCTTGCCGTGTGGCATATGCACGAGGAAAGATTTGTGTGACGTGGCCCACCACTTCCCAGTAGCCTGGCCAGCTTTGGAGGGCTTCATGGAACCGACACCACCTTCAGGGAGACCCACCAGCCCAGCCTCCATCACACTGTGTGGTATTGAAGAGATATTCCCCTGTGTTGAAGTTCCTATGTTTGTACGAAGGCCCACCTCTGATCAATATTAAATTCAGTGTCAGAGGTTTTCTGGAGGCAGTGCCAAGACTGGGGATGAGACGGAGGTTCTGACTTTAGGGAATCCATTGACCAAAACGACCTCCACCTGGTTTATGAAGATGGCACGGTGGTTACTGGTCAGATCCCATCTGGCCTGAGAGGACCTCCTGGAAATGCCCCTGGCGTTGAGGCAGAGACGGCCGTCAGTCTTTCCTTGTGGCACAGTTATTCTTTTTAACACTCAAAAACGAGCGCTCATGACCTGGGCTTCACGTGCCCCGAGGCTATTTGCTTGGCCTGCTCAGGATAACTAGACAGGTGTTCTCTTCGGTGGTGCACACGCCATCTTCTATTTCTCATTTTGCCCTCCACCATCCCCCACACAGTCCTGTTAGCCACATGCCATGCCCACCCTCCCACCACGCCCACCTACCCATTCCCTCAGATCCAACATGGTGCCTGGCACCTAGTAGGCACGTTGATCGGTATTTCTGGAATGATGAAATCCAGAACATCGTCCACTTCCGCTCAGTGGGACTTTCAGCCTTGGAGGGCTTCCTGGAGGAGTTGCCAGCTTTGGGGATAAGCCACCAGTTCAAGCGTCTGCGTCAACTCCTGACAGTGGAGACAAGACTCCTAGCCTGTGTGTGCTTGTCGCATGATGCATGTGTTGTACTCGACCTGCCCTCTGATTCCCTCCAGCTCTGGAAGGCTTTCTGGACGTGTCCTCAGCCTCTGTCCTCGGCATCCCTGTGTGGTACTTGGAGAGATAGTAGACCGTATAGCGTACGCTTTATCTGTGACGTATGTAACACGGTCCACTAACCCTCAGTATCAAATCCATCCTCGAGGCTCCCAGAAATGACGTCGTCTTCAGGGAGGCGCCCTTGGACCCAGCATCAGGCCTCTCCATGACACTCGAAGAGATGGTTTTCTGTATGGCATGTTCTTTTCTGCATGGTGCGAAATGACATACTCTCACTCTTCTTATATCAAGTTCTGCCTCGGGAAATCTCACCATCTCTGGGGAGATCTTGATTCTCTTTCTGGGATCAGTGCTGCTCTCTGGCATTCAATGACATGGTTGGCTTCGCGACTCTTGTTTAGCATGACACCATGACCTGCTTCTTCTCAGCATCAAATGCAGCCTTGACGAGGTCCCCAGAGGCAACTTTGCAGACGCGAGTCTTCTTCCAGCCATCACTGCCATCGTGCGGTACTTGAAGAAATGGTTTACCGTCCCACATACATTTTGAATATGTATGTGGGACGGTAAACCGCTTCTTGGTATCCAGCCCAGCCATCCAAACCATCCTGGAGAGAGCCTGAAGTTAGAGAAGCGACACTGGTCTCAGCATCCTGCCTGCTCCATGGTACTTGGTGGAATGGTAGACTGTTAGATGTGTACTTAATCTGTTAATGCTTGCGACAGTCTTCTCCTCAGTGTCAAATGCAGCCTCTAAGGGCTTCCCTAGGACAATGATAACCTCTAGGAAGGTGTCCTGTTTCCACCTTGGTGCACCCCCCCCATAGTACTTGAAGAAGTGGTTGGCACCGCGAATGTTCACGAAGGAGGGCTGTTGTTCCACGTTCTGCCTCTCGTCAGCCTCAAAGCTATCCTCAGATGGCTCCAGGACCGAGTGCCCGTGTAGAGGTGGACATGCGTGCCCACGAGATGATGCCACACCAGGTACTTGAAGACACACTGACCCGTATTTTTCACTGACGGTGCGTGTACAGTCTATCTTTTTTCCATATCAACTTTAGTCTTCTCGGGGAAGACGCCCTGGCTCTGGACTCAACATTGCTCCTTCACGAAGATCTGATGGGCCACATATGCTCACAGACGATGTAATGGTCCATGGGCCCGCTTCCTCCCCTCCCTCCAACCCAGCCTTGGAGAACTTGCGTTGCGGAAGATGCTGCCAGTCTGACAGTAGAGTCCGAGCCCTGGTTCTGGCGTCAGCGCCGACCTCACGGTACCTGGAAAGGGTTCAACCGCACTGCATGTGTTTGATCAACAGCGTATGTAACGTGGTCTGCTTCATTTCAGTATCAGATATTCAGCCTCATAGGTCTCCAGGGAGGTCATGTCAACCTCTGGAGACAAGGTACTGGTTCTGGCACCAGGACCGCTTTGAGATACTTACTAGAAGTTGACCACGCTTCATATGTCTTACTTACAACGCATGTGACTCGGTCCACCTTTTCATAACAGCCATTGCACCTTGGGGGCTTCCTGTAGGCAATGCTGAGTATCAGGCATAGCGCTCGTCCTGGCGTCATCTCCACTCTGGGTCCTTGAGGGGTTTCTCTGTGCCACGTCCACCGCGCCTCTAGCAAACATTGCATGGTGGCCTCTTCTCAATACTGCATCTAGCCTCAGAGGGCTTCCAGAAGGTGATGCTAACGAGAGGAAAGAGCCGCTGGGTCCGACATCAGCCCTTCCCACGGTACCTGAAAAGATGGTTGACCATAGAACATGCGCTGTCTCTATGTCGTATGTAATGTGGTCCACGTCTTCTCAATATCAAATTCAGTCGCAGAGGGCTTCCCAGAGGCAAAGCCAACTTCGTGGGAGACGCACTGGTCTGGCTTCAGCTCCATTCCCCTGTATGTGGAGAGATGGTCGACCATAAAACGTACGTGATGTTTATGACGTATGTCACATGGTCCACTAATTCTCAGCATCAGTCAGCCTGAGGGGACTTCCTGGAGGCCATGCCAACTTGGGAGCAGGGCCTGTGTGGTAGGCACCATCCAGCACAGATCACGTGCTTTATCCCCCCAGCCAACACTCAGCACTCAATCCCAGCCTTACAGGGCATCCTGGAGGTGGTAGCAGCAGTGGGCATGGGTTTGTGGTCATTGCCACCCTTGCTGATGGCTGATGACTCATGCAGATTGCAAGGGCTCCCTGGAGGTGATCCCAGAGGAGGGGAAGAGAGGCGGGGTTGGCGTCACTTCCTGGTATTTGAAGACGCGGTTGACCATGGTGTGTACGCTTTATTTATGACGTAGGACACATGGTCTACTTCTTCTCAATATCACATCTCGCCTTGGAAGACTTCCAGGAGGTGATCTCAGCTTTGAGGAAGAGCCACTGCCCTGGTGTCAGTACTGCTGCTGCTTGGTACTTGGAGAGAGGTGGTCCGTGGCGCGTTCGCTTTATTTATGGCGCACATTACACGGTCGACCTCTTTGCAGTATCTAATCCCGCCTTGCAAGCTTTCCTGGAGCTAACATCAACGGTGGGGTGGGGACACTAGGTCTGCGCTCCGTGCAGCTCGGCAGGGTTTGTTTGTGATGTGTTTGTCTTGTGTGTGATGGTAACTCACGGGTGGCAGCCTTATTCCCAGCAGACCACGCTGGCTTGGCGGCTTCAAGGGCAGGGCTAACTTGTGGACGAGCAGAGTGGCCTCAACACGTGCCTGGGTACATGAGATGGTTGACCAGAGAGCACACGCTTTATTTGTGCCGTTTGTGACCTGGTCCACTAACCCTCAGTATCTAATCCCCCCTTGGAGAACTTCCGGAAGAAATGCCAGCTCTGGGGAAGGAGACAATAAAGCAGGGCCAGCTGGGCTCCACTAGACTTGGAAGAGAGAGCATCCTCAAGGCGTTCGCTACCCACGTGCCAGATACTGCAAACTTGGACTTGTTTTAAGTAGGATCTTTCTTTGGAGGGCTTCCCAGATGTGAGGCCATCCAAATTCAGGGGGAGGGGCATGCTGTCTGCACCACCCCAAAGTACTCAAGTGATCCACTGGCCAGGGTGTGTGCACTTGCTTTATGACCCAGGTCACTTGGGCCACCACACCTCCATATCCAGGGAGTCCTTGGGAGGACCTCTGGGGGAGCCTGCCTTGGCTTGGGGCATCCGTGTCTCTATGATAACTCAGAGAAGTTTGCCCTGCGGCGGGGTGGGGGGGTGTGAACCAAAAATGGGACAGCTTTTATGAGCAGCGTCTCTATAGCGTCAGCACCCTCTGGCCACAATGCCAATGTCAGGATGTTGAGGATGCCGTCGGGGTCTGCTCCACTGGGGTACTCGGATGGATGGGTAACGGACAGCATGCATTCATCCAGTGGCTCACACCAGCACTTCGACCACTGCGGTATCCAATTCCATACTAACAGGACGTCCAGGATTGAATATCAAGTCTGGGGAAGAATCACTGGTGTTCTGGTCAGTGTTCATCCGTGGTACCTGAAGAGAGGTTTTCTGGGTTTCTGTTTCTTTAATGAGGATGAAACACACCTGGTTAACCTCTTTTCCAGTATCAAATCCCATCTTGAAGGCCTTCTGGTCCAGACCTCAGCTTCAGGGAAAGATGTTACTGTCGGCTTCCGCCCAGTGGACAGAAATAAGTGGTTGACCACAAAACCTGTGCCTTATATTTATGATTCATGTCACCTGTTCTACTAACCATCCGTGTCCAATCCGTATTAACAGGGCTTCCAGGACTGGCCGTCAAGTCTGAGGAAGACCGATTGGCGACTGTATCGGTGTAATTGGTGGTACCTGAGGACAGGTTTTCTAGGTCTCTGTTTTTTTCATGAGGATGAAACACACCTGGTTAACCTTTTTTCCAGTATCAGATCCCACCTTGGAGGCCTTCTGGCACAGATCTCAGCTTCCAGGAAGGGGCGCTGTGGACACGAATTAATGGTTGCCCGCAAAGCCTGTCCCATATTTCTGACTTTAATCATCTGTTCCACTAACCACCAATATCTTATCCATTCTTAGGAGTACTTCCCAAGGGGGTGCCCACCTGGAGGAAGACTGTGGTCCCCAAGATAGCTCCATGCCTGGAACATGCAGGTAGGTTATCTGCGGCTGCATTTATCTTGGACTTAGCCCAACCCATGTTGGTGAATGCCTGTGACACAGAGAGCATGCCCTGGACAATGTAGGTGGCCTGGACCACTGCCCCTCAGCCTCTGGTTTATTCTGAAAAGATGTCCTAGACATAATGACACCTTTGGGAAGAAAAGCCAGTTCTGAGATCAAGGTGAAGCCTCGGGGGTCTCTAGAATTGGTCGGTGGTAGGACCTGTTTATTTCCAACAGGAATTCTGGAGTGGGCTTATTTTAAATCTGGAGGAATGCTTGATTTATGGCAGTTTAGGGGAAAGGGCTTTATCATCAAGCCTGGGTCAGGAGAAATAAGCAGAGAGCTGGCCACAGGCCATGTGCTTTACCAGGGACACACCTGGTTCACTTACCATTGTATCTAGTTCATCCTTAGGAGGCGATGCTGCTGTTAGGGAAGAAGCTGTCTGTAGGTGTAGGTGGCTATTCTCTGTGGTGCTAAGGAGAGGTTTCCTTTGGTGTGTACTCGATCTTTTATGACAGATCGCTCCCACCGACCACTCTTCAATATCAAATACCAGCTTGGAAGACTTCCTGAATGAGACAGAAGTTGTCAGCTCTAGTCCAGGGTGAGTGAGCTGAGACGTCTGCTTCCCTTGATCTGCATGGTGTGTCTGACACTGATGCTTCTAACCCCATCCTTTTCAGGAGGACTTCATGGAGGCGATGCCAACCTCTGGGAAAGGAAGTGGTTCTTGGCCGGCTCTAAAGCGGGGGCACAGAGGTAGGTTGTTGGCAGTGCGTTTGTTTTGATGGCAATAGGCCGTGACTCAGTTCTGGGCTTTGTTGTGGCATTTGGGGAAGGGGCACCCGGTTCTTGAAAAGGCCCAGGTCTTCAACCCCACTTGGTTTGATGAGGGTCAGAACAGTTGCGGTGGCAGCCGTGATCTTTCACATGCGGCACAACCCATCTTTCCTCTTAGATGATGCCCAAACCTCATTCCTTCCACCCGGAAAGAGCCCCGAGGGAAAAGAGAGAGAAAGATGAGGAAATGGGGCAGTGGTGAGGTGCCATCACCTCTGATGGATCCAGGGCAGGTGGCTGCTACATTCTTGCAGGCTGGGCACTCTGGTGGCTAAGCAGGGGTCAAAGGCAGACTGTCAGGGTGGAGGGAGTCTGCATGGCCTATGACCCTCTCTGTCCTCTATTCTCGAGGCCAGCTTCAGAGACAAGGGAGGGCACAATTGCACAACTTTGTAAGAGAAGACCTGGACTTTTCTTTTCCTTGATTTTTGACTCCTGTCTCTCCATGCCTGTTAGGGTGGGCCTACGTGCCCACGGAAATGATAAAGAGTCTGAAGAGATCAGTGTTCCCCCTACAGTGAAAAAATTATGGTCAAAGGCATTTTTCAGCCAAACAGAAAAACCAGTCCAGATTTGGCACAAACATTTGATGAACTGACTTCCAGAAATGAAAATTGTTTTTCTCCCTTAATTCTACTGAATCAAACGGAAGGCAGCAGCAGGTGTTAAGTAGTGTTTCATCGGGAGGATGGAGGCCTGGCCCTGTTCCCACCTGTCCCTACCCTACCTTGGCGCTCACTTGACTTACGACTAACCTGATACCATGCATCTGTTTTTAGAACCAACCACAGCTCACCTGGAAGATTACTTGGACCCACAGCCAATTCCATGCAGGGGCCTGGGTGTCAGTCCACTGCAGACCACATCGCCTGCCTCTTGACCACAAAATGCGGGATTTATTTGTGAATTCTCTCCTGATGCATTGACCTTGGGATGCAGACCATTGCTGGGGCACTTCCTGTTGAGGCCTGATGGACTTCCAGAAAGAGACTGTGGTTCCCCCATCAGGAAGGCTCCAATTCCTGGAGAGTGGTGTAACTAAATGTTCTCTGTACTGGTGGAAAATATTTCACAAGTGACCTCTTTTCAGTATCAGGTCTTAAAGGGTTTCCTGGCTGACCTCCAGAAACCAACCCAGGACACTCCATTCAGACTCTCCACTTGCATATGACACATGACATCTGGTCTACCCAGGGCCATGTAGACTTGGGAAAACTTCCGGAGGTGACACCAACGTCGCTGAAGATTCAGCAAATTTTGTTTTTGTTTTCGTTTTCGTTTTCTTTGATCAGTGCTAATCCTTGATACTCGAAGGAGAGGTTGTCCGTGTTGTCTTCTCTTTATTTATGATGAAACATACACGGGAAACCTCTTTTTTAGTGTCAAATCCCACCCTGGAGGCACTTCCTGTTCCTGATGCAGCCTTCAGGGAAGGGACGTGGCCAGCTGCACTCTGAGTAGGCCCAAGGAAGGTGGATTGTGTGTCCTGTGTCGCAGAGTGGGGTGGAGGGTGGCCTGCAGGACCCAGCCCTCCAGGGACAGCTCCTGGAAGGGAAGCCAGTTTGGAGAAGGGCCCGTGTTTCTGTGGTGGAGGGAGGTTGTTCCTTGTGCTTTTCACCTGTTTGATGCCTCATGGTGGGTGGTAGCTCTTCAGGGTGAGGTCCTGCTCGGATGACTTTCTGGACACACCAGCCGGTCTCCAGGGTAGCTGAAAGGATGGTAGACCGGTGACGTGCACTTCATTTATGATGTAGGTCACCCGTTTGACTATCCATCAGCACCCAGTCCATCTGTGGGATGACATCTTGGTGCACATGGCGACTTTGGAAAAGATGTAGGAGAATTTGGAGCCAGTGTGAATCTGCCGTATTGAGAGAAGGGCTGCCTCTTGGCCCCCCCAACCCCCACCCCCGCCTTTTAAAAATAAATAGAAGCAGTTGTCAATGAATAATCTCTTCTCAGTCAAATCCTTCTCAGGAGGATGGTTAACCTGCACAGAAAATGTCAGGGAGGAGGCCTTGGTGTCAGTGCCCACACCGGGGGAGGCCCACCGCACAGCACAGGTTGAATGCAGGATGTGTGTAGTACCTGCTTCAGGGGTCCAGTCTGTCCTGAGGATGGTATGTGTGTGTGTGTGTGTGTGTGTGTGTGTGTGTGTGTGTGTGTGTGTGTGTGTGTGTGTGTGTGCACGCACGCAATAGTACTAACGTTGGGAGCATCTGTGGTTGTGATGTCAACTCTCTTCTCTGGGGTCTGAAGAGAGACTGCCTGATGAGCTTGTCATGTATAAGATGAATATCACATGGCTCATCTCTTTTCAGTAGTAAATTCCACCCTGAAGGATTTCCTGGATGTGAAGCCCAATTCCAGGCAGGGCCATTGGTGTCTGTACCACTACTGGTGAGTGCGTGGATGGGGGACTGTCCTCACAGAGAGGTTTTGATGTGACCTTCTGGGTCGTTATCGCCTAGAATTCAGCCTCTCCTTGGGCGGATTTCAAGTCCATGATCATGACTTGGGGAAGGAGGCTTTGTTGTCATCACCCATCTCTGTGTCGGTTGTCCAGCTTTGCTTGACTTAGGAGGACCCAAATGGACTGGTTGCTCATCAGTGTCAGATCCTGCTTAAGATGCATTCTGGACATGACACCAACTTCAGAGAAGGGGTTTTGGAGTCACCATCAATGAAGGTGTGGATATGGATGTTTCACTCGAGGGCATACGTTCAGCTTAGCCCGTGTGTCTCCTGGTCCACTAATCCTAGATATCCTTTCCATCCTTAGGTCGACTTCCGGAGATGAGGCCTACTCTGGGGGGTGAAGGTGGGACTCGACATCTGTCACCCTCCTCTTGGGCTGGCCAGCGCATTGGTCTCACAGTGATGGCAGGGGCACCAGAAAGTAAGTGGAAACCCAGAGGCTGCTTAAGACTGAAACTTGGAACTGGCACATTTCTGTCCGTGTCTCGTTGGCCGAAGCAAGTCACATGGCTATGCCCAAAGGCAAGGGGTGGGAGGTACACGCCACCCCCGAGGAGGTTATGGAGAGGGTGTGGAGCCAGTTGATCAGTCGTCCACGTGGGCCACCAAAAACTTGCGTTTCATTCATTGTTCATCTGTAGCTCATTAACTTCCAGTGTCCTGTCTGCCACGGGAACACTTCCGCAAGCTGAGGCGGTCAGCAATGGTAATAGTCAGGGTCATTCCCTTTACTTTGAGGCAGTGTTGTCCATGAGCCATCGTCTGTGTTTTGACAATCATGAAACATCCCTTCTGGCACCCGTTTCAGGAAGACATGTTGCCTGGTGGGCTAGCAGGACCCGTTTGCTCTCAGGAAGTCCGCCGACGTGACACTACCATGAAGCAGAGCTGCTGGACGGTTCTGACCTGCGGTATTTAAAGAGAAGCTGCCCGTGTCTTTTTCGCTTTATATGTGACGAAACATTCGCGGTGCACTTCTTTTTCAGTATCCAATTCTGCCTCGGAGACTTCTCGGTTCTGGTGCCAACTTCAGGCAAGGCATGTGGGCACTTGTGGTGGACTGTTGTCAAGATTTTTGCCACCTTGCGGCTTTTCCCTTCCCCAATGTCCCCTGATTTCTCTCATGCCTGCTACGTGTCTCGGCTTGGGTTGAACCTCCCCCACCACCCCCAGGGCTTAGTGAGTCGCTTTATCCCTCCCCGTTTGATGCTGTGATTGGTTCAAAAATGGGCCCTTGACTCCACTGAGTCAATGAGATGCAAGATGTTTGCTGAGGCTTCTGGGAAAGGAACTATCTTTCCCTTCCCTGTGAGAGCTGCCAGAGTAGACCATCTATGTTCCCTTCAGCCTTGTGATGTGATAATGTGAGCCTTGAAGCTCCTACAACTATTTAAAGATCAAGAGGAGAGTGCCTGGGACTGTGCGTGGGGATGTTATGCAGACTCAGAGGAGGAAACCTATACCACAAAAGGCATATTGGGTCGTTAGAAAGGAAACAGGACCTGGGAGACATTGTTTGAGCCCCTGGGTCAAACCCTGCCTGAAGCTTGCCCTGCCTCAGCACTTTTCAGTTGTATAAGCCTATCAGTTATATAAAGCATATAAATCCCTTTATTGTTTAAGCCAGTTTGAGTTGGGTTTTATCTTACTTGGGATAGAAACAGTGATACCACAGTGCTGTGATGATTGGAAAACCTGCATTTCTTTTCAGTTCTATGTGTCCTTGGTTCAGCTATCTTCAATATCCCAAGGTGGGTTCTTGGTGAAAAGTGACTTTTTCTTGTGGACTTACTGTGTTTTTTTGTACTCCAGAAGTGTTGTCCTCATGGTTTAATTTATGGATGACAAATAATGCCTGATTAATGTGTTTTGTGTCTAGGGAAGGGCCATTGACATGGGCCCCTCTCCAGGAGACCTGAAGGACGGTGGATCCCAGAGCATCTCCCCTGCCTCCTTCACCCCCAGGGTCCCCTTCTCCCTGGAGGACTTCCTGACAGTGACAGTGACTTTGGAGAAGACATCATTTCCTCGCCCCTGCTGTTCTGTGGCTCTCTGTGATGGGTTTGCTGTATTTGTCATGTCATATTGAATGGCCGGCATTATAGAACTAAACCACATCTCAGAGGAACCAGGAGTGCCTGTAAGGAGGGGCTACTGGAGTCAGAACCATGCCAGGAGCACAGAGGGATGGTCCAAGGACCGCAGATGCTGCTTCGGTGGCTTGTTTCACCTAATTTGAGGTCCGCAGTTTCCCATCTCTCAAGAGGATGCCTTACTGGAGCCACTGATTCACAGAGATTTTCTTTCAGGTCCAAGACCATC
The DNA here is from genome assembly GCF_000442215.2 of Lipotes vexillifer. Taxonomy (NCBI): domain Eukaryota; kingdom Metazoa; phylum Chordata; class Mammalia; order Artiodactyla; family Lipotidae; genus Lipotes; species Lipotes vexillifer. The sequence continues at coordinate 3,474,753 of NW_006783036.1, read as the reverse complement.
CCGTTTCCTCCGAAATGATGCCCTCCCTCAACCTTTGTGGAGCTGATATCAAACACTCTGGAATCCATCTGCCCTGATTATTGAATTCTGCCCATGAGCTCTTCCTGGAATCCTGAAGCAGAGGGAGGCTGGGTTGGTTTGCTTTATCCGTGATGACGACTGCGCAGTCTGCCTCTGCTCTGTGTCAACGTCACCTGCGAGGGCTTCCCAGACGCTGCAGGCAAGGAGTGCCATCTGCCTTCTCCAGGGTGAGCAGATGCCCCATTGCTTTCGAGCACACGTTGGACACACGGTGTTGGCCACGGCCTGGCCACGGCACCCTAACACTCAGTATCCCTTCCACACAGGTGGACCACTGACTGTGAGCACAGCACCTGCCCATCACTGCTGACCTCTGGTACCTGAAAAGAAGTCGCCCATGTTCTTTTCGCTTGATACGTGACGAAACAAACATGGTGCACTTCTTTTTCGGTATCAAATCTCACCTTGAGGAGCTCCCTGGCCCTGATGGAACTTTGGTGTCACTGCCTCTCTGGGTATGTCAGTGGAGGATTGCCCCTTGTCCACTGTGTGATGGCCCATTCAGTGTCCAGCTATCCTCGGTCCGAACGCAGGCAATGCCTGCCTCTAAAAACGGGCACGGATGGCGAGGCCTTTATCACATGTCCACTCCCCGCTGCAAGGGAGGCTGGGGAAACATGTTTCCAGGTTCTATTGCTAAGAATTTCCCCCAGCATTTGAGAGGGGTTCGGATGAGAGCAGCCCGCCCCTGAAATAATACAACTAAATAGCAGCAGTGACAACAAAAGCACGGGGCCGATGGAAACGATCCACCGGATCTCTCCAGAGATGGAGGTGCATGGTGCCCAGGTGCCTGGATGTTAGCTGTGATTGTCACCTTGGGGACTGTCACCCACACATCCATAGTGGAGTTGATCGGGGACACCTGCTGTAGTGGAGGGTGGTGGTCCCTGTGGTTCTGGGAGAGCCATGTCCCCAGGGCAGCCAGTTTTGGGGGACTAATTCTGCCCAGCCCACCTCTTTCCAGGTTCCAGTCCTGTGCTGGAGGGATGTGCTCCCAGATGCCAGAGAAGGGACGTTGGTGTCGGCCCCCGATCGGGACCAGCACGTGGACGTGCCTCCTGAAAGACGCTGCTGTCCAGTCTTTTGGCCTCAGCGCTCCATCCATCTCGAGGCCGTCTTCCTGTAGGAGGTGCCGCGGGGCTCCACGGACCGTTCTGTTCTGTGGTACTTGAAGAGAGGTTTTCCCAGGTGAATTCGTTTTCTTTGTGACGAGTCAGTCTTGGCCAACCTCTTTTCCGTATGAAATCCAACGTGGAGGAGACGCCGTCGGAGCTGGGGCTCTTGGTGTCGGCGGCTCCGTAGGGTAAGTGGCCGGCTGCTGTCTAGAGAGTGTTCTAGCGGCAGTCCTGATCACCCGGTCCCCTAACGCTCAGCATCTGTCTTCCCTAGGAGGAGTTTCTGGAACTCTGCCCGCTGGGACCAGAGGCCTGAGGGTTGCTCTCGGTGCTATGTTTTGATGCTAGAAAAGAGGTTATCCGTGTTTCTTCGCTTTATTTATGACGAAAAATACGGGTGCACTCCTATTTGAGTATCATACCCCATCACTGAAGCCCAGCACTGACTTCCGTGAAGAGATGTTGATGGCAAGCCCCATCGGTGGCACTTGGGCGATACTGGCCTCAGCGGATGCCTGTGTAATGGTTGGCTCCTGCCCCACCCATCCTCGGGGGCCTGTCCTCCTTCAGAGACCTTCATGGGGGCAAAAACACCTTGGGAGAAAAAGCAGCAGTCATCTGAGTTCCATCGAGGCAGGCTGTCCAAGATGTGGTCTACAGAGTTTACCTGTTTTACTGAGTGTAGTACCACCCTTCCGGATGATGGGAAGGTCCAGATGCGGGAGTACTTGCCGGGGTTTCTGAACCGAGATACAGGGCAGCTGGGCATCCTGGGTCGGACACATCCCACCTGGCCCCAGGGCCCTAGCGTCTCCACAGCCCGGAGGACCTCCTGGAGGGGATTCTGGTTCTGAGTCGCCTGTGGAATGTGGACAGTTGCCCGATGATGCCTTTGTCCTATGCCCAAGGAGACATGAAAGGTACAGCTTTCAGAACTGAGCCTCTTTTTCCACCGTGCAGGCCATCAGCCTCCTGCAGCTGATGTCAGGGAGGGTCACTCATACCTGCACACCCAGGTATGTCAAAGGAAGCCTTGGGGGGAGCGTGAGGACTTTGATAGCGTCTGTTCTCTGTGCATGAACCCTCACCGTCCACTTCCTTTGCAGGAGGATGCCCTGGCAGCTGGAGAAGCATGTCACAGAAGCTGGTCTGAGATGTTCGAAAGGAGGTTGTCCGTGATGTATTTGCTTTATTTGTGGCAGATATTGCACGGTTGATCTCTTTTCTTCATCAAATGCCTTCTTGAAGGACTCACTGCACATGGGGTCATGTTCGGGTGGGAGGAGGGAATTGGGGAGGTGTTAGCCCCTCTCTGGGGGCAAGTGAACAGATGGTTGACCAGATGACGAGTGTTCCTCTTTTGTTTATTTTTTATTTTGCGAATTAAGAATTTATTGAATGAATCAGCCTATCACCCTGTATCTTAAGGTAGATCTATGAATGTGAAAAATGAGGTTGTGTAACACGGATTTCTTTGAAACAACTGACCAATAAATGTGAACAAAAACTTGTCTAACACAGTTTTCAGATTTTAAGAAGAATCCTGAAATATACACCATCCAGTCCCTTGGTTTCCAAAGCTTAAGCTCTAAAAGAACAGATGAACCACAGGACATACACTGAACAAATTATAATGATAAAGATGAGATGATATAGGATTTTTTTTTTTTTTTTTTTTTTGCGGTACGCGGGCCTCTCACTGACGTGGCCTCTCCTGTTGCGGAGCACAGGCTCCGGACGCGCAGGCTCAGCGGCCACGGCTCACGGGCCCAGCCGCTCCGTTTTTTTTTTTTTTTTTTTTTTTTTGCGGTACGCGGGCCTCTCACTGACGTGGCCTCTCCTGTTGCGGAGCACAGGCTCCGGACGCGCAGGCTCAGCGGCCACGGCTCACGGGCCCAGCCGCTCCGTGACATGTGGGATCTTCCCGGACCGGGGCACGAACCCGTGTCCCCTGCATCGGCAGGCGGACTCTCAACCACTGCGCCACCAGGGAAGCCCCGATATGGGGATTTTTATGACTATATGGTAGGTGTACTGATGTTTCAGTACATAACTTATTTTCATGTGAAATCACTTTAATAATAACTTTTTGAAGGGAAAATACCAGCCTTCTTGGGAAAGTTACAATTTCCAAATGCTTAACGGGAAGAGACCACGAGGTCGTCACACTCTCTCCAAATGTCCCTATATCCTGTATCTCATCTAATTGTCTCTGACTTACCTTTCTGTTGTTCTCCTGGGGGCCAGACTGCTGTTATTAACACATACTTCTGTCTTAAGCTTGGAGGGGGTTCCTCAAGGTTTGTGGGCAAGTGGTTTATTCGAGGAGAGGTCTCCGGGAAGGTCATTCCAGGAGGAAGTGGGGGTAGCAGAAGAGGGAGGGGGTTAAGAGAAGCAGTGAGTAGACACAGTTCTCAGCTCACAGGCCCTTGGTACCCCAGCTGGCATTTTAGCTTTAGCAGGACACTTACGGTGTGATGCCAGCTTCTTGGAAGAGACAACAGGTAGGCTGACATTGTTTTCCCAGGGCACCTGAAAAGGAGTTCCTTAGCTAGTCACTACATCTGTCCCAAATCTCACCTGGCTGCCTACCGTTCAATTTTTTAAAAAAACCCAACTGGGAATTATTCCTTGATAGCATGCCCTTCTCGTTTTGGCCGTGCTTGTTAGAACCACTCCTGGGTACATGAACAATGTTGGCCCCAGACTTAGACCCTCTGATCCCCTAACCAGCCATGTGTCTCACTTATTCTGGACAAGGCTTCATGGAGAAAGCACCAACCTGGACGGCGTGGCATAGCTCTCGATGGTGCATGAAAAACACTGGTCCCCGTGTGTTTGCTTTATTTATGACAAATGATGCTTGGGGGGACTTTGGGGGATCAGGATTTCTTCCTCAGCAAGTCTCAGCTGCAAGGGAGGGACTGTGGCTCCGCAGCCTTGGACATCTTGGAGATCCATTCATCTCTAGGAGGAGTGCCTGACTCACCTTTGTGACAGGCACTGCTTTCTCAGGTCAAGGCTGTTTTGAACCAATTCCAACTTGAGAAAAGCAATACTGGAGTTGGGTGCCTCTTTGTGGAATATGAACAGAGGGTCAACCAAAGAACGTGTGCTTTGTTTCCAAAGAATGCCCATTGGCCCATTTTTCTTCAATACTGAATCTGTGTTTAGGAGGACCTCGTGGAGGTGATGGCAACCTTGCAGAACAGGGACTGAGTCTGGGATTATTGCTGACTTATTGTTTGCTTTTGGAGGCACGCTTTACCGGGAATTCACAGCACCTATTTCGGTAAGTCCCTGTATCCCCCAATCCACCTGAAAAATGATTTTTCTGGAAGTTGTGCAATTTTTTTAGTGGGGGTGGTGGTGGCTGGTGAACACCAGGCTTTGCTGCCTCTTGGCTGCGTTTGAAGAGATATTGTTTGTGATCTATTTGTCTAATATATCCAACAGCCTATCCTGCTGACTTATCCACTCCTGCCCATTGGGACCTTCCAAACACAAGTCTCGCTTTCTGGAAGGTTCTTTGATGTCCTCATCCCTCCAAGGTATGTGAAAGGCTGCTTGACTGTCCCGCACACTTTCCTAGGCCCTGTGTCATCGGGTGCCTGAGGAGGGCTCCATGGAGTTGGGCTTGACTTTAGGAACTTCATAGGATTTTGCTCTTTCTTTCCATGATCTTTTTTGGAACTTAAAGGATGGTTATTCCTACTGTATTTACTTTATTTATGGTGACTTTTTGAAGTACATCCACTTTTCCAGAATGAGACTCTGATTTTCCAGTCCCCATCGGGGAGGAGACGTCAGGGTTACCCTCAGCAGGGGAGTGACATTAGGGCAGACCCCAAGCCACGTGCCTCTGAAACAGGCCCATCATCGGGAGCCCGAGAGGCTGGGGTCTGATGTCATGGTTCCTTCATGGAGCTTAGAAAGGGCTCGACTGCCCAACGTTGTTTTTATTCTGGCTGACTCGTGTTGTGGCTTGTGCTTCCCAGGGCTGCTCAATGTTTGATATTCAAAAAGTGGATATTCCTTCTATGTTTACAGGATTTACGGTTAAGCATAGAGGAAAATCCACATTTTCAGTATCTAAAGTTGCTTTTAAAACATTTCTGCACACAAAATCCCCCCTCAGGGAAGAGAGAGGAAGGTTAACGCCCCCCCACACTTACACACTCACACTTACACACTCACACAACACACTCACACTCACACACACACTTACACAACACACACACTCACACACACTCACACAACACACACACTCACACAACACACACACACGGAGGGAGTGATTGGAATGTGGACCCCAGCCCCTTTCTCCCTTAGTGATGGGACAGGTGACCTCCCCGAGCTCGCCGTTGTGGGCCATGCCCAGTGTACCTGTCCTGTGTTACCTTTATTTTTGACGGATTGTGCTCAGGTTCATGCTTTCCGGGACTAAATCCTTCTTTGGTATTTAAAAGGTGGATATTCCTTCTATGTTTATGTTATTTATGGTTAAACATAGAGGAAATTCCACGTTTTCAGTATCAAATGCTGCTTGGAAACTTTCCTGGACTGAAATCTCCATCAGGGAAGCCAGGTGGGGCTAAGCCCCTCCAGGGTAAGTGGAAGTCGGTGGACCCCAGCACATGTGATCCATTCGCGCCATATGTCTGTGGACCACCCGCTTGTCTTGGGGATACCCTTCCCGCCGAGCTGCCAACTAGGGGGAGAGGCTGGGGTCCCGGTTTCTCCAGGGCAACTCAACAGTCTTTGCTGTGTGCTGTGACTCTAATTTCGGATGGATTGTGCCTGGGGTCATGCTTCCCAGGATTCATCCTCTTTGGTATTTAAAAGGTAGATTTTCCTTCTATGATTACGTGTTTGATGGTTAATCATAGAGGAAAATCCACATTTTCAGTATCAAATGCTGCTTTGGAGACATTGTCGGGACTGACACGGCAGGCAGGGGTGTGAGGCAAGGCTGAGCCCCCAACCCGGGTGAGTGGAAAGATGGTGGGCCGCAGAACATGTGCTTTGTTGGTGCCATATGTCTGCCGACCATCACCTTTAGAAGCCCCCTCTCGCTGAGGAGCCCACCGGCCAAGGAGGTCATGGTGTGTGGTCACAGCTCTGCCACGGGACTGGACACAGCTTCCCTGGCCGTCTTGCTTCCATTTTTGGTGAATTGTGCACATTGGTCCTTTCCAGAACTCCATCTTTCTTTGGTATTTAAAAGGTGGATATTCCTTCTATGTTTACGTGATTCATAGATAATCATAGAGGAAAATCCATGTTTTCAGTATCAAATGCTGCTTTGGAAATATTTCTGGAAGAGACTGGAGGGCCAGCCTCGCTCCTGGCCCCCTGGGCCTGGCAGGCGGAAAGATGGTGGGTGGGCAGCATGCCGTGTCTTAGTTAAGAACGGTTGCCTGGGGGGTATTCCCTACTCAGGAGCCATTTCTGGCCAAGCAGCCCACCCAGTGAAGTTTATATTGTGGGTCTGCCGTCTGCTTATCCATGGAGGCTTGTCCGCCAGATGTGACTTTCATGTTTGATGACTCAAGCACAGATTCGAGTTCTCCTGGACAGAATCCTTCTTTGGTATTTAAAAGGTAGATTCTCCTTCTATGAGTACATTATTTATGATTAATCATAGAGGAAAATCCACGTTTTCAGTATCAAATGCTGCTTGGAAACCTCCGAGGATGTGACTTCGCCATCAAAGAAGAGGTGGTGCAGGGGTGTCCTGTGCTTTGTGTGAGATGTGCGGTCTGGCTGACTTACCCTCGGCCTGGTTGTGTTGTCTTGAGGCTGTACTCTCAGGATTACTTCATTGACCCTGAATGAATTTTGTTCTCTGTGTGTTCACCATGTTTATAATGCATTTTCCAGAATCCCCTCTTGTGCAGTAATCTTAGAGATTACCTGGGTAGGCTGTCAGTGTTAGGAAGAGGCACTGGTGGGGGTACCATTTCTGGGCATACGGAAGGAAGGGATGCGTGATTCACCCACGGGCGGGAACTCCGCATGCAGCCATGTGTTGCCTGCTCGCTAACCCTGCAATATCCAATCTGTTTATCTTAGGCTCACTGCTGGAGCTGAGGCCAACTTTGTCACCATGAGAGTGGTTTTCCCACCAGTGGTGTTGTTTGCTACTTGAAGAGAGATTATCCTTCCTGTGTTTGCATTCTTTGTAATGAATATACAAAGGGCAAGTTCTCTCCGAGGAGCAAATGCCTGCCTGGGAAGACTTCCTGGAGACGAGGCTGGCCTCTGGGAGCATCAGAGGCCAGAACCGCCGCAGGGTAGGCAAATGCATGGCTGACCACGGGGCATGTGCCTCTCTCTTACTGTTTGTGACCTGGTCTCTCGCCACCCCCACCCCATCCCCTGCATCCTCCCGAGAACTTTCTGGAACAGATGATGGCTTTGGAGAGGATGCAGTGGTTTCCTTTTCAGAGCTGCTTTTCTGTTTAGAACGTGCTGCCTTCCTTGGTGGGCCTGTTTAGTGTAATGATGAAGCACCAGTGAACTGTTACTCTGGCCGCTCTCCCCAGATGTGATGCCAGTGTATCTCCCAGATACGAGAAAGGAGGGTCAACAGCAAGCCAGTGTCTGGTTCATCCTTGGATCATCTGGTCTACCCACTCTCCCCACCCAGGCCATCCTTGGGCTGACTTCTGGGCCTTAATGTCCATTTGAAGGGGGGAATGGGTGCTGTTGCCAGTCCAGAGTAAGGGAATGGGGTAGCCCCAGAGCACCATGTTTTATGGGACTTGCCGTGGGACCATAAGCCCCCGTGCTCTCTTGGTCTTTAGGCCTCCTCTTGGCATCATTGCCAATGGTGATGGGAGGATGCTAGGATTACTGATGTCCTTATCTGTTTCATTAGATAGAGTTGGCCCATGGGGACTCCCATTTTCCTTCGGTGAATCTTGCTCTAGTCGAGTGCTTTTGAGTAATAGCTCAAGTGGCTTTTTGGACACAATGCCAAGTTCAGGGGGAGGGACACTGGTCTTAATGCTGCTATACGATTTGTGGATAGGGGTGGATCATGGAATGTGTTGGTTTCCTCTTTTGCTTTTTTCCTTTAACGATGCATGCTATTGTGTCTTCTAACCGCAGCAGCCGACCTGTCACCAGGGGGACGTCCTGGAGGGAAAGGCTTTGGGCAGAGGGCGGTTTTGCAGGCTCTGAAGGAAGGTCAGCCAGCTGACACTTGCTGTCGAGTCATACAGGATCACCCTGTCTTTGGGAGACAGTCCTGTCTTGGAGAGATGCTGGGAAGCACAGCCCATCCCAGGGCTGGGTCACAGTGTACAGGGTCAGTGTTGTCACTGGCCCCGCCCCCTTGGTCTCAGGCCCCGCAGGAGGTGAAGCCCCCTCTGGGGAAGGTGCAGCGTGGTCCTCACTGGAGCTGCTCTTTGGTACTTGAAGAGAGGATACCCTTTGTATGTTCACTTTATTAATGGCGAATATACAGAGGGAGACTCTTATTTGCGTATCAAACTCTGACCGGGAAGGCGGCTTGGACCCAGCTCCATCTTCAGGACAGAGACACTGTTCTCAGCCCCTCTCAGGTATGTCCTAGCTTTCCAGGCCCTAACGTGGGCCTCGGCTGTGATACGGGCCCCAGGTCCTCCTCTGGGGGACTCCCCAGAGGCTATGCCATGCTGGCAGGGGACAGGGGTGGCCTTTTGTGCGTGCTGTCTATTGTCTGCACTGACTTTAATGGCGGTTTGCTTTTTTAAAGATGATTTGTACGTGGACCTTCCCTTTGTCACTACCAAATCGTACCCTGGAGGCTTCCCGGTACAATGTCAAGCTCAGGAGAGAGACCTTGATGTCAGACCCTTTCAAGGGTAACGCATGAGTGACGGTGGACCACAGGGCTCTGGCTTTATTTACGATGGTTCCAAGCAAGCTTGACCAACCCCTGCAAGTCCATCCTGGAGGGCTTCCTGGAGGTGGCACCTACATGGGGAGAAGAGGCTGAGATTTGCTCATCAATGCTCCTCTTCGGTGTTCAGGAGGACACCCTCCTGCTCAAGGTCCCTGAGCTGAATCTGTAAGAACTATTTCTGTTAGTGATCTGTGGCTCCAGTCCCTCCTGGAGACAGTGTCCTCCACGGGAACTGCCCGGCTCTGGGGAAGAGCCGCGGGAGCCATCACCCTGGGCCAGGTATATGGATGCTGAAGGTCAGAGGGAAGTGTTTTTGTCTCGATGTTTGTTCTCTAGTCCTCTGACCTTCCTGCATTCTGTTCATCTCTAGGACGATGGCCGGAAGACGAGGGCTCTGGTTCTGCGTTTGTGGAGACATTTCTTGGGCCATGTGACTGTCCACTTGGCACAGCCTGACCGCCCTGGGGGTCCTCAGGCCCTGAGGCCAGCACTGGGGAAGGGGACTGCAGCGGCCACTGTCAAGGAGAGGGAATGTCGTCTGCGAGAGGTGGGCACCTCACCCGGGGGATGAGTTAGGTCACCTGCTGGCCAGTAGCCTTCAGTTTCTTCTCCTTCCATAGGGGCCTCCTTGGGGGTAGAGGCCGCTGTGGGGAAGCGCTCGTGGTCTGCTGTCTCCATTTCCTTGTGGTACGTGGAGTTTGACTCCTTTTCAGTGTCAGCTCTTTCCTAGCATGGCTTCCTGGGCATAATGCCAACCTCCGGGGGTAGGGGCTGTGGGGAGGAGGCTGGTGCTAGAACAGGACATTGATGTCCACACCCCTGTGGGAGGTATGAGGGTGACCACAGGGCCTTTGCGTTGTCTACGATGTAAATTCGCCCAATCCCCTTGCCCTCGGTGCATTATCAGGAGAATTTCCTGGAGGAGGTGTCCAGGCTGGCTCCACCCCCAGCGTTGTTCTGTGGAAAGTGAGAGGCTGGCTGAGCTCTGGGCACACTCTTGAAGGTCATGAGGTTGATCTCCGTTTCAGGAACAAGTCCTAATTTGGAGTGATTCCTGGAAATGAAGCTGATTTCAGTGAAGGAGCCCTGGCTTCGGCCTCTCCCCGGGCTAGTGGGATGGAGAGCAGACCAGTGGGCACACACCTGGCAGGAGGCGTTTGCCCCCTGGTCTCCTGATCCTGCGTCCCCCACCCCCTCCCTAGGATGTTTCCCGGGAGACGAGGCCAGCTCTGTGAACGGTAGCGATGGACCTGCCCAATGCTATTGTTTGGTACTTAAAGCGAGGTTGCCCTTTGTATATTCGGTTTTTTGACATAGAATATACAAGGGCAAGCTCTCTGTGAGTATCAAACCTTGGACCCAGTCCACAGGCAGCGAGGGATTCGGTACGTGTGTGCATGACCTTGTGCCCATTGGTGTGTGGCATATCGCTTTAAGGTCACGGCTTTGCAGAGGTGACTTCTCAGGCACACGGCTGACTTCGGAGAAGGCGGTGGCCCCCGGGAACGTCACCCCTCCCAGTACTGCATTGGCGGAGGCGGGGGTCAGGAGGCATGCACTGCGTGTGTGGTCCGGGGCCTGAGAAGGCCAGGTCGGTGCTTGTGTGGGTGGTGGTTGCATCATCACTGCACGTGTATGCTGGGTGCCCGTGAACTGAGCCACTAACCCTCAGCATCTAATTTATCCCCAGGACTGTGCCTTGAAGACATGCCAAGTCCCCCCAAGGCAGTGGCTTTCTTTCCGTGCTATAACCTTTGGTGCTTGGAAAGTGGTCATCCCTGTCCTGTTCGTTTTACTCATGTCGAATCGTACAGGGTCATCCACTTTTTCAGTATCAAGAGCGCAGACCGTAGAGTCCGATTTCCTGTGTTTGGATCCTGCCTCTGACACTTACTAACTGGGCAACCTTGGGCAAGGATTTCATCGTGCCGTGCTGCTGTTGTGGAAGGGGAATTGGAGAGCTCCTGGGGGCTGAATGAGTTAAGACTTGTACACGGCTTAGAGCAGAGTCATAGCCAGGACTCTATGTGCTAGGAAACTGTTGGTAATGGTGATATGATTATTAAAATCTCTCCTTGGTGTTTCGGAGCAATGTTGAGATGTGGACAGCAAACTCCCCCCCACTCAGGTATGTGAGTGGATCCTCAAGCCCAGAGTCTGTGCTGCATTCACGATGGGGGTGGCCTAGGCTTTGGAAGTACGGCAGCTAAGCCCTTCCCGTGATGGCATTCAGAAAAGGAGGCCAAGTGCAATGGGGGTCGTTAGGCCCACGACAGCGGGGACACTGAGAGCGTTCGCTCCAGGGAAGGGGAACAGTCCTTGGCTACTCGGCTGAGCCACCCTCCGCCCTCTGCAGGGCGCTAGGGTGTGGTCCCTGAGCAGAGCAAGGAGCAGCTCTGTGCCCCCTCCCCGGTGCCCAGAGAGACGTGGTCCACGATGCATGCTTTGCGAGTGTGTGAGTATGGTGTGTGCACGCGTGTGTGTGTGCACGCCTGGGCTGGCCGGGTTGCAGTCACTGTGCATCCTTGAGCCAAAGACCTGGAGGTGCCGGTGTTCCTGTCCACGCTGCTGTTTCATACTTGGGGAGAAATTATCCTTGGTGTGTTTGCTTTATTTGTGATGAATCATACAAGGACAATTTCTTTTTGAGTATCAAATCCTGCCTCGGCGGACTTCCTGGACCCTGTGATCAGTTCCACAAAGAGACGCATGTGTCGACCCCTCTTGGGGCTCCTGCCTGGCTGGGGGCTGGGAGAGCTTGCAGTGGCTCGTGCTGGGGGACCAGTGCTCTAACCTTCAGAACCCTGGCCACAGGGCCAAGCTTGGCAAGGGGCCGGTGGGCTCCCTTGTGCTTCTTTGACCTGCATTGGTCATGGGCATGTGTTCAAGGCTCATCAAATCCTGCTTCTTGAAGGTCCTGCTTGGACACCAAGCCAACTTTAGGGTCAGGTCATTGGTGTCAGCTCCCCTCCCCCACCTGAGGATGTGACTGACCCCCAAGCATGTGGCTGACTCAGTGACTGAAGCTGACCCACTAACCCTCATTGTCTGGCCCACCCGAGAAGAACTTTCTGGAAGGGACACTGACCTTAGAGAAGACGCCAAGCTCTTCTGGATGGCACAATTCTTTGGTGCTTAAAGAATGGTTGTCCGTAGTATGGTCTCTGTATTTATGGTGATTAATATCGGACAACCATTGTTTCAGTATCCAAATTTGCTTCACAAGTTTTCTCGAGCAAGGTGCCGACTTCAGCAAGAGGACATGGGGGCCTGCCCCACCATGGAGCATGGCTTTATTGGCAATCTGTAACAACTAATTCAGTGACCTCAGGATGCACGCCAGCAGTGCGATGCCCTTGAACTAATTAATACACACCAGCTTTGGGGCAGACCTACAGTTCGGGTGCTCAGGGCCATTTGGAAGATGCTGATAATTATTTATCTGTCTTTCTCTTCTTGTTATTCGATCTCAGCCATGAGGAATTCCTGGAAGAGAGGGTGCTGTCAAGCGTCCCTCTAGGCAGCTAGAAGGTGGACTGGCGCGTCTGGATCCCAGACCCCCTGATCTTTGGCATAAATTCTGAGCATGGAAGACGTCCTAGAGGAGATGCAAAATTAAGGAAAACACAGTCCATTTCCTGCCACCACTACTGTTTGGCCCTTCCAAGGAGCTGTCTGTTGAATGTTCCTTTTATTCTTGAGGAACGTGGCATGGCTACATGCCTGTTTCTGGATCCACCTCATCTTAGAGACACTCACATGGAACACAGACCCTGGAAATAAGACATTGTGGTCAACGGCACCTCTGGGGTGTGTGCGTGTTTGTGTGTGTGTGTGTGTGTGTGTGTGTGTGTGTGTGTGGGTGTGGGTGTGGGTGTGGGTGTATGAATTGTTGGCTAGAGGGGTGTTTCTCAAACTTTAACATGCTTCTAAGATTTTCATCACCTAGGGATCTTGTTAAAAGGCAGATTCTGATTCAGGGACCAAGATTCTGCATTTTTAGCAAGTTCCCAAGTGATGCTAATGCTTCCGGTTTGTGGACGACACTCGGAACAGTTCGGGGAGACATTGTGCTTTCTTTGTGACGTGTGTCCCCTGCTTCCCACCTTGCGTACGTCCCCCATCATGAGAGCACTCCCCAGGTCAACGCGTTGCTCTTCGCAATGGCTATATGCGAAGGGCTCTCTTATGCATAAATGTCATGAGATTACTCTTCCTTAGAATCAAATCCTGCCTCAGAGGGCTTTCCGGATACAAGACCCGCATCGGGGAGAGGCCACCAGTGTCAAGACTCGTCAGGCACCAGGCCAACAGCCGTGTTGATGACTGGGGCCATCAAATTCTGGGGTTGTCCGTTTCCAGTCAGTCCAAAGCAGCATTCCTGGGACCGAGGCCATTTTTGGGGAGCCCCTATCTTGGAGATCCATGATGCACTCCGTTTTATCAGAAAAGGTATTATCATGATGGCTTTGCATTATCTGTGACACATTCATCTCCTGGTTTCTTCTTGTCATCAAATCCCACCTCTCAGGAATCCCTGGAGATTTTGTTGTTGTTGTTTTCAGGACTGAACCTGCTTTGGAAGTCTTTCTGAGCGTGGTTCTAACTCTGGGGTTTGGACTTTGGTGTTCGGGCCCAGGACCCGGGTACGGGGGTGGAGGATTGATGACGGCACATGGGCTTTCTTTACAGGATCTGAGCTCCCGGCTTCCTGACCATTGGGCTTCAGCTCATCCTAAGAAGAACCTTCCGGAGGCAAAGACGGCCGACGGTGGGGAAGAGGCCATGGTTTTCGTTTCAGAACTATTCAGGGATATTTGAGGAGAGGTTATCCGTGTTATGTTCGCTTGGTTCATCATGAATAATACATGGTTAACCTCTTTTTGAATATCAAACTCTGCCTCGAGGGCCGCCCGCACAGGAGACGTGAGAGCGTGTGCCTGGTGTGAGCTGTCAGCCCGGGGCCTGGCTGAGCTGTGGAAGGCATGCTTCCTGGAAGGGAGGCTGGCCGTGGGAGGCACCCGGGGTTGCTTTGCAGTGGTTTTGCAGTGAACTTGATGTGTTTTTATGATTTGGACAAAGTCACCCAGCCTTTCAGGCCAACCTGCCTTGGGGTGAGGGTGTGGTGCAGGGTCAGCTCCAGGGACGGGACCGCTGAGTCCATGTCACTGCAGGGCCATTCGGTGGGTGCCTGACGGCTGAGCCTCACTCAGGGAGTGAGAGCTCTCCCCAGCCCTGATCCTCCAGACCCCGTCCTTTGCAGGGTGGCTTCCTAGAGGCTGTGCTGGCCCGGGGGCAGAGGATGTGGTTTCTGCTCCCTTGGGACCTTGAAGGAGCGGTCACTTCGTTCACGAAGGTTCCTCTGAGGGCAATCTGTTTTCAAGGGTCAAGTCCTACCCAGGACAGCTCCCCAGAAGCAGGGCCACCATCTGTCTCTCCAGGTGTGTGAAAGGCAGGCCATCCTCTGCTCGCCTCCCTGTTTCTCTCCAAGGTCACTGAGCCCCGTGTCCATTTCTCTCCAGGTAGATTTCTCCGAGGCACTGCCGGCAGAGCCAGCAGCGTTCCTGTCCCTCCGTGTGGCACTTAAAGAGACTGGCTTGGGGCCGCATCCCCTTGCCTCACTCAGGAGAACTGGCCAGCTGATGCCTCTGCAGCCCTGCCTCGGGGTGCTGCTCGCATACAGTGCACCCCCTGGGACTGGATCTCCCCTGCTTATGGGGGCGGGAGGCTGGCCCAGATCCCGTTTGGTGGAGAATGGTGGCTTCTGTGCCCCACCACCTCTGGGATCTTGACTGTATGGACATCCCGGGGCTGCCGCAAAGCCCCGCTGCTCCCGTCTTCCTGGCTTTATTGGCACAGTGGAGTCCTTTCATGGCATCAGTTCAGGATGGACGCCCGCTGGGGATACCAGCTTCACAGTAAGAGAACTGTCCACCTCCCCCTAAGGTACGTGACTGCAAAGTTGACCTCAGGGCATGCCCTGGATGGAGGCACGTGTCCTCAGTCCACGAACCCAGAGAATGCCTTCCATCCTCAGGTGACACCCCAGAAGTGACCCAGGCTTCGGAGGCGAGACGCCGGTGTTCTTGTCAGTGTGAGCACGAGGGGCCGCTGGGGTGCTCATCCGTCGTTCGTGGTGGATATTCTGGCACCATGGAAGATTGAGTGGTGGTATCCCACTTGTAGGGCAGGGACCTATGGCAGCCCCCTCCGCAGGTCCAAGGGTGGAGGGTGGGCTGTGAGGACCCCCGGGCCCTCAGAGCACAGTCATCCATAGGGGACCTCAGGGGCCAGGCTGTTTCAGCACTCAAGTTCACTAGGTCTCCCTTGAAGAGGCTTTTGGTCTGGAGAGCACTGTATTTATGGCTGTGTGACCGGTCTCTCCGCTCTGGTTATCCCACTCAGCCCAGGATGACCTCCTGGAAGGTACCTCTCTTCCAGGGAAAGGTTATTGCTCTCGGTGCCAATCCGAAGTCTAAGGAGGGCTAACGTGACCCCTGGCCCTCAGCATCTAGTCTACATACAGGAGAAGCCCATGGGAAAGGGAGGGGGGCTGCTCCTCCACCACACCTGATCAGGTGCGGTCCATGGCAGGGTCGCTCCCCAATGCTTGTTCTGTTATAAACGTAGTGCCATGTTACATCCTTCCTGGACCTAATTCCATCTTCAGGAAGGAAGTACCTCCCCCCAACACTTGAAAGAATGGTCCATCTCAGACCCTGGGCCTTCATTAGGATGAAGCCACCTAGTCCCCCAGCTGCAGCATCGAGGCCTTGAAAACTTAGCCTCCAGGGCTGAGCGGCAGCAGGGCTGGCTGTTGGGGCATCACCGTGCGTGTGGCTAATCACATCTGAGCTGCTGTTTTTCAGGACAAGCTCCCACCTGGAGATGTGCTCCGACAGGACTCCAACCCGAGGGCAGGGCGTGGTCCATGATAGGGGAATGGATGGTTGATCAGAGAACATACATTTTATCAATGATGTATGTCAACTGATCCACAGTCCCTACCTATCCAGTCGCTTCTTGGGACAGACTCCGGAAGAGGCGCTGGCTCCTCCTCCACGCTAGTGCCTGGCCCTTGGAAAGACCATCTCCTTGCCGGTTGGCTCTATTTATGCTGAGTCACACGAGGGAAGGTTTGTGGTTTTCAGTATTGATCTTGCCTGGGAAGCTTCCTGGGAAGAGCTGTTGGCCTCAGCCCCTCCCCAGGGGACAGGAATGCATGGTTGGCCAGAGAGCATTTACACGCGTGGTTGGCCAGTGGGCTTTACTTACAACGGGCCACACCCGATCCTCCTGTAACCCTCGGTCCCCAATTCATCCTCAGGAGGACTAGCTGGAGGGAAGGCCGACTCTGGTGAAGACATGGTTCATCAGCGTTAGCCTTCGGTACTTGAAGAGTGGTTATCCCTGCTGTGTTCGCTGTATTTATGACGAATCATACAGGGACATCCAGTTTTTCAGTATCAAATACTGCTCTGGAGGGCTTCCCGGACAGCATTCCGCCTTCAGGGAGGAGGTCTTGGTTTTTGTACCCACCCAAGGTACCCACCCAAGGTATGTACGTGGATGCCTTTAGGATGCCTGTCACCGGAATCTAATTTATGCAGAAGGTGGCTGCCTAGGAGGGCTGCAATCTTCTGGAAGGGATGCTGGAATCTGCACCAAACCATCCTAAGATGTTGACCCCTGAGAATCCCATTCACCCAGAACACCTGCCAGCTGTCCCAAGGGAACCCAGACCTTTCGTAAAATGAATCCCTGGAGACCATGCAACGTGAGGGTGTGGCGGTGATACTGTCAGATAACCTAATTGGTCATCTTTATGGTGTTTGTTCCAGGAAAGACTTTTTGATGGTCAGCTCCTGCCCGGAAGGCTCTCTGGAAGCAGTGCCAACCTCCGGGAGACGTGTTGGCATCACATCTTTCCAGTGCACACGGACCGTGATTGAGCAGAGTCTGATCTTTGTCTCCGGTGGGTCGCACTTGGTTTCCTCTCCTGCAAGACTCAGCCCATGGGAGAATTACTTTGGGGAAGGGATGTCTGCCTTGGCCGTGATGCTCTTTCAATAAGGCTCTTTCTTTATATTGTCAGATTCTCTTGTTAATAGCATAACCACATAACTAATGAATTGTCCATGAGTTGATCAATGAATGAGAAATGATTCAGTCATTCCAAAAAATCATGATTGAGTGCATTTACTGTCTTCTAGATGATTCTAGAC
The DNA here is from genome assembly GCF_000442215.2 of Lipotes vexillifer. Lineage (NCBI taxonomy): Eukaryota > Metazoa > Chordata > Mammalia > Artiodactyla > Lipotidae > Lipotes > Lipotes vexillifer. The sequence continues at coordinate 3,457,435 of NW_006783036.1, read as the reverse complement.
CTTAGTTGTTTCCTCTAAGCTGGGTGTAGAGCAGTGAACAAGATAAAGTCCTTGTTCACGTGAATTTGACAACCATAATTTTGTCCACTGTTAAGTTTTACGAAGGAAAGGAAAGCAGGATAAGGTGAGAGAAAGAAGCCCAGGTAGAGTGGACATTTATTTTAAACACAGGGCCTGGAAAGCTCTCTCTGGGGAGGGGAAATGGGAATGAAGTGGGGGTGGGTCAGATGGAGAACTTGGGGTCGGAGCATTTCAGAAGGAGGGTGTGGCACTTGAAAGCCCTCTGGCATCTTTGAGAAAAAGCGAGAAGGAATGTGGGGCTGGACTGAGCTGTGGGGTGAGAGGGGCAGCCTCAGAGGCTTGGGCACCTTTGGATTTAATTCTGAACGTGATGGAAGCCATGGGTGGGTTCTGAGCAGGGAGGGAGGTGTGGTCTATGTTGAAATGGTCACTCTGACCACAAGGGTGGTGATAGAGAACCCATGTGGACGGCTATTGTGTAGATAGATCTAGGGGGGTGCCCCCACGGAGGTGGGAGACACAGAGAACATGGGATGTCCCAAAGGTGGAGCCGGTAGATCCCGGGATGGGTTGGATGAGCCCAGCCAGGGTCACGAGTGAGAAGGTGGGGGCAGGCGATGAACCAGGGGTTTTACAGGTGTGATCACTGCTGAGTCAGGGCTCTGGAGTGAGTCAGTGGGTAGCCAGGAGCTTTGGGAGAAGTGTCACTACTAGTATGCCAAGATCCAAGCTGAGGCAGCAACCATGGGGCTGGACGGCAGGGTGGGATGGAGGCAGTGGTAACTGGAGGTGAGGCAGCCCCCCCGCCAATGCTGGGGAGCTGGGGACAGCGTTGCTATGTGGTCGTTACGACGAGGGAAATCGGGAGGTTTTCCAGGAGGAAGATGGTGACCCAGAAGGAGGACCTGAGTGGCAGTTATCCAGGTAGTGGGCAGTGAGGTCTGATGAATATGCTATGAATATGCTGTGAATGAACTGGAATTTTAAAAGGAAAAGAGAAGAAAGATGGTCTGTAGGTGATATAGAACCAGGATGCCATGTACCCACTGCAAGCCTTTGGTGTAGGAGATCAGGGGACAAATGGCCCTTGGTGGGTGGACGGCGAATCATGTTGGAGAAGTGAGAGCACGGTGATGGGCCATGGTTCCAGATGTGGAAGAGCTGTGGGGTGTGAGGACTGGGTGGTGAATTTGGGAAATGGGACCTGGTCCTACTGGTCTGAGGCTGTTGGGGAGAAGGTGGGGACCTTTGATGTCAACCTTCTTGGAATTGCTTTCCTGAGTGGTTCATCGGGGTGAGATGGGTGGTGCAGTGGAGGGGTGGGAAGGGAGTGGGGGTCTCCCGGGATCATGAAGAGCTTGGTGAGCCTCCCTCAGATCCTGCTGAGGGTGCCTCGGGGCCCGGGCTGGCCAGACTCTCTAGGGCACCCCATGATGGCCGTGGGCTCTTTCTGGAACTCCCCTAGTCTGGTAGATCCCCCACAATTCCCACCAAGGAGCTTGACCAGTGCCTCGATGTGCTTGATGGAGAACCAAGAGTGCTCTGCTGAGAAGTCCAAGGTCCCCATTCCGAAACCCCAGGGTCCACACCCATGTGGAGAGTCCCGAGCTGGGACGAGGTGCCACTGTGAAGCCCCTGTCTTCTCGTTTCCAAGCCCTGACCCTGAGGACTCAGGAATGCAATCGCCGCTCCAGGGAAGGGGCAGGGCAATCAGCCTCGGGGAGGTGAGTGGCCAGCCCCCTGAGTCCCGGCGTGTTCTCGGGACACACGTTGTCCATCACACTAACGCTCGGTGTCCAATCTGCCCACAGGACGGCAGTTGGAGGCTGCACCCCTCAGAGACGTGGAAGGGGACCCCTTGTCTGTCTTGTCTCTGCTTTTCTGTGGTACTTGAAGAGAAGTTGTTCGTGGTGGATTCGCTTTACTTATGACGAATCATTCACGGACAACACTTTTTTCAGTACCAAATACTACCACTAAGGACTCCCCAGACATGACGGCCACTTCGGGAGAGAAGTCTTCGTGTTCTCCAGAAGACGAGAATGGCTGGCTGGCCAGGGCCACAGGCTTGTCCTAGCTGTAAGTCATCTGGTCCACTAACCTGAGTGTCCTCCATCTGTAGGAGGCCTTCCCAAGGGCCACGCCAACTCCGGGGAAACGGCTGTGGTTCTGTCACCAGTGTCACCTTACAAGACTTTGAAGAGAGGCTTCCTGGGCCCAAGGCTAACTTCCAGAAGAGATGCTGGTGTCAGGACGGTTCAGGGTGTGTGACTGGTTGACCAGAGGGGCAAGCACTCTGTTCACCCTCTGGGCCACCTAGTCACCGACCCTCAGCACCAACCCCACCCACCTGGAAGACTTGGAGGGGGTCCTGCCGACTTTGGGAAGCAGCAATGGACTTGCGACGGTGGCTGCCCCGTGGACAACCGTGGTCGGGAGGGCGTGTGGACTTAAAACGTGATGAGTCACCCTTGGTAGTGGCATCGCTGTCATTGCCACAGCCTCCTTGAAGCGCTCCTGGGACACAGCGTTGTCTTCCATTGAGGGACCTGAAGCCAGCGGCCAGCTCCTCTCGGGGGTGTGTGACTGTTCACACAGTACATGCTTATTTTGAGATCTGGTACCCGATACTCTAACCCCTGGCCTCCCGTCTCTCCACAGGAGGTTCCGCGGTGATGCCTGCCCGGGGGAGTAGCCATGGTTCTCGGGTCAGTGTGGCTCCATCGCAGGAGCCAAGGGGCCACCGCAATGCGCCGACATGATGATGACTGTGGGATGGCAGCCCTTCTGGTCCAGGAGGACTGTAGAGAGAGCCGCCCCCACCTAGGGTAAGTGCGTCTCGGGTGAGCATGCAATGAACGTGCTCGCATGTCACTCGGCCCACTACCCAAGATTGTTCCACCGCTTCCTTACAGGGCAGCCATCTTGGCAGGACAGGCAGTGGATTTCTCACAAGTGTTCACTTATGGTACTTGAAGAGAGGCTGGCCGTGATGAATTCGATTCATCAAAGCGAGTCATACACGGCTCTCCTCTCTTTTAGTGTCAAATTCTGCCTCGGAGGGCTTCCCGGGCCAGAGCTGCTTTCAAGGTAGGTGCCAGGACGGCTGAGCCCACAAGTGCTTTCCTGAGGATGCCTGCTACTGACGCTCACCCCAGTGTCCACACTGACCCTGAGGCGAATTCCTGGGGCACTGCCAACCTTAGGACAGGCTAGCGAGGCTGTGGGAGTGCCCTAACTGTAAAAAAATTAACACTGAAATACATGTGGCTGACTTTTTAAAATTATGGAATCCAACCTCGAAGGGGCATCTAGAAGCATCTTTTATCAGTCAGCTCTCGGGATATAGGAGAGAACAGGGGACGGGACCCGTGTGACCCCTGGTTTACTAACTCTCCGCAGCCTCACACCTTCCAGGGACCTCCTCTAGGGTGAGGCCAGGTTTACCAAGGAGGGAGGCGCTTCCCTGCTCTTGCAAACGTGTGGTCTTTCAAGAGCTCTTGGCTTCACTGGTGACGACTCACGTGGGGCTGACTTCTTTGCATTACCGAGTGTCACTTGCATGGCCAGCAAAGTACAGGAAGTGGCACTGCTGCCCGCACAAATCCTGGGTTGGTGAACCAGGGGCATGGGTTTGACTTGGGGATTGACCCAATTGGTCCACTCATCCTCAGCGTCCCGTTCACCCTCAGAGGCCACTCCCAAGCTGCCCAGACCGTGTGGATGCGGGGATGCTGCAAGCAGTGCCGCCTCATGGTACTCGGAGGGAGGTTGTCCGTGGTGAGTTCGCATTATTCAATGATGCCCAATACACGGTCGATCTCTTTTCGGTATCACATCTCACCAGGCGTCTTCTTGGAGCTGATGGGGATTGCGGGGAAGACACACTCATATTGGCTCCACGCCAGTATACTTGAACGTGTGGTTGGCCCTGGAGCTACCAGACAGGTGCCACTAGCGTTCCTGTTGTTCAGTTGATTTATGGATGACCTTGCCAGTTTTCGGGGAGAAGCATATGATTTAGGTTTAAGACCCAAGTGATTGGGGTAATAGGGGCATCCAGCCCATGATGCTTCTGGCGGGGGGTGGTTTTTCTTAAAAAAAAAACAAAACAAAACCAATGGATAGTTCCTTTATCTTTCAATATTATATCTTGTCCTGGAGGGAGGACCTCTGGGGCATGTTGGCAAAGTCAGGGAAGGGGCCGGTGAGTGTTAGCATTTTTTCTGGGCTAAATGAATGGATGATTCACTCCATCTGTTGACCGGGAAGCCCTACTGAATTCGAGGACAGAGGGCAGCTTTATTTTCAATTTCTTGTTTTTCTTTGAAAAAAGAATAATTATTTTACTTTATTACCATATGTATAAAAATGACGTAACCTTAAAATAAAAATTCAAGCAGTGTGGGAAAATGTAAGTGAAAGACAATTACCCAATTTCTGAGCACCCGGAAATAACCATCAGGGTTTTAGAAATTTCCAAATACCTGTCTGAGCGTATATCCAGATAGAAAGGTAGAGAGACAAAGTGAGAGAGAAATATTTTTCAAATATGGGATCACGCTATACCTAATCTTTTTTTTTTAAACATTAACTATAATTTTACTTGGATTTAACATAATAAGCTGAAGAAAATTGGAAGAATTGATAAATATTTCTTGCTCTTCCAAAAGAAGTACTTATTCCTAAAAGATCCCTATAAAATTAAGAAAAATTATTGTGTAAAACATGTAGTAGTTGGGATCATTATGGATTTTAACTGTTTTAATTTCACTCGAGGTTCTGAAAAATAAGGAAATCAGCTCCACCTCCTGCTTTTCTTTTTCAGTTATACTGTACAATATAATTTTTTCATGACAAATATTTGCACTGTATTCTGTAACCACAATTCTTATAGATGTTTAATCATAGTTCTATATTTAAATGGATTCATTACTGACCACTAGTGTTTTTTCCCTTAAACTAAACCTTCTCTATTCCTGAATTTTTAATTTTAATTCATATATCAAAATGGATTTTATAATTGTTTCTTCAAGAATGACTCATAAACGCTGTTTAGTCCTTACACATTTGGAGGTATCTGCCACAAGGGACATTTAGCTAGGTATAAAATTCTCAGCCTACTTGTTTTTCCCTCAGAACTTTGTAGATGCTGCTCCACTGTCTTCTGCATTTAGCATTTCACTAGCTTTTTTCATGTGGCTTCTCTACATACCTCTTGCTTAGCTGGACTGTATCATGTAGTGAATCTTCATATACTTCGTTGGAAAGACTCTGGGGCACTGTCTTCTGTGAGGTCTTTCATCTCTGAGAATGATCGACTGTGGCTCTTACACTTTTACTCATCTATTTTTTTTTTCATATTCTTCTGTTTGGCTCTGTGATTTCTAGTTCTTTTTCCTCTCTTTAGTCACTTTAACAATACTTGTTGTTAATTTCTCTCAGCTTTAGGGGTATAAGAGCTACTCTTCGTTGAGTCAGTTGACTCATAATAATACTCTCCTTCATGGGTTTTGTAACTTTTCGCTGTGAGGTTATCATCGGGGGAATTAATGTTTGTGTTTTGTTGTTCCCTTTGCAACATTATGGTCCTACATTTGGTTCTGTATGGTATCAGGCTTTCACCAGTCGGGACCAGTTCTCCTACTCATCTGTTAGCCTAAGGAGTCCCATACCTTATGGCTGGTATAAATCCTCACCACATCTTGGCCCAGGAGGTTGGTTTCTCACAGGGAAACTCATTCAACCCACAGCCTGGGTGGAAACAAACTCTCTTGTCATCTCTCTGGGCCAGTATAGAGTTTTCTGGCTTTCCTTTTCATTCCTGTTCCCCACCCCTCTTGGGCCCAATGTCACATGTCCTGTTCCTGCTTGGAGGTGAAGACTACAGACCCTCTAAGCCTCTAGTGCAGCATCCCTTAGGTCCCTTGGTGGCAGGTTGCAAACTTGTTGCTCTCTTCACTGACAGCTGAGGGTTTCCCTTTCTTTCACTCCTTTGAGCTGTGCATTTATTTGTCAATTGATTTCGGCTGTGGTTGCATTTTATCCATCATTTCTCTGAGTTTGTGGCGGAGAAGGGTTCTCAGTTACCTCTTTACCAGGATCTGACTCAGTCATTACATTTCTTTAGCACTTTTTCTGAATCATATTGTCTATCCCTTCTTGATTAGTCAGGTTAATTGTTTCTTCATTTCAAGGGTGTCTTCTGTTGTTTCTGTGATTACTTTTCTATTCTATATGTTGGTCTTGTCTTGGGATAAATGGTCATTTGTTGTTTATTTCATTAGATACTGGAGGAGGAAAAAACCTGTGATCTGGCCCCACACTGCCATCCTTATCTGGAAGACTCACTATTGTCATTTGCACTCTGTATTTGTCTATTGAACATGGATCATACCCAGATTCCCCCTTCTCAGTATTATCTTCCCCCTTGGCAGGATGCCTCGTTGTAGCACCACCTTCTGGGATGGATGTGGAGTCTGTACCATTTGCTAGGTATGTGAATTTATTTTTAACAACGGAGGATTTTTTTCCATCATATGTCTGCTGGACTATTAACCCTAAGTATGCAATTTATCCTTAGGGAGACTTCTTGGAAGTTGTGCCCACCTTTGGAGATGAGGCCACAATTCTGAGGTCAGCGCCATACCTTGGTATAATAAGGTTTGTGTTCCACACTGTCATTTTCTTTATGAGCAGTATTGCAAAGTCAGCTTCTTTGGAAAGGACTCTAGCCTTGGAGGGCTTCATGGACACGAGGTGTAAGCGAGGAAAGGATCACTGTTGTCCGTTTTGATGCACATGTGAAATAAGGAAGTGTTCCCTGCTATGATAAATAATGAATTCTTATGCCCTTCACCTCTCCACATGCAATACCCTTGAAAGTGTTTCTTAGATATCCTGCCAAGCAGGCAAAGATGTTGACGTCCAGACTACTTCAGGGTCTAGGATGGGACGGTTGAACTTGGAGGGGTGTGTGTGTGTTTCATTCATGCCCCTCTCTGTCAGTCTGTTAACACTCAATGCTCACTCTGTCCTTAGGGGGACTTCCCGGAGGAGGCCAGCTTTGAAGACAAGGCACTGGCACCTGGTCAGTGCTAATCTGCGGGACTTGAAGATAGGTTATCCGTGTAGCCTTCGCTTTACTTGTGACGAATCATACACGGTTCACCTATTTTTCAGTACCAAATCCCTCCTTGGGGGGCTTCCTGGGGCGGAGCCCCACTTCAGGGCAGGACCTTGGTATCAGCTCCTCTGCAGGGTAAGTGCAGGGGCTGTTGACGACAGCTGGACGGCAGAACACGTGATCTCCTGATGCTCTGCGTGCGTCCCGGTCCTCACGCTGTGTGTGTTAGACCATCCACGGGAAGATCCTGGAGCTGGTGCCAGCATTAAGGAAAAAGTGGGGCTTTTCTTACCAGAGCTACTTGGTGGTACTTGAAGAGAGGTCTTCCATGGTGCATTCGCTTTATTTTTTGACGAATCATACATGGTTGACCTTTTTTTAGGTATCAAATCTGGCCCTAAAGCACCCAGGAACTAGAGTCGGTGTCCGCACACCTGGGTGGATGGTTGAGCTGAGTGTGTGCTCGTCTCCCCATGTATGTGTCACCTGTGTTCACTCACCTCTGTGTGTTGTCCACCTCTAGGGGTACCGCTGGTCCACGATGCCAGCTTCCCTGAAGAGGCAGTACTTTCACTGTAGATCCACTTCCTGTTTGACAGGAAGTCATCCCTGTGGCGCTCTCTTTGTGTATAACATGATGCTCTGCTCCTCTTGGTTGCAGCGTGTCCGTCCTGAATGGCTTCCTGGAAGGGGTGCTACTTCCAAGGAAGGGATACTGGGGTCCATGCATGTTTCACTGATGGTGTGTGCTGCCAGCATCTTCACTCTTGGTATCCCATCCATCCTTAGGCCCAATGTCTGGGACACGCCAGAAGCCAGCACCCTAGTTGGGTACTTGAATGGAGGTTGTCCATGGTGTGTTCATTTTATTTATGATGAGTATTACATGGCCAATCTCCTTTCAGTACTAAATTCTTCTTGGGAAAACTCCACAAGGGGAAGTTTCAGCCGGCGCTTATCCAGGGTAAGGAAACCGATCATTCACTGGTGATAAATGCTTGATGTGTGACCCATGCCACTCAGCCCAGAATTCCCAGGAACGATGCTGACTTTTTAGGTGAGACCTTGGTTTTCTTCCCTTCCTTGAAGACTCACTGGTGAATAAAACATATTTGGTAAGCCTCTTTTTAGATATGAAGTCCTCTTAGATATGAGGCACCTTGTAGGGCAAGGACCTTCTGCATCATCCCTGAATGAGTGGAAGGCACACACTTTATTTATGCAACGTATTACTGCCCCTCAAGTATCCTAATCCTCAGGGTGACCTCTGGGAAATCAAAGCCAACAATGGCCAGGTGGTGGTGTGTTTGGGGAGGGGAGATGGCGGTGTTTCCTCCACAGGGAAAGTCGACGGTATCTGAAGACAGTTCCATGGCTTGATTCATTTATTCCTGGTGCAAGATAAGAATCAGTAACATCATTTATTATTACCTTATGTTTGCTAGCTGTGTGATCTTGAGCAGATTACTTGATCTGCCACCTCTCTGTGCCTCAGTTTATTCATCTGTAAAACGGGGTTAATGCCTACTCATAGGGTAGGTATAAAAACTCAGTCATATGCAAAGTGTTTAGACAGTGTCTGGTACATAGTGAAGATGAAAAGCATTGACTCTTATGACAATGGTTTATATTATGATATTGTCATCACATCTTAGATCTTCCTTTCTTGTCCCCTCACCCACTAGACTGCAAGCTCCCTGGGGGCAGAGTCTTTGTCTGTTTTGCCTACTGCTGTGTCCCTAGCTACACACAGTGGATGTGATGTTGGATGAATGAGTAAGTGGCTGGTGACGTATCTTCTTTATTAAATGCTCTCTTTGAGGCCTCCTGGAAGGAAGGGTGAATGAAGGACGGTGGTGAGCCTGTGCCTTCCTGACGATGAGGCCTGCTTTCCCTTGTGGTCCTACCCACCTCGAAGGAATTGCTGGTCTTCAGGTCAGGGATCCCGCAGGCTTGGAGCAGGATGGGCCCAGTGTGGCCTCAACACTTATGGAGAATATTAAATGGCTGCTCCCTTCTCTGTCTTCAATCCCAGCCCAGGGACTCCTCGGAGATGCCTGCCTTGGGATAGGACCTTGCTGTGTGTGCCTCTTCAAGGTAAGGGACCACACGCAGCCCCAAGCATGGGCCTGACTTGTGACGTGTGTGCTCGTGGCCTCATCCACCACTCAGGCCCGGCCTAGGCCAGCTCAGGGGACCATCCCCCTGCCAGTGCCATTAGAGCTGGTGCATGATACCCTCCCTTATGGGAAAACACCAAAAACAAATGTGTTTCCGTCACATGCAAAGGGCTCCTTGGATGTAGTACCAGCCTCTCCAGAGACAGAGGAGTTGGAGTCTCAGCAGCCCCCCCCAAACCCCCACCCAGGGGGACATGGACAGCTAGACCCTGGAGGCAGCGCCGCCTTTGCTGAAGAGGCGTCTTGGTGCTATTGCCCTGCTGACGTTTGATCCTTGAGCAGAGGTTGCCCTTGGTGAATTCGCTTTATTTATGTTGAATCACACAAAGGCAACTTTTGTTTGAGTATCAAATCCTGCCTGGGATGGCTTCTGGGACCCAGTGGCAAGCTCAGGGTCTACGCCTCTCCCATGAGCAAGAACGGACGGTGTGGCTGTGAGGGTCTACGCCTCTCCAGTGGACGAGGATGGATGCTGGTCAGAGAACACAGGCTTGATTTGTGATGTGGGTCACCCGGGCCCTTGAAGGAGGGCATCTGCTTCGGTTCTTACCTTGGACCCTCTGTAATCACCTTTACATTTGGTCGTTGAGCCCAAAGACGTTCTTCCTCCACCATTTTTTCTCTGAAGGTACTTTGACCTTGTGGATAGGTACGGAGTTTGCCCTCGGAAATTTTAGAAGCTGTAGCTTCTCACTGTGTTCCTCCCTCTCTCTCTGTCTTTCCATCTCCCTGCCAGACAGTGCTCTCAATTTTCTCCTTGGTTATGAAATGAATAGAGGCTATCCGTGTTTCATCCCATTTGTATCAAATAAGAGTGATAAAAATAATCAACACAAAATAAAACTAAAAACAACTGAAACGGCACAGAGCAAAGCAGAGCATATTCAATTGACTACAAATTGGCAGAAGAATCCAATTTTCTTGACAACGTGTCAGCTGCCACATTTGACCTGGGGAAATAGAACATTGTAGACATGGTGGCCACACGATGAAATTGACAGTGGCAGCCGCTCTAGACAGTGAGATTTGATGTAGACAGAGTGTGCTGAGGAAATCAAATCTTCATTCAGATTTTTAAATGGAAACGAACCGATCCTAATGAAAATGATTTGGGGAAAATAACCAGGGAAATAAAAGAAATGAAAACAGCTCAACAGCGTAGCCAGGAAAGCTAAACCGGGAATTGGATTAGTTTAATGGAATTCACCCTGATAAACAAGTTTTTATGAAAATCAATGTTGGTCCAATTCTCATTAAGATGGTTAAATTCATGTTGTGTTTGGACTGGAGTCGATGGGGTCAGTAGGAAGATGGGGTCAAAGCACAGCATCCTTTATGCAGCTGACCTTTTCTTTCTTTCCCAAATCTTCTCAGAGAGCTTTCCGGATGGACGTGCTGACTTCAGGGGTGACATGCTGGTGAAGTTGGGTGCATGTTGTCACCAGAGTTGGGGCCATCTTGGTGACGTGCATCACCTGGTCAGCTCCTTCTTGGTCTCCTTCCACCCCCTTGTAGGGTTCTGGATGACATGCTGATTCCAGAAGTGAGGCAGAAGTTCCTTGGTCAGTGGGGTCTGGTCCTTCAGGGCCGTTGTCTCCGGTACTATTGTTGAATACACAGGAAGGCTGGGACATTCCCAGGTGTAATCCTTCCTAGTATCCCAGTGTTGGCACCTCTCAGGGCCCCATGCTGGCCCCAGAGACATGCCCCTCGTTGGTGCTGAATGTCACGTGGACGTGGAGGCTGAGCCTTGCTTGGGGCGTGGTCCTGGAGTTGGTGCTTCTGTGATCAAAACCATTGCCTGGGATGTGAAAAGAGCTTGTTCTTTGCTGGCACACTTTATACATGACCAACGTGGCGTGGTGGATCTCTTTACAGAACGATGCCTACCTTGGAGGATTACCAGAAGCCATGTCACCCACAGGAAGTGGCCAGCAGCCGGAGCCCTCTCCAGGGTAGGTGCGTGAGTGCTGCCCCGGGACATGCCCTGAAGGTACTGACGATGTATGTCATCTGGTCCACTAGCTGTCGCCGTCCAGCCCGTTCTCATGAGCACCTCTGGGAGGTGATGCCAGCCCTGGGAAAAGTCTCAGAAGTGCAGGTCAGTATCCATGATTCCTGAAGGGAAGCTGCCCATAATATGTTTTCTTTCTTTAGCACAGACCTTAGGTGGCTGGCCTTTTGCTTCAATTGTAGCAAGACCCACGGGGCTTTCTGAACTCGTGCCAACGTCAGGGAAAGGATTCTGCTGTCGGTCCCACTCCAAAGTTCACAAAATGGGTGGTGGGCACAGAATCCGGCCTCTGCTTGTGGCATACATCGTCTGCTCCCCAGCCCTCACAAGCCAGTCCATTATTGGGGGCACATTCTGAACATTTCAACTCTGAGAGAGACTGGGGTTCTGACAGCAGAGCTGCTTTGCCGTGTTTTGGGGAGGGGTCACCTGCGGTTCATTTGCTTTGTCCTTCCTCTTGCCCCCTGCCCCCCGCCCTTTATATTTGGTGTTTCACTTGCTTTGTGTATGAGGCTAATCAAACGGTCAACCAGTTTCTTTGTGTTAAATCACCCTGTGAAGGATGCTGGGGTGACGACGCCCACCTGGGGCCAGAGGCAGTGTTGGTGGGACCTCGGAGAGTGCAGCTGTGGGCGTCAGTGTCATGCACTCGCACAGCACCTCACTGAGCTCCCTCCAAAGGCATCATCTTCCGGAGGGAGGCCCTCTGCCTATGCGGGGTGGGAGGCCTGGAGTCGCCCTCTCTGGGGTCTGGGGATAAAGAGTTGGCCCCGTGGGGGTTCATCTTCATCGACTCTGCGTCAGGGTTCACTCCACCTGCAGAGACAGTCCGTGGATGGGATGACTGGGGGGAAAGGGCATTTCACATGTCCACGGTCTTCCATGGGCAGCCGTCGGGGCAGTGTACCCAAGGATGGGCACCTCTCTGCAGTATAAGATCCCACTGGGTCTCTCGCTTAACTTCCAGGAAGGGCCTCTAGATTCACCTCACTCCGGGGAGGTGATGTTGGTTGGCCTTGGCCACTGGGAGGGTCCCTGTCGAGGGTGGTGTCCCAGTCCTTGAATGCCCAGCATTCAAGCTGCCCTGAGGGAGGGTCTTCTGGAAGCACAGCCACCTAGAAGCATCGCCTTAGTCCAAGCGTCCGAGCCTCTCCATGGTACGCGGGGAGAGGTTACCCGAGCAACTTTGCATCTGGACGACGAATGTTGCTCGGTGAACCCCTCTTCGGTATCAAATTCCACCAGAGAGGCCGTCTCGGAGGCCGTGGCACCTCGGGGAAGAACGTCGGTATTGGCACCACTCTGGGGTACAGGACGGGTGGTCGACCAGTTGGAAAGTAATTGTTTCTAATGTGCTTCACCTGGTCCACTAGCCGTCCACACCCACTGCGGCCTGCGGGGCCTGCGGGCCTGCGCAAGTCACTGGCTTCTCAGCTCAGCATCTCTCCTGGTACCTGAAGGGAGATCGACCGTGTTATATTCGCTTTATTGACTTCGAATAATACATGGTTGATCTTTTCTCAGTATCAAATCTCACCTTGGAGGACCACTTGGAGATGAAGCCCTTGCGGGGGTGGAAGCAGAGCGGGGGCTTTCATGTCACTGCCGGGATGGGGGCCCGGATGGAGGCCAGGGCCTCAAGGCGGGGCGGGGCGGGGCGG
>NW_006783036.1:3428391-3444220 GCF_000442215.2 Lipotes vexillifer | reverse complement strand
GGGGCGGGGCGGGGCGTGCGCCGCCTGTGATGTGTTATGTCCCTCTCACCTGTGGTATGTGATCCACCCTCAGGACGGCTCCCGGGAGGCCACCATCCTTGCTGCCCAGCTGCGGCCGGCGGAGTAGGCGCCACTTTGGGTACTTGAGGAGAGGTTGTCTGTGATGAGTTCGCTTTATTAATGACGAATATAACACAGATGGCCTGTTTTCAGTACCACCTACCCCTCATGCGCAGGGCCAGGCCTGAGGCTGGCCTCCCCCAGGGTACGTGAATGCATGGGCTTCGCGTGTGATACGTCTCATCAGTCCTGCAAGAGCTTCCTGTTGGGCACGCTGACTTCGGGAGGGAGGCGGGGCTTGCACTGGGACGTTGGTCGTGAAGCATTTGCTTGGTGTGTGACGAATGGCCCGGGTTCCGTCTGTTGCCCATGCCCAGTGCCACTGAGTCGCAGGGGTCTCCAGAGGGCCCCCCACTGGCCCGCACCTGCCACTCTGCACGGCGTCCCGCCGAAGGCTGACCCTGTGCATGGCTGCGCCTGCAGGTGTGTCCTCGCTGCTTCCCCTCCCATCCCAATGCGCCCAGACCCAGAGGGATAACCCCCTTCTGGGAAGGGCCCGAGGGCCTGCCAGCTGTGCGTGCTGATCTTCCTGGTGCTTGAGGAGAGGTTGCCCGTGGCCCGTTCGCATTCTTCATGACGCACAATACACGGTCGGCCTCTCTTCAGTATCACATCCCGCCTTGCATGCCTCCTGCAAGCTCGCCAGTGTCCGGTGCCCAGCGGCCAGTGTCCACGAAGGCGGAGCACTTGCCGACTCACCCGGGGCCATGGGGCGGGGCCGTGGGGGTAGGCCGTGGGCGGGGCCGTCTGAGGAAGGAGCCTCCGTCTGCAGTCAGCCCTGCTCAGTGGTACCTGGCATAGGTTGCCTGTGAGGTGTTCACTTTCTATACGATGAATATTATACAGTCAACCTCTTTCCGGTATCGAATCCCGCCTTGGACGACTTCTGCTCTGGTGCAGACTCCGGGCGGCAGAAGCCTCCACGCGGGTTGACCCGTGGACTTGGTTTAGGACCTGTGCCGCTGGCCTCTTCATTTTCCAGCTGCATCCGTTCTGGAGGGTTCCCAAGAGCAGCGCGGAGCGGACTCCGTGGTTCCCGCGGTCCCAGACGGCCCTGCTACCGAGGTGCTGGGCTAGGTTTACCTGCTGATTCTTATTTCACGCTGGCACCCTCACCCCCACCCCAGCCCTGCCGAGACCCAGGCACGGCAGGATCGCCCAGGGCAGGGGAAGGGTCCAGGGCCCCTGGAACGGTGAACTCGAAGAGCACCTCCAGAGGATGACCTAGGGCTGTTTGGTATTTGCTAATTGCCCTCTGGGCTCCAGGAAGCCCTTTCTGAGCCTGGCTTGCATCATCCCCACTGGCAAGAGATAACTTCCTTGCCTTGGAAGTCTCAGCTCTGGGCATGCCTTTCCCCATGGGCTGCTCCTCGGGCCGTGGCCTCTCTGTGCCCAGCACGAAGCGAGGGGTCGCCCCAGCTCCAGGAAGATCAGCACTGACCTTGCCAGTGGGGCGTCAGGCCTTCAAGTTCTACAGATGCGCCTCCTTCTGCTGGGGTGCCCACCCCTCCTCTCCGGCCCCTCAGCCATAGCCCTGCAGGAGGGATCGCCCTTTCCGGCCTGGACCGCTACCCAGGCCCCCCACCTGCGTCTCCTTCCCGTCCCCCTCCTCCTTCTGCCAGGGAGAACCTTCCAGAGTGCAATCTGGCTCTCTCTGCCCTGCCCAGAGCCCCTCCGTGGCACCCCTGCCCTCATGCTCGGCTCTAAAACAGTAACTAGTGTCTCAAGGCCCCCAGACTGGCCAACCTCACCCCCTGCCCCTCCCTGCCTATGACACTTTACGGTGTATGCCCATTTTACGTCCACCCGTCCTCCTGCCGGGAGCTGGGTCCCTGGTGGCCACCTCTGTGCAGCCTGCCCTGAACGCCCTCCCCCCACATCCGGGGTGCAGGCCTCTCTTAGCCCCCCATGCCCTGCATGCTTCTTTCTTGGGACACTCTGCAGAATCTCTTGCTCTTTGCTTCACCCCACCCCCACCAAGAGTTGCCCCCTTTCTAGAGCAGGGGTTTGGGATTCTGGAGGTGCTGAAATGTCCCTTGCTCAGCAAGGCTATCCATGATCACCCAGCCTAGCTCCCACCTCTTCCCAGCAACCTTCTCTCATCACCTTGTTACCATTGTCTTCCTAGCTTATCCAAAATTACCTGATGTTAATATTTTCTTTCTCTCTCTCCTCTAGACTGTAAAATTTCTCAGGGCAGGAAATTTTTCTGTCATGTTGCCTGCTGTGCCTCCAGCCCTGGGATCCAGGCCAGGCCCATAATAGCAGAATGGTGAGTGTTTGTCGATTGAGTAACGGACTCCCTAAGGACTGGGACCTTATCAAGTTAATCCCTAGGAAAGTGCCAATCACAAAGGAGGCACTCAAGATGTGGTGATGAGCATATGAATATGGTAATTGGTTTTTAGAATTTCTTCACATTTTTTAAAAGCCATTTGATTTTTCATCATTTTCTGCCCCTTCCAGGATGTCATTTGAGAGTCTGAGGTTTGCTGCTGGGTCTGGGCTCTTCTTTCCACTTTCCAGGGGGCCCCCAGGGCCCGGAAAGGAGTGACAAGCTCCAGTACAACCCCACAGACCCTAATTGAGGCCCCCCCCACCTTCTAGCAAACTACAGCACTCAGAGCCGGGTGCTCTGGGGGACTCCATCTGCAACAGGCTGGAGCGTGGCGTCAGGGCTAATATTTTATTCATGGAACTGAATAAATGGGCACATTTGGAGATGAAAATTGTTGTTAATGCATCCACACATCTTTGGAATACATTAAATGTGTGTAGGGGGGCGGGAGGGGACATTAGCCTTATTTAATGGCTCCGATGTAAGCATCCCCACACCAGAGCACTGCATTAATGAGCACGGCTGCCTCGGCCCCCTCAATCTCCCAGGCTGCTGCCCGGGAGAAGCATTGGGTACATCGCCGCCACTTGAGAATTATGCATGAGACAAAAGGTCAGCCCAGGGTACCAGACACTGGGCAGCGTGCAGGTTCCAAACTCATTTTAGACCCAAAGATGGTGACCCCGTGCCGCTTGGTGCAGAATTTCATTAAAAGCCAAATTACTGGTTTATCTGTTGTTTGAGGAGAAGAGAAAATAAACAAAGGGCCTTTTTCATCTGACAAGCCAAATGAAAATGTCTGTACCCACAGCAGCCAGGAGGAAAGTCACCACGGATCCTGGAGCCAGAGGATCGGTGACTCGGGGCCATTGCCCAGGCGCCGTAAGTAAACCAGCCGCAGGTTCCAACTCAGGGGTGCTCGCTGAGTTCCAGTACCTGTGTGGGCAAGGGCCCCATGGCCCCAGATTCTCTTTGCATGATGAGGTAGGCTTACATTTCCCAACACACAGCTTGCCATCCTTTTCGTGGTTTTCCCCTGCACCCACCTGGCACCTCCAGTTTGGTGCCATTCCTCCTGGAATGGAGTGTTTTCAGTTGGGTGC
The DNA here is from genome assembly GCF_000442215.2 of Lipotes vexillifer. Taxonomy (NCBI): domain Eukaryota; kingdom Metazoa; phylum Chordata; class Mammalia; order Artiodactyla; family Lipotidae; genus Lipotes; species Lipotes vexillifer. The sequence goes on along the minus strand of NW_006783036.1, from coordinate 3,440,659 downwards.
AGTGCCCACGGCCCTTGGCCCAGAGAGTGGGCCGCTTGCTCCATCAGAAGACCCAGAGCACAGTGGGAGTCTAAATACCAAAGACCACGTTGAGTGTCTTTGAGCGCATTTGACGGCTGTATCCACCCCTCGGGCGAGTACTGATCAAGTCAGGACAGTTGGTAAGCAAGAATGAGCGCTAAGACCAGCCCGGTGAGCTCTGCAGGGTGGGCTCGGCACCCCTCCCCTCCCCCAGGCTCCCTCTCCTCTCTGCTCTGCCCCACCCTTGCTTGTGCCACCCTGCACAGAGTCAGCAGCTGGTGCAGCTCTGGGGACCCATGGAGGTCACAGTCCTCATGGGTCCTTGAGGATGCAAAGACCCCCCCCCCCCGCAAATGCCAGGGCTGAGTGAGACCCTTGAGTTTATTCCCCTCCTCTTCCGTCCCTCTACTCACATCCTCATACACGTAAGAAAACTGACATCCAGGGGGGTAGAATGCTTTGCTGTGACTGTTTTTCCTAAGGGTGGTCTTAAGCTTTGGGGTCTAGACCACCTCTGGCAAATAAACAGTTTCCCTCTTGGTAATGACAGGGGTGACCCAGCACCCCAGGGCTACGGGAACGCCAAGCGGGACTCAATACCTCAGTTCTCAGGGGCTTGCTGGGGGTGATGCTGCTGCCCTGCTCCAGAGCTTTTAGAAGCCAGTGCCTTCGCTCTGCAGTGCCAGCTCATAGTAGGTGCTCAGCTAATGCCTGGATCAAAGCTGGGCTCAGACACCAGCGCAAAGTAAGTATTCGACCTGGGAGTGTATTGAATCAGGTCTTTATTGCCGGGAGGAAGCACACAGGAGGCACTGGGAGGGCATTTGCGGAATGAATAAATAAAAGCATGCTCTTTGAGGGAATAAAGGAGCAGAGAAACCAAGAAGAACCTGGGGGAGACGGACATAAATCTCCAGCAAGCGCCGCCAAGCTTCTGCAGTCAAGGTTGCTGAAAAGACCCTGCGGAGACAGAGGGGCCATTTGTCACGGCGGGGACGGGCTTGAGGGCCAGGAAGCAAGGGCAGGATGGAGCCTTGTTCATCGTTTTCGCATTATCCCGGTGGCAATGGAGGGGAGCCCCCGGCCACGCCTCCTGCCTGGCGGAATGAGTGCTGGGCTAGGGGTGGGGAAGGACCCCGAGGAAGGGCAGGCTGGGCTGGAGGAGGAGGCAGGCATCTCAGAGCCCACCTCATGCCCTTGGTGCTGCAGTTGTTGTTTCCATACCTATGAGTCCCTATCCAGGGCTCCGCTCCAGCGCCACTTCCTACAGGAAGCCCTCCCTGATCCACCCCTCCACACAGAACCTCAATTTGCAGTCAGATGTCAGTCCTCTGATCCTTTGATCAATAGGTATCTCCTGGCCCAGCCTGCAAGCTCCACAGGGACAGGGGCTGTTTCTGGTATGGAGGCTGTGAGGCCCGTGTGCTTGGTTCGGCCCGGGGAAGGCACTGCATGATGCTGGTTAGCCCTGTCTTGCCTTTGCAGGCACTCTGGACCTGGCACTCCACAGGTGCCCAGTGCATGGACATCCCATGGGCGGAGCCTTGGGTTGACCCCAGCCAGGAGCCAAGGGCTGGGCCAGAGGTGGCTGCAAGGACCACTTCTGCCTAGAGAGGTGTGACTGTGAGCTCAGGATCCTGGCCCAACCCTGCATCTGGTAAGTGCTCATCAGAAGGACCACTGGTTGCTTCCCATTTGGGCCTGGAACAGAAGTGGGGTTTGCCCACGGCACACAGGGTCCAGGGAGCCACACCCATTATGAGGGTCAGGTCCACCTTACCCAACGTAGCTCCCCTGGCTTCCAACAGTGGTTGTTGAGTGAATGAATGAAACAGGGCCTTCTGACTCCTGCCCGGAGCTCCCTCGACCCCCACCATGGCCTTGCTCCAAGCAGAGGCCAGCCCTCCTCCCTCTGGCTGCAGAGAAGGGAGGGAACCCCACAAGGGCAGTGCTGCGGTAAGCGTACAGGACGCTTGATCAGGCTGGGCCCCGACTCGGGTGCCCTGAGCCCCACGCCCAGGGTCCCCGGTCTTCCCTGTGGCAGGACTCTGCTGAGAAGGTGCAGAGTCTGGGGTGTAGGAAACCGTCCAGCATGCTGCTTTCCACCATCTGCGATATCTTCGTTTTCGCTAACACTCAAAAATAGACGTTTCTGTTATGCTCTCTCGTTGGCAGGGGAGCGGCGGGGCCTGCCAAGGCCTGGGGGAGCCCGCCAGCCTGCGGAGTTTTACTGTACAAACAGTTGGGGAGGGGGGCGTCTCTGCTAACTTGAAATCCCCATCAGTAAACATGCCAATTTAAAGTGTAATTAACTCAGGCCGGAAAACATTCAGCTTTGGACTGCCTTTCACAGTTGACGTTGTTTTTCTTTTATTTATTTATCTCTTTCCGGGTGTGGTGGTGTCTGCGGCAGGTTTCAGCCAGGAAAAATCCAAGGGGGGCTTGAGTGGGGAGGGGGCCGGGTTGGGAGAGGCAGAGATGGAGGGAAGAGGGGAGGTCGGACCGACACCCCTTCGGCCCTTGGCCTGGTGTCTCTATGCACTTTCTGTCCAGGGAGATGGGCGCCAGGGGAGGAAACAGAGGCAGAGGGAAGGAGGGCGGACCCCTGTGCCAGCTGGGCCCAGCGATTCAGTCGCGGGCGCGTCGGGGACCCCAGGATGACACTGGGCTTGTGGAGGGGGCTCTGGTTGTCCCTCCTGACTCCCCTCTATTTTGCCTCCCCTCTCAGTGGCCACTTGCTTTCTCCGAACCCATCTTGGAGTCTCAGCCCTTTCCTCTCCTGATCCCATCTCCTGCTTCACACGACTGCACCGTGGTCCCTGGTGGCGATCAAGGCAGAGGGCACCCACGCCCCAGCAGACAGATGCACAGCGCCCTCCCCGCCTCACCCAGGAAGCTGGGGGAGGCCCCTGCATCCCCTACCGTTTGGAGCACCCAGACTTGAGTACCGGGGGACCATCCCGCAGCGGGAAGGACCGGCCTTCACGTGGACCGTGGGGAGGACCGAGGACCCTGTGGGCTCAGGGAGATGCCAAGGACTGTGCCCTGCCCCACCAGACAGCGGGGCTGGGAGGTGAAAACGCTGGTTAGAAGGACGTAAGAATTCCTGATCTTCCTTTTGAAACACTTTGAATCTCGTCAGACCATTTGAGTAATAAACACACATCATAAAAATCTAAATACGTTTGTGTGTCTGTGTGTTCAGAGATGGTGTTGGTTAAGTGGAGGGTTTAAAAACAGAGGCCGTCTGCCTCTGGGAGGGCTTCTCACGTAGAGCCCCCGGCCTTGGCCCACGGAGCACTGCGCGGGGAGCGTCTTCCTGTGGACCACCCCCAACCTGTGAGCTCCCGTCCCACGTGGGAACCAGAGCCACGGAAGGACATGCTTTCCTCTCAGTCTCAGGTCTGAGACCGTCCCCCAGCCGCAGCTGCCAGCCCCCACGAGGGGCAGAGAGGCCAGAGCCCAGGGGCAGGGTCGGTGCCCACGCCTCGCTCTGCCAGCCTCCGCCTGGTCACGACACAGCCGGGCTGACTCAGACGCAGCCCCGAGCAGGAGGCTCATAAATTACATAATTACCTATGAAACCTGCCACCACCGGTTCTCAGCCGGGAAGGACACGCTCCGGCCGGTGGGTGACTCATGCTGTTTTCCGCAGAGCCTTTCGCCCGCGCTCTGCCCGCCGCCTCGGCCTGGGCTGGCTGGACTGGGGGGGGAGCCCGCTTGGCTTCCTCCCCGGCTCCCCAGCATAGGAAAGGCAGGCAGCCGCCGTTTTGCCAGCGCTTTGGGTTGGGGGGATCACCTTTTTCAGCCCCCCTCTGCACGCCCCATGGCCCTCCAGATGGACAGTCCCCATCTGACAGAGGAGGAAACTGAGGCCCAGAGAGGTTGCTCTGACTAGTGTCAGAGCGTAGACCTTTGGATGAGCGCAGCCACTGGGTAGAGCCCCAAACCTCCGGCCCCGCCCCTCTCCTCCAGAGTCCCTGGATGTGGGCAAAAGCTCTACCTCTGGAAAAACACTTCTCTTGAAAGTGACTTTGACTTTGGGCAACAGGCATAAGGTTGCCTTTCCAACCTGAACTGGGTGTATATACCTGGTGGGGGATGTTGGGGGACGGGACGCCATTCTTATAAATGTACAATGGGTTCTGGGGAGTGTGGGCTCCAGATGAGGACTTAGGTTCACATCCAGCCTTTGTCACTTACTGGCACTGAGCCTCGGTTTCCTCATCTACAAAATGAGCACCCACCTCGCAGATGGGATGAGAGTGAAATGGGTTTCAAGTATACACAAAGTGCTGACCGGGTCAGGTTCTCATTGAAGTGGGGTTTCCCTCCCACTGACCCATGGCTGGTTAGGGTCCCCGGGGATCCTGAAGTCACAACACACCTGCAGCCTGACCCACCCCGGCCTGGAGACCACCCACTTCTCATGGTCCAGACTACCCCTCGCTACTGGCCACAGTGCCCAGACCCTGGGCACTCTCAGTCTGCCCTCCAGCTCCTGAAGGTGTGCCCCGAACAGAATCACAAGGAACAGAGCCTGTTATGTTCAGAGTCACATGCAGCTCTGCAGCAAGGTTCCACAGCAGGTCATGAGGGTGCTGAGGGTCCCCAAATAGATGTGCTGAGGGGCTGGCTTCCTGGGGAAAATCTTGGAGCAGGTACTTTTCCTCCGATGGCCTCAACCTGCCTTTCCTTCCTCATCATGATCCCCCTGGAGCTGGCCCACCATTCCAATATTGATATAACAGCCACCCTCTCCAACTGTGCACCTACTTGTGCCAGGCAGGAGCTGGATGCTACAACCAAACCCACAGGAGAAGGTCCTGGCAAACAGCACAAATCTGGAGGCGGATCTTGTCAGGATCCTGGCTCCACGTTAACCCTGGGAGGTCACTTGCCTGCACTGGGACTCAGTCTTCTCATCTGTAAAATGGGTGTAACTGAATCAGACTATGTGACACCGACGTCCCAAGAGTCCCTTCCTGTGCCATCACTGCATGTGACCAGGCTTCCAGGTTATGGGGTCACCGTCCCCTCAACCACCAAAACACCCAACCACCATCTCTGCTCCCTCCATCATCCAGGGGATCCCAGCCCCTCCACAGTTCTGCATTCACAGGGAGGTGGGACAGGGTGGGGTTCACACGCCCTCTCTCCCTGGGACTCCTCACCCCCTCCCTGCCTCCACTCTACAACCCCCTCCTCACCTCCCTCTGCTCTCTGCCCCCTTGCTCTTTTCTTCCCCATGCACCATCAAGCCAGAACTGTCCACGGAAGTTTCTAGAAGTTACCCTGGGGAGTTGCATCTCCCTAGAGGGAACACCCGGAATCTGAGCATCAGGCCTCATTGCTCATGGAGCTTCAGTTCTGCCACAGGATGGGGAGCGGGGCTGTTGCCTGGGTCCAGCCCCTGTGGCCTGGGGGCCAGGCATCCCCTCATCCCTTCCTGTAGCCCTTCATGGGACTCTGGTCCTATCAGGGATGCTGGGGCCTCCCTGGGGCACAGAGCACAGCCATTTCCTCAAGGCAGTGCAGCAAGTGCCCTGGGGCACAGGCTCTGCACACCAACTGCCTCAGTTCTCATCCCAGGGTAACACTGTGTGCAGTATTTCATCTCTGTGGGCCTCAGGCTTCCTATCTGTTAAATGGGGCTGTCATGAGGATTAAATGAGTTAATCCGTGCAAGTGGATGAATATTAGCTGTGAGACGCTTCACTGCTCATCGTCTCTGAGACCCCGTGAGATACCTAAGGTGCCCCCCTTTATTTTTCTGGTTGAGGTGGTGGTGTGCCCCACTATTTTTTTGCTCCCTTGCCATGATCACTGACACCTTTTGGTCCCCAGAGTGAGGGGTCACAATTCGATTATCGTAGAGGTCAACTTCTCAGCAGCCTCCAGACCTTTCTCCGCTGGGGACACTCCTGTCCTGGCTTCCTGGCTGTGAGGGCTGGAGATGGGGAGGGGTGGCCGGATGCTTTGATGGGAGGGTCCAGAGATAGAATTCAAGTCAGAGGCATGGAGCTAGATGCTGGGAGACAAGACCAGAACTCAGCACACAGCCTGGCATCTGGGAGGAGCCGGAGAATTACTGATAAAATGGGGGCCCCCGGGCTTGGGGACCCTTGGATGTATCTTATGCAAAAGGGCTTGGGGTCAGAGGACAGGACAGACAGGGCCAGGCAATGTTGGCCAGTGGTCAGCGCTGTGACTCAGGCTGGTTCTGGGTACCATGGGGACCCCTGAGCTGGCAGCCCCAAACCTCAGCAAGGGACCTTGTGGCATGGTGCTCTGTCCTGCCAGCCCATGACCCCAGCATGGACTGTCAGAGGGTTGAGGAATGTGTGTTCATGTATGAATGATTGCCTACCCCACCATGTGCACATGCACACACACACAGATATGCACATGAGGAAGAGAAGACTTTCTGTGTGCTTGCCAAGGTCAGGGACCCTGGACAGGGTGCACAGGGGTCAAGGGAGTCAGGAAGCAGAAGTGTCTACTGCCAGAGATGGTGAAGAGTAATGGGCATTAGTGGAAGGTGAGTACTGGATCGGGAGCTGAGCTAGAAGAAAGGTCTGGGGTCAGAGTGGACCTGGTCCTCTCTGAAGTACGGCTACTCACTAGTTCTTTCTGAGACTAAAGCAACTGACACCCTGTGCAGCTGTCCCTGGGTCACTCTGATGCCTCTGAGTCACAGGACTCTCTCATCCTCTGCTGGTCACTAATGAAGCTGACCCCACTGTGGCCTCTTGGTGACGAGCCTTCTCTGCTCAGAGGGGGGCGGTCGCTTCCACTCACACGCAGTTCCCCTAATGGCCACGCCCATTTGCTTCCCGCGGCACAGGGGGCACTGTCTCTGCTCTGAGGACTGCTCAGCAGACACACCCCTCCTTTGGCAGCACACCTGACGGAGCAGGGCTGGGGTCACGCATTACCCAAGAATACAGTCAAGTTTTCTCACAGGAAGAAAGTTTGTTTTCCAGAATCAACTACATTTCCAGCCCCCAGGACAGGGATGGGAGGCTGGGGGATGGGAAGAGCAAGTGGATGATAGATTAAAGGTGCTTCACTCCCCACTTGGGCTCTAACCCTTTAATCCTGAAGACAGGGATGGGGAGGAAAGTGTCATTGATGTTGCAAGCACCACACGCTCCAACACCTGAGCCACCAGCCCAGCTCTGCCATGGACTTGCTGTGTGACCTTGGGGAAGTGACTCAAACCCTATGTGCTTCCGTTTCCTTACTGCGTGACCTGAGAGAGACCTGAGACCCCGCCTGACACAGCGTCGTGCGGAGAGCTGGCGCCCCGTCACCCGGAGGGCTCCCTGCCAGCGTCCTGGGCCCCTCCCACCCCTGCCCCCCGCCTGGCGCAGACATGGGGGATGCTGGGTGCGTGGAACAGACCACCTTGAGCTTGGGGCATGGCCGCTGTGCACCGGCCTCTCCCCCGCAGAGGGAGGAAGACTCAAATCGAGCCCTCTGAGGGGCCATGGGTGATGACTGGCACAGGGGCTCTCAGTTCCCAGGATGCGGGGGCGGAGGCCCCTTCCGGGAGTCCTGGCTGGGTCGGTAGGGCTGTTGTTTGTCTCCTGTCTGCTGTCATCTTCCATTTAGCATCATCCTCACGGTGCTGACGTTTTCCTGAGGCCAGTCCAGGAGGAAGGGAGCCGGTGGCTGCTCGGGACACGCAAGGGGGGAGACGGGGTGTGGGTGGTGGGCCTGGGCTTTACCAAGGCTGCTCCCTCCCTGGACTTGCAGTGAAGAGGTGGTACGGGCCCCTCTCTCATGGCGGGTCACGCCATCGGTCCCCCCCAGGCCCCAACAGCCGTAGGTTTCCAGCTTCCCCGCCTCATGTATGCACAGCAGAGCGGGTCCCTGGGTAGCTCTCCAGCCTGAAACGCTGCAGCTGTCCTGTTCCCTCCTGCATCTCCTTTCCCTGGGACTCAGTGCCGGTGTTTGCAGCAAAAGGAGTCTCAGCTGGGGACTCAGTGGCCTTTCCTAGCCACCTGGCACCTCGTAACCTATAACAAAACAATAGCCATTAGCGTACGTTAATAATCAAGCACGCAGCTTCCACTTAACCAGTGGTTTCCGAGCACCCCACGCTCTGGACAGAGAGCCAGTGGTGCCCAGTCTCTCCCTAGCCAAGTGCAAGGCCAGGAGACAAAAGAGTGAGACCCCAAGAGGCCTGGGGCAGTTAACGGGACGGGGTGCCTACTCTCAGGGCCGGGGAGAAAGAGCCTTGGGCCATTCCTTCAGCGCAGTGGGATGAACCCACGGCCCCAGGATGCCGTCCAGGGCATGGGAAGGCAGCGGAATACAAAGAGCGTAAGTGCGTCCCTATCCTTTATCGCCAGGAATGCACCTGCCGCCTGTCTGGCAGCTTTTAATACCACCTCTCCCATTTTCAGCTGGAAGAAAGTCAGCTTCGGCTTGGGAACCCATCTGCCTGAGGTCCCCGTGGGAAGGCGGCGGCGGTGGAGTTAACACAGCCCCCAATGGCAAACCCTCCGGAAAGGCAGGTGCTGGCTGTCACTGTTCCAACTGACATCCTTGTACCCCGGGGTGGCCGGTGGGTGGTCCGGGCTGCCAGGCTGCGGGGGAAGAACCCAACTTGGGACCCAGGGAGGTGGATTTTGAATGGGTGCCGGGAGGGTGCAGAGCGGGAAAGCCACCGACGGCAAAGAGGCCAGGACACGGCTCAGCGGGCAGAGGGAGGGCTTGGGGGGTCCCGGGGGTCCTGCCCTCTGGCCCGTGGCTAAGGCAGGACATTGTACCCCGGGCTGCACAAAGAAGAAAAGTTTGCGCTCTTCTCGGGGCGGTGTCTCCCCGCAGCCCAGGGTGGTTCCGCGAAATCACTGAGAATGAGGCTGCTGGTTACTAATGGGCTTGGGGAAAATGGGATGCAATTTAGCCGTTATTTTTCAGGCCCAGAGCTATTGAATAAATGAAGTGCGCTGGGTCTGAGTCACCGGCTGACACACCGCCCGGCTCCTGTCGTCAGGGCCGGCGGGGCGGGGCGGGGGGGGGGGGGGAGCCAGCAAAGCTCCATCTGCCGCTCCCCATCGCTCCCCATCGCTCGCATTACCGCCTGAACCGTCATCCCCCTCCCGCCGCCAGTCCGTGGAAAAATTGTCTGCCACGAAACCGGTCCCTGGTGCCAGAAAGGTTGGGGACCGCTGATATAGATCATTGTCTTCCGTTGTTATTGACATCTCAAGGCTCTACTATGCTTTGTCGGTGTTCCTTGACTATTAGTTTCTTGAGCGGAGGGGTTGGGGAATCTAGGACAGTGCCCTCTATGTAGTTTGTATCCAAAAAGTGTACGGTGATGAATTTGTAAACAGCAACAACAAAAAAGTACTGAGAAATGTTTCTTTCATTCCTTCCTATTAATATTAGATCTATTAAATTTAATTCATTAGATACTTAACTAAAAAACAAAAATTATTAGCATTTAAAAATGCATTTAATTTCTATTAAGGAGGCTTTAAGACGCATGGACTATTTTATTTCTTGGCATAATACTTGTATTTTCTCATAAAATGAAATAGAATGATATTACTTTAAAGAAATGACATATTTCATCACATTCTTGTGTCTATCCTTTTCCCTGTTACCTTCTTATTACTGGAGAATAGCGGATGAACTTGCCATGCGGCAAAAAATAAGAAAGGAATGGAGAGACAGATATCACCTTGGCTTTCTGATGCCTGCCTTCCTCTGAGAGCTGTCCCATGTTTGACCTCAGTTCTTCAATCCACACCCACCCACTGCTTCTGTTCTTCTTTTACAGGTTGGGGCTGGGCAAGAGTGCAGTGTGATGCTTCATTAAATTACTGACCTGTTGGGATGGGCAGAGCACATCTAGAGGGAGCTAAGTGGTTAATTGCAATTCATGGACCCGGCCAAACTAAAATGCAGCTCGTTCACCAAACCATCCCCCTCCCCCTCCCTTTTCTCTGGATCAATCCCAGCCCTAATTAAAATGTAATATTCTCCTTATGTGACTCTTTGGAAAAGTTTGTGGAATGACCACATAATACAGAGCAGGTTGGGGCCTGGGGAAGGTCTGTGAGGGTGGTGGGCGGGTAGCTGGAGGGTTGCTCTCCACTTGCCTGGCGCAGGAAGGGACGGGGAGGGGAGGGGGAAGAGGTAGCTTGAGACGGGGGAGGTGGGGGAGGGATGCAGAGCAGAGCTTGTTAAGCGCATGGGACAACGGGACAGGATGAGGGCGGGCGACAGAGGGCCTACTGAGAGGGGAGAGGGCGGTAGGCAGTGAGGGGCTTGCAAGAGATCATGACCTTGCCCCAGGCAGGGGCAGCAGCTGGAGGACCATTTGCCATCGTCACTCACAATTAGGGGCCTCCCCCAGGCTTGGGGACTCCTGGAAACGTGGGCAGCAAGCAGACTACCACCGCTTGGGGGAGGGGGAGATCAATCCGTCTGAGCCTTCGGCGTCGCCCGCTTAGGACCCCCTCCCGCGCGCCCCACCCGCCGCGGTGGGGAGGGGGCGGCAGGGGGGACGGCGCTGGGGTTTGTCCGCAAGCCGCGTGTCTGCGGGACAGCAGCCCGTGAGCTGGGGGCTGCAGCCGGCAGGCCCTGCTCTGCGCTGGGAAAGCTAAAGGCCGCCTGGGGCCCTCTGGTGCGGTGAAGGGCGGAAGCTTGCCAAACAGCCCCACGGGGGTTCAGCTCCAGGCCTTGGGGGGGGGGCCGGGAGGCTGGGTGGGGGTCCAGAGCTCCCTCACCTGTAGGAAGCCCCCCCCCCACCCCCCGCGTGGAGGCGGAAGACCTGGGACATCCCTGGCTCCTCTGAGAATCTGCTCTGTGACCCTGGGCGGGCGCCGGCCTCTCTGAGCCTTCAGTTTCCAGGTGGTAAAATGAAAAATGCAAACAGTGGAAAGTCCTCCTGAGTAGGTAGTCGGTGCCCATGTAAACATGCAGTCTGCACCACCAGCCCCCGGGATGGCCAAAGCCTACGGGGCCAGGTTTGGACCCCAGCTCTGAGTTGCTGGATTCTTCTCACACTTTCTAGAACACAGTCGGGGCACACATGAGGGGGCAGGTGCTCCCCACAGAGAGCCCCCTCCCAGCTCCAGTGAGGCTGTCACAGGGGGGCCTCCTCTTCCTCTCCCCGATACCCCCTCCACCTCACTCATGTCACCCCAGAGCCTCCTTCCAGGGTCCCATCACCACCAGCCCCCTCCAGGAAGCCTGCAGGAGGACATAGCCAGCTGTGAGCCCGGACCAACAGAGAGGAGAGGGGTTACAAGATCTGGACCTCCCGGTCCAGGGGGCTGAACTGTGGAAGGACACTGGCAGCTTGGCACAGAGTACCCTGTAATGGGTGGCTGTCCCCATGAGCCACCAAACCCACCCACTTGCCCTCAGGTCCCAGATGTCTCTGGGGGACTCCCTCCTCCCCTGCCAGCACCACCAAACTCTGGAGGTCCCCGGGGGAAGGTGCTTCAGAAATGCAGGATATAACGTGGCCAAGGTGCCTGTGCTCTGGGCTCCCTGATGGGCGGTGCCCCTTCTCAGGTTGCTCACCCCTGTCTGTTCCTGAGAGCAGGTGAGTGCACCACTAGGCAGCCGGCCCAAGGCTCTTCCTGTAGGAGGGACGGCCAGGGTCAGCCAAGGGTGTCCCTGTCGGTGGTGGAGAGCCTGGCACTCTGGTCCTCACATCACTGAATGCTCCCCTTTGCTCTCTAATGGAGCAGCCCAGAGGCACACAACTGGCGTGTCAGTGCCCTCAGCCAGAGGCCAGCAGGATCCCACCCGCAGGTGAACACGTCGGGGCTATTACACATTGCAGCGAGGAAGCCTGGGGGCGTCTCGGTGTGCTCCGATGTGGGTTTGATTAGGAGGCTTGGGTGGGGGTGGGGTCTAAGCAAATCTCTAGGTGGATTGGATCCTGTCGAAAAGCGGGAGCTTCTATGACTGGGCGTCTCAATAAACCTTTTCTGCAGACTAGAATGAAGATGCAGCTGCAATTGGGAAAGAAGCAGCTGTCCCTCATTTTAAGCCAAGAGAGGGGCTGCTTGGTATTCCGTGGAAGGCGCAGCGACCTTGTTTCTGTCTGTGCTGAGACGAAGTTCTGAAGTGGCCTTGCTTTGTCTCATCCCATCACCGTCTCTGAGGAGCCTTGTCTGAGGTTGTCGTCTGTGAGGTGGTTTATATCCAGGAGGAGAGTAACCCTGCCCAGCTGGGGCGCCGGGCCAGCTTCTGGGGGTGGGGCCAGCTT
>NW_006783036.1:3409626-3423113 GCF_000442215.2 Lipotes vexillifer | reverse complement strand
GAGGATCCTTGTCTGAGGTTGTCGTCTGTAAGGTGGTTTATATCCAGGAGGAGAGTAACCCTGCCCTTCTGGGGCGCCGGGCCAGCTTCTGGGGGGTGGGGCCAGCTTCTGGGGGGTGGGGCCAGCTCCTTTCTCTCCTTCCCTAGTAAAGAGCGAGGTAAAGCTCAACCAGGTAGTGAAAACTGTTAGAGCACACCTACCTGCAGAGCATGATTCCAAGCATTTATTTTTAGGTTAGGGTTTCTTTCTTTTTTTCCCAGCTTTATTGAGGTGTAACTGACAAAACTGTGTACAATGTGTAAAGTGTACAATGTGATGATTTGATATACCTATACATTATGAAATAATTACCATAATCAAGTTAATTAATACATCCATCACCTGACAGAGTTACCTTTTTCACGTGTGATGGGAATGTTGAAAATCTACTCTCTTAGCATCTTTCAGGCATACAAAACATTATAGTTAACGATAGTCACCACGCTGTACATTAGATCACCAGAACTTATACATCTTATAACTGGAAATTTGTACCTTTAACCAGCATCTTCACTTCCAAGGTCCAGGCAACTACACTTCTACTCTCAGTTTTTGATGGGCTTAACCTTTTTTTTTTTTTTTAAGATTCCACGTATAAGTGATATCAAGTGAAAGTAATTGTCTTTCTTTGTTCAACTTATTTCACATAACAGAATGTCTGCCAGGCTCATCCATGGCAGGATTTCCTTCGTTTTTATGGCTGAATAATATTCCATTGTACACATAAAGCAGTTTCTTTACCCATTCCTCCACTGATGGACACGTAGGTTGTTTCCATATCTTGGCTCTTGTGAATGATGCTGCAATGAACGCAGGATGCAGATATCTTTTCAGTTATGCTTTTATCTTCTTTGGATAAATACCCACAAGTGGAATTGCTGGATCATGTGGTCATTCCACTTTTAAGTTTTGAGGAACACCCATACTGTTTTCCACAGTGGCTGCACCAATTTACATTCCCACCAGCAGTGCACACGGGTTCCCTTTTTTTCACATTCTCTCTGACACTGTTACTTCTTGTCTTTTTGATCATAGCCATTCTAACAGGTGAAACATGTTATCTCATGGTGGTTTTGATTTGCATTTCCCTGATGATTATGCGGGCCTCTCACTGCTGTGGCCTCTCCCATTTGCGGAGCACAGGCTCCGGACGCGCAGGCTCAGCGGCCATGGCTCACGGGCCCAGCCGCTCCGCGGCACGCGGGACCCTCCCGAAACGGGGCACGAACCCGCGCCCCCCGCATCGGCAGACGGACTCCCAAGCACTGCGCCACCAGGGAAGCCCTGGACATCTATCTTTTCATGTGCCTGTTGGCCATCTGTTTGTCTTCTTTGGAAAAATGTCTATTCAGGTCCTCTGCCCAGTTTTTGATCAGGTTATTGGCTATTGAGTTGTATGTGCTCCTTGTATATTTTGATACTACCACCTTATCAGACATGTGGTTTGCAAAGCCTTTCTCTCATTCAGTAGGTGGCTTTTTCATTTTGTTGGTGGTTTCCTTTGCTGTGCAGAGGATGTTTAGTTTGAGATAGTCCTGCCTGTCTATTTTTACTCTTATTGCCTGTGCTTTTGGTGGCATATCCAAGACATCACTGTTAAGACCAATGTCAAGGGACTGTGCCCCAGTGCTTTCTTTTAGGACTTCTGGTTTTAAGTCTTAACAATTAAATCTTTGATCTATTTTGAATTAATTTTTGTGAGTAGTGTAAAATAAGAGTTAAATCTCCTTCTTTTGTATGTGGATATCCAATTTTCCCAGCACCATTTATTGAAGAGTCTATCCTTTCCCCATTGTGTGTTTTTGGTGTCCTTGTCAAAGATTAGTTGACTGTATATGCATGGGTTTATTTCTGGGCTCTCTATTCTGTTCCATTGATCAATGGATCTGTTTGTTTGTTTGTTTGTTTTGCCTTTGTTGTCTTTATTTAAAAAAATTTTTTTATACAATTTGTAAAAGTCACAATCCATTTACAGTTATTACAAAATACTGGCTATAGTCCTTGTGTTGTGCAGTATATCCTCGTAGCCTATCTTACCTCCAACAGTTTGTACATCCCACTACCCCCTCCCCACTGGTAAACACTAGTTTGCCCTCTATACCTGTGAGTCTGCTTCTTTTTTTGTTATATTCGCTAGTTTGTTGTATTTTTTAGATTCCACATGTAAGTGATATCATACATTATTTGTCTTTCTTTGTCTGACTTATTTCACTTAGCATAATGCCCTCAAAGTCTATCCACATTGCTACAAATGGCAAAATTTTGTTCGTTTTTATGGCTGAGTAGTTTTCTATTGCATGTTTTTGTGTGTGTGTGTGTGTGTGTGTGTGTGTGTGTGTGTGTGGTATCTATCTATCTATCTACCACATCTTCTTTATCCATTCTTCTGTTGATGGACACAGGTTGTTTCCATATCTTGGCAATTGTAAATAATGCTGTTATGAACATTGGGGTGCATGTATCTTTTTGAATTAGTGAGGTTTTTTTTTCAGATGTATACCCAGGGGTGGGATTGCTGGGTTATATGGTAATTTTATTTTCAGTTTTTAGAGAAACCTCCATACTGTTTTCCACAGTGGCTGGACCAATTTACATTCCCACCAACAGTGTATGAGTGTTCCCTTTTCTCCACATCTGTGCCAACATTTGTTATTTGTGTTCTTTTTGATGACAGTGTATCTGAAAGCAGCAGAATACACATTCTTTTCAAGTGCACATTGAACATTGTCCAGGACAGATCACATGCTAGGCCACAAAACAAGCCTTGTTAAATTTAAGAAAAAATCATATCAATCATCTTTTCTGACCACAACATTATGAGACTAGAAATCAACTATAAGAAAAAAAAACTGCAAAAAAAAGCACAGCTATATGGGTACTAAACAATATGCTGCTAAACAACAAATGGATCACTGAAGAACTCAAAGAGGAAATCAAAAAACACCTAGGGATAAATGAAAACGAAAACACTATGATCCAAAACCTATGGGAGGCAGCAAAAGCAGCTCTAAGAGGGAAGTTTATAGCATACAAGCTTACCTCAGGAAACAAGAAAAATCTTAAATAAACAACCTAACCTAACACCTAAAAGAACTAGAGAAAGAAAAATAAACAGAACCCAAAATTAGTAGAAGGAAAGAAATCATAAAGATAAGAGCAGAAGTAAATTAAATAAAGACTAAAAAAGTAGAAAAGATCAATGAAACTCTAAGCTGGTTCTTTGAAAAGAGAAACAAAATTGTTAAACCTGTAGCCAGACTCATCAAGAAAAAAGGAAGAGGGCCCAAATCAATAAAATCAGAAATGAAAAAGAAGTTACAACCAACACCACAGAAATACAGAGGGTCATAAGAGACTACTACAAACAACTATATGCCAATAAATTGGGCAACCTAGAAGAAATAGAGCCAGGAGGAAATAGAAAATCAAACAGACCAATTACTAGTAAGGAAATTGAATCAGTAATTTAAAAACTCCCAACAAACAAAAGTCCAGGACCAGACAGTTTCACAGGTGAGTTCTACCAAATATTTAGAGAAGAGTTAACGTCTGTCCTTCTCAAACTATTCCAAAAATTTGCAGAGGAAGGAACACTTTCAAACTCATTCTGTGGGACCAGCATCACCCTAATACCAAAACCAGACAAAGATATCACAAAAAGAAAACTACAGGCTGACATCACTGATGAAAATAGATGTGAAATTCTCAACAAAATCCTAGCAAACCAATTCCAACAATACATTAAAAGGCTCATACACCGTGATCAAGTGAGATTTATCCCAGACATGCAAGGATTTTTCAATATCCACAAATCATTCAATGTGATACATTAGCAAATTGAAGAATAAAAATCACATGATCATCTCGAAAGATACAGAAAAAGTTTTTGACAAAATTTGGCATCCATTTATGATAAAAACTCACCAGAAAGCAGACATAGAGGGAACATACCGCAACATAAGGCCATATATGACAAACCCACAGCTAACATCATACTCAATGGTGAAAAGCTGAAAGCATTTCCTCTAAGATCAGGAAAAAGACAAGGATGCCTACTTTTGCCACTTTTATTCAACATAGTATTGGACATCCTAGCCACAGCAATCAGAGAAGGAAAAGAAATAAAAGGAATTTAAATTGGAAAACAGGATTTAAAAAGTCACTGTTTGCAGATGACATGATAGTATACACAGAAAATCCTAAAGACACCACTGGCTGGAAAACTACTAGAGCTCATCAATGAATTTGGTAAAGTTGCAGGATACAAGATTAATACACAGAAACCGGTTGCATTTCTATACGCTAACAATGAAGTATCAGAAAAATTAAGGAAACAATCCCATTTATCATCACATTAAAAAGAATAAAATAACTAGGAATAAATCTACCTAAGGAGGCAAAATACCTGTACTCTGAAAACTATAAGACATTGATGAAAGAAACTGAAGATAACACAAACAGATGGAAATAATATACCATGTTGTTGGACTGGAAGAATCAATGCTGTCAAAATTACTGTACTACCCAAGGCAATCTACAGATTCAATGCAATCCCTCTCAAAGTACCAACGGCATTTTTCACAGAACTAGAACAAATAATTTTAAAATTTGTATGGAAACACAAAAGACCCCAAATAGCCAAAACAATCTTGAGAAAGAAGAACAGAGTTGTAGGAGTCCTGCTCCCTGACTTCAGACTATACAACAAAGCTACAGCAATCAAAACAGTATGGTACTGGCACAAAAACAGACACATAGATCAATGGAATAGAATAGAGAGCCCAGAAATAAATCCATTCACTTATGGTCAGTTAATCCACAACAAAGGAGGCAAGAAAATACAATGGAGAAAAGACAGTCTCTTTTTCATTGTGTCCAGTTTTATGCCCGTACCATACTGTTTTGATTCCTATATCTTTGTAGTACAGTTTGAAATCAGGAAGCGTGATGCCTCCAGCTTTGTCTTGGTTATTTAGTGGTTCCATACAAATATGAGGACTGTTTGTTCTATTTCTGTGAAAAATTTCATTGATATTTTGATATGGATTGCATTGAGTCTATAGATGGCTTGGGGTAGTATGGACACTTAACAATATTAATTCTTCCAATTCAGCACCATGGGATATTTTCCCATTTATTTGTGTCTTCTTCAATTTCTTTCAATTGTCTTATAGTTTTCAATATACAGATATTTTACCTCCTCAGTTAAATTTATTCCTGAGTATTTTATTCTTTTTGATGCAATTGTAAATGGGATTAGTGTCTTAATTTCTCTTTCTGATAATTTGTTATTAGTGTATAGGAATGCAACAGATTTTTGTATATTGATTTTGTATTCTGAACCTTTACTGAATTCATTTATTAGTTCCAACAGTTTTTTTAAATGGAGTCTTTAGGGTTTTCCTTATATAATATCATACCATCTATAAATAGATGACATGTATAGACTCCATATGGGTCTCTTATGTTCCTTTGTATTTTTCTGGAATCAATTGTGATGTCTCCTCTTTCATTTCTGATTTACTTATTTGAATCGTCTCTCTTTTTATCTTGGGCTAGCTAAAGGTTTGCTAATTTTATTATCTTTAAAAAACCAGTGCTTCACTTTGTTGATTTTCCTATTGTTTTTCTTGTATTTCATTTATTTCCGCTCTGATCTTTATTATTTCCTTCCTTCAGCTAACTTTGGACTTAGTTTCTCCACTTTTTCTAGTTACTTGAGGTATAAAATTAGGTTGTTTATTTGACATGCATCTTTTTTCTCAATTTAGATGTTTATTTCTATAAACTTCCCCTCTTAGAACTGCTTTTGTTGCATCTTATAAGTTTTGGTACATTGTGTTTCCATTTTCATTTTTCTCAAGATTTTAAAATTTTACCTTTCCATTCCTTCTTTGACTCATTGATTGTTCAGGAGTGTGTTGTTTAATTTACACATGTTTGTGAATTTTACAATTTTCTTCCTGTTATTGATTTCTAGTTACATACCATTGTGGTCAGAAAAAATACTTGATATAATTTCAATCTTCTTAACTTTGTTAAGACTTGTTTAGTGGCCTAACATATGATCTATCCTGAAGAAGTTCTGTGTGTGCTTTAAGAAGAATGTTGTATGGAATTTTCCTATATGTTTGTTAGATCCATTTTCTCTAAAGTGTAGCTCAAGTCTAATATTTCCTTATTGATTTTCCATCTAGATGATCTATCCATTGTTGAAAGTGGAATATTGAAGTTCTCTACAACTTTTGCATTGCTGTCTATTTTTGCCTTCAGGTATGCTAATATTTGCTTCATATTTAGGTACTACAATGTTAGGTGCACATATATTTATAATTGTTATATGCTTTTGATGAATTCACCCTTTATCATTATATAGTGACCTTCTTTGTCTCTTGTTACAGTTTTTGAGTTAATATCTATTTGTCTGATGTAAGCATAGCTACCCCTGCTCTCTTTTGGTTTCCCTTTGCATGGAATAGCTTTTCCCATCCCTTCACTTTCAGCCTATCTGTGTCCTTAAAGCTGAGGTGAGTATCCTGTAGGTAGCATATAATTGAGTCTTGGTTTTTTGCCTATACAGCCACTCTATGTTTTTTGAGAGTAAAATTTAACCTACTTACATTTAAAGTAATTACTGATAAGGAAGACCTAAGTATTGTTATCTTGTGGTTTTATGACCATTTTGTAGTTCCTTTGTTCCTTTATTCCTCTCTTTTTTTTTTCTTTCCTCTCTCTTCTTTTGTGATATTCCATAGCATATTCTTTGATTCCTTTCACTTTATCTTTTGTGCATCTACTATAGGTTTTTTCCTTTGTGATTACCATAAGGCTTACATAATACATCTTATAGTTACAACAGTCTATTTTAAGCTGGTAACAACTTAACTTTGATTGCATACAAAAGGTATAAACTTTGATTCATCCCCCACATTTTGTGTTTTTGATGTCACGATTTAAAATTTTTGTACTGTATATCCAGTAACAAATTATTGTAAATATAGTCATTTTTAATACCTTCGTCTTTTAACCCTTGTACTAGAGTTAAGTGATTTATATACCAGCATAATATTACTAGAGTGTTCTGAATTTGACAACATACTTACCTGTACCAGTGAGTTTTATACTTTCATATATTTTCATGTTACTAATTGGTGTCCTTTCATTTCAGCTTGAAGACCTCCCTTTAGTATTTCTTACAAGGCAGGTTTAGTGGGGATGAACTCCCTCAGCTTTGGTCTGGGGAAGTCTTTATCTCTCTTTCATTTCTGAAGGTAAACTTTGATGGGTAAAGTATTCTTGGTTGGCAGTTTTGTGGTTTTTTTTCCCCAGAACTTTGAGTACCTCATTTCATTCTTTCCTGGCCTGCAGGGCTTCTGCTGAGAAATCCATTGATAGCTTTATGGAGGTTCCCTTGTATGAGGTGAGTTTTATTTCTCTGACCCCTTAAAAATTCTTTCTTTGAAATTAAAGAGAACAAAAATAGGTGGAAAGAATATTGGAATAGAATAATTATTCTATTATAATATTGGAATAGAAGAATTAATATTGTTAAATTCCAATGACATTTTTCACAGAAATCGAAAAAAGTACCCTAATATTTATATGGAACCATAAAAAACCCTAAATAGCCAAAGCAATCTTGAGAAAGAAGGACAAAGCTGGAGGCATCACATGTCCTGATTTCAAACTATATTACAAAGCTATAGTAATCAAAACAGTATGGTACTGGCATAAAACAAGGCACATTGACCAATGGAACAGAATAGAGGCTCAGAAATAAACTTATGCCTACACAGTCAACTAATCTTTGATAAGGACACAAAAAACACACAATGGGGAAAGGATAGACTCTTCAATAAATGGTGTTGGGAAAATTGGATATCCACATGCAAAAGAGTGAAACTGGACTTTTACACCATTCACAAAAATTAATTCAAAATGGAGTGAAGATTTAAATGTAGAACCAGAAACCAAAGTCTGAGAAGAAAGCATTGGGGAAAAGCTCCTTGACATTGGTCTTGACAGTGATTTCTTGGATACGACACCAAAAGCACAGGCAATTAAAAAAAAAATAAACAAGTGGGACTATCTCAAACTAAAAGGCCCCTGCACAGCAAAGGAAACCATCAACAAAATGAAAAAGCCACCTACTGAATGGGAGAAAAACTTTGCAAACCATATATCTGATAATGGGTTAATATCCAAAATATACAAGGTGCTCATACAACTCAATAGCCAAAATACAAATAACCTGATCAAAAAATGGGCAGAGGACCTGCATAGACATTTTCCCAAAGAAGACAAACAGATGGCCAACAGGCACATGAAAAGATAGATGTCCAACATCACTAATCATCAGGGAAATGCAAATCAAAACCACCATGAGATAACATGTTTCACCTGTTAGAATGGCTATGATCAAAAAGACAAGAAGTAACAGTGTCAGAGAGAATGTGAAAAAAAGGGAACCCGTGTGCACTGCTGGTGGGAATGTAAATTGGTGCAGCCACTGTGGAAAACAGTATGGGTGTTCCTCAAAACTTAAAAGTGGAATGACCACATGATCCAGCAATTCCACTTGTGGGTATTTATCCAAAGAAGATAAAAGCATAACTGAAAAGATATCTGCATCCTGCGTTCATTGCAGCATCATTCACAAGAGCCAAGATATGGAAACAACCTACGTGTCCATCAGTGGAGGAATGGGTAAAGAAACTGTGTTTTATGTGTACAATGGAATATTATTCAGCCATGAAAAAGAAGGAAATCCTGCCATTTGGAACAACATGGATGAGCCTGGTGGACATCATGCTAATATTTTAAGCATTTATGAATATGGCCTCATGAAATCCTGACCTCACCTCCAGTGGGTGGGTGTTACTGTTAGCCCCTCTTTACTGATGAGCAAACTGAGGCCAGAGAGTTTGAGCAACTTGCCCACGTCACAGAGATGCTAAATGGTCAGCTGGGGTTTGAACTTAGGTCCTTAGGCTCTTGAGTCTAAGCTCACCTTTGGGGATATAGCCTTCCAGCCCACTGAGAGGGTGAGAGAGACCGGGGTGAGTAATGGGGTCACTAAGGGTCGCCACCCAGTCTAGCCCCAGGGTTGCTGGGGTAGAGGGTCAGAAGTTGTGATCAGAGCACAGCTGGGATCCAGGAACCAAGTTGTGGTTGACCAAATAATTACCCCCAAAGATGTCCAAATCCTAATCCCCAGCCCCTGTGAATATGCGACTTTTGCAGATGTGATTCAGTTAAGGACCTTGAGTTGGCGAGATGAGCCCAGATTATCTGCATGGGCCCAATGTAAACATAGGTGTCCCCATCAGAGAAAGCAGGAGGGTCAGAGATGGCAAAGGGGAAAGTAGAGGAGACAGTGGAAGCAGAGGTAAAAGAGAGAGAGAGACAGGAAGATGTCGTGCACCTGGCTTTGAAGATGGAGGGGGGGCCGTGAGCCAGGGACTGCAGGCGGTCTCTACAAGCTGGAAAAGGCAGAAAACCTAATTCTACCTCAGAGGCTTCAGAAGGAACTCAGCCCTGCCAACACCTTGATTTTTAACCTGGTGAGAGCCATTTTGAGCCTCTGACCTCCAGAAGTGTTAGATAATAAATTTGTGTTACTTAAGATGCTAAGTTAGTAATTTATTGCAGTAGCAATGAGAAACGAATACACGGAAACACAGCTGGGGCATTTCAGGACACAGGAACCTTGCTCATGGCAGCTGGGGCTGGAGAGGCACTGGGAGCGCGGGCCGTGACATGCTCTGATTTTCCTGCTCAGGAGTCCACCCTGGATGCCGTTGGGGGTATTTGTGGGGTGAGGGGCAGCAGGGAGACCAGGCAGAGTCTCCTGCCCTGTCAGGTGGAGATGGAGCTGGCTTGGTCCAGGGGCTGGAGAGAAGCTGATGGGTCCATGGGATATCGAGATGGTTAGGACTGCGGGGGCTGGAAGCATGAGGGGAGGGACCTTGGGGCTCCTGGCTCAAGCCCTAAGTGCTCTCTTAAGCTACTTGTAAGAAGAGGGCCCAGGAGGAAGGAACAGGCTGGTGGTGGGAAGGTGACAATTTGTCCGGGAGCCCGTGGGTCCTTCTCATCCAGCAGGGAGGTGTCAGGGAGGCCCGAGGGCAGGGTCCCTCTGCCCCTGAGTTGGCCTCTGCAAGGCTAGCCCAGCTCCCTGGGATGAGGGCCCCTTGTGAGGCCTGGGCTGGGGGATAGAGTGAGGGCCTGGCCTGGCGGCATGTGGCTCTGACCCTCGAGTGACGCCCCAGACGCAGTGTGGACACCAAGTCCTGCTCGCAGCCTCAGCCCTGAAGGTGGGAGGCCAGGCCTGGCACCCTGCACGTGTTTTTGGAATGACAGCCTTCCGAGACTTGTTTGGCACCCGTCGAAGACCACGAGCAAATTGCCAGTGGTAAAACATCATAGAAACATTATTTCTTGCAAAATACTGGAAATAACCAAGGCAGCGTTACCCAACAGCACAGCGGGGCCTATGTGCGCAGCCGGGGAGCCAGGCGCCGGGGCTTGGACGGCATGTCCTGCCAGGCTGGGAGCATCCCCACCTCTGCGGCCAGATTCCTCAATGACCACTTGGAAACAGAATTGACGGGGTCTCAGGGGACAGGAGCCTCTTTCCACTCCCGCTGATAGGAAGTGTTTACAGCCCAAGCCGGCCTGGTCTGGCAGCCCCCCGGCCTCTGTGGCCAGCAGACCATGGCTTTTGGGCTGGAAGACGTGCCCAGACTCTGCGGGATCAGCAAGGCCCTGGGCCTGGCGGGGCTGGCGGGGCACGGGCCTCACCCCTCCCAGTCTGCCCGGGGCTCTAGGAAGAGAGCACTCTTATAGCCTCGGCTCATCTGAAGCCACATCTCCTTCCACTTAGTCCAGGCGTGCACTTAAGTGGGTGTGACTGGGGGCTTGGGGGCAGGGTCCTGGCAAGCAGAACCCAACAGTAATTCTCCATCATTAAAACAGGATGGAACTAAGTGGTCATGCGGGGAAACTAGGAAACATGCATAAAGAAAATAAGAGAAACTTAAGAAGTTTATTGTTTTGAAATCTCCCCTTGCCCCGCCCCCCTCCTGGTACACCCTGCAACATCCTCCATGCACGTGTGGTGAGTTTCCCTGTTTGCAACCCTGTGTCTGACCGGGTGACTTAAAGGGCTGTCCAGGGCCCGAGTCTGTGCTGAAGGCCCCAGATATGCCCTGCTGCCCAGACTTATTCCTGGGGCCCCAGGTACTTGGCTTGCACCGTAAGCAGTGTTTACCACCCTACTCCTCTGATTGGCAAACTGAGGCTCCAGCTCTTAAGAAACCTGGGATCTCAGGGGCAGTGAGTGCGGAGCTGGGGCTCCACCCCAGGCGATCCTGACCCATAACCTGGGCTGACCACACAGCACGCCACCCCCCACTCAGGCCCTCGCCATGTTCATAGGCCCTCACCCGGCTCCTCTGAAGGACCCTAATTTCAGGGCCGTCCCTGGCTCACAGCCTTCCTCTGCCTCTGCCCCTGCTGTCCCGGCCACCACGAGCTCACTGCGCCCTCCTCTTCACACACCTGTAGGCACTGGCCTGCCCTGGGCACCCACCTGGGCTGCACCATCCCAGACCCAGACCCAGGCTCTGGGTCACCGCCATCCATTGGGGAGCATTATGGGCTGAATTATGCCCCCTCCAAAAAATTATACTTTGGAGTCCTAACCCCTAGTACCTCGGGACATGACTTTATTTGGAGACAAAGTTTTTACAGAGGCAGGTAGTCAAGTTCATATAAGGAAGGCAGGCTCTAATCTAACAGGACTGACGTCCTTATAAGAAGGGGAAACTTGGACACACAGAGAGATGTACGCAGGGAGGGCATCACACAAAGGTTAAGGCAAAGATCGAGGTGAGGCATCTCTAAGCCAAAGAACACCAAGGACTGCCAGCAAACCACCAGAAGCTGGGGGAGAGCCCTGGAACAGATGCTCCCTCCCAGCCCTCAGAAGGAAACACCCCTGCTGACACCTTGATCTTGAACTCCTGGCCTCCAGAACTGCGAAACAGTAATTTTCTGTTGTTTAAGCCTCCCAGTGTTGTGGCAGCCTGAGCAGACTGATACAGGGACACAGGCCCGCGGCACTCCCCTGTCCCAGCTTTTGCCCAGGCAGTGCCCCCACCCCTGGATGCCATCTGCTTTACCTGCGAGAGGCCGCACCTTGCCAGCCCCCTCCAGGGATGGAGAATGGCTGCTGTGAGGGACGGTGGCCCTGACTTGGGACACGAGGCTCCAAGTGGACCAGAAGTCTGACCCCTTTGGGGTCTGTGGCTTCCGTGCAGCCTCTCGGTCCCCGGGGGGAGCTTCCCACCAGCCTGGGGATGGGGGGCGCAGTCCCTGCAGGGAGACAAGACTCCACCTTGGAGCATTTGAGACCTTAGAGTGTTTGGACCAGGCCACCCCTTGAACCACCATTCATTCTCCAATTAGCTGTGAATGAATCAGAAACACGCAGATTCAATTTCCCATGAAATATAAATGGGTTTATAGAAGTTAGGGAGTGAGTCTGGATTTATGTTAAGGGCATTTGAGCACTGGCCTGCCCTGGCTGCCAAGGACCCGTAGAGACAGACGGGCTCCGAAGAAAAGGTGAGCGCAGGTACCTGCCTCCCATGGGGCGGGTGGCTGTGCGCTAAGGATGCTGCCTGTATTCCCTCTGTCACCTGCCAACAGCCCTGGAATCGACGCAGCCCATTTCACGTACGGAAAAACAGACACAGACTGGACAAGGCCCTGGAAGGAGGCACAGCCAGGGCCTGGACCCTGCTTTCCCTGACTCTGGGCCCCAAGCCCTTTCCTACACAACGAGGATTTCAGGAGCCCCGGGGAGAACAGAGTGGCTCCAGAATGGAACAGGACTTGATCAGGGCCCTGGGCAGGGCCGGAAGCTGGCTGGGGCCTGGGACTGGCGGGGCAGCCTTGGCTGCCGCATAAGGAATACCGAGTCCTGACTGAGTAATGTGTTCTGGAGGGTTCTAGGCACCCAGTCGGGCCTTGGGCTGTAAGCAGGCACTGTGTCTCCCCCGTAGTCCAGACACACTAGCAAGTGGTCGGTGGGCACCTTGGGCCGCGGCCAGGTGGTGTAAATGACCTCAGGTGGGGCTGCTCGCTCCAGGTCTGAAATCCCAGCCACTGCCCTCACCCACAGTGTCCTGGGCTTCAGGCCCAGGGCTCCGGATGGCTCTGCCCTGCTGTCCAGTGATTCTCCCTGGAGTCCCGGGAGCCAAGGCGGCCTGCGGTGGGTCATTCGGGACCACTTCCTCTGGACAGAGTGATGTGGGATGTAGGGGAAGGGGAAGGAGGGGCTGTGAGCTCTGAGTGCTCCCCGGGAAGCTGAGCCAGGGCCGCTGGGGGACGTTGGGGGGACCCCCCCCCCCCCCCGTGGTCCAAGCCGTGCGAAACTTCTCTGC
>NW_006783036.1:3387929-3409325 GCF_000442215.2 Lipotes vexillifer | reverse complement strand
GGGGGCCCCCCCCCCCCCCCACCGATGTCAAGGCCAGTCGAACTCTCTCTGCGGGACTTTGGATACGCGGCCTGTTTCTGAGCCGTGCGGTGCAGCTCCCTGAAACCCAGGCCCACCCAAGCCCGGGTGTCTTCAGCCCTGCCGTGCCCTCCCTACCCGGTGTCCCTCACCTCTGCAGCCCCCTCCGCTCCCACCCGCGCGGCTGCTCCTGCCCAGCCCCAGGAGTGGTCCCTTTGCCCACGGCCCCACGGGGCTGCATGTGGGCACGTGGAGATCATCATCTTCCCGCTGGTTCTGGGGATGACGTCACGGTCCGCCTCCCCCCAGTCACAGCTTGAGAGCCTCGGCACTGCCACGCCCTCCTGCCCCACCCCCAGCAGAGCCGGGCGGCCCCTGGAAGCTACGTCGCCCGTGTCCCCCCATCTCCCCCAGGGGCGGCAGGGCAGCCTGGGGAGGGCAGGCCCCTGTGCCCTGTGCCCCAGTCTCCTCCATAAGAAGACCTACAGGAGCAGCGCCAGAGGGCGCCTGCGAGGGCCCCGTGCAGAGAGAGGAGATGCTCTGTAAAAGTTTGCTGTCAGAGTTAACCGTTGTCCCAGCTGAGGCCCTGGGGCCTGCCCCATCCTCTGCCTGAGGGCCGAAAGGAGGGCAGGGGCCAGACCCAGAGGCAGGGCCACCAGGCCTGTGTGGCCCCCTTGTCCATCTGGTGAGCGGAACTTAGGCTGTATGGAGGGTGGAGGCCCCAGGGGGCAGGGCCTTGTGGCGGCCGAGGAGCTCAGAATGGAATCTGGGGTGAAGGGGTGTATGAGGGCTCTAATCAGGGGCCTTGAAAGCCCTGGGGAGGTGGGAGGTGACTCCCTGGGTGGAGAGATTCACCAAGTGCTCCAGAGCCAACCAGCCAGGAGGCTGGGACCCCGCCCTGGGGGTCTGGGGCCCTGAGCTCCAAAGCCCGCCAAGGCAGGAGATTTCCCAGCCATGGAGGAGGGAAGCTGGGGGTGGATATCACTCCGTAGCTGAGAATCGGACTGACCCCCAGAGACCTGTGTGGCTTCTTACCTTCCAGATGAGGAGACCCAGGGCTGAGTCAGGCTGTGAAGCGGACAGGCCCCTCTCAGGGGTGGGGTGGGGACCGTCTGGAGATGAGCTGGTCAAATGCCTCCTCACCTGCAGAGCCAGACAGAACCCAGTGCAGGTGACCACCCGCCGGGGCAGGTGAAGGACGCAGAACCCCACTCTCCTCTTGGTGCCCCTGAGTCGTGACCTGTTTGCTGCACAGATGCCACGGGAGCCCCTGAGACCACAGCGATCAGTGGCCCCAGGGGCAGGGCTTAGCCTGGTCTCTTCAGACGGTGGGAAGCCCAGATCCAGGAACCCGGGTCTTGTAGCTGCTGCCACTGACCCTCTGGAAGTCTTTGGTCAAACGCTCATCCCCTCTGGCCTGAATCTTGCCCCAGACCAAGGGGCGTGGGTCACACCCCTGATGGGTCTGCCAGCCCAGATCCCAGTAGGGCAGGTGACTAAGCTTGGGCAGGGCCCTCACTCTCTGGGCCTCGGTCTGCCCACCCATGGGTGAATCATTCTCTGTCCCTGGCTGATGGGCTGATCACGGTCATGGCTGGAAGGGGGTGGTAAGAAGCCCCTGGACAAGGCAGAGGCTTGCCTCAAGTCCACCCTCTGGCCCCAGTCCATGGACGGTGCTGTCAGTGGATCCAGCTCCTGTCTGTCCTTCGGGCACTGCCGGGCGGTGGGTGGGGCGGCCAGGCTCTGGGATGGAATCTGTGCTCTGCACGGGACTGCACTCCCTCCCCCTCAGTTTCCCCATCTGTAAAATGGGCCGACCCTGCGATTTCGTGTGCGCTGAACACGAGCACCAGCTGGACTGGATCCTGAAGGTCACTGGCCCTGTCCCAGCCCCAGTCAGCCAGGCCGAGCGGGAGGGCAGGGCACCAGCTGAGCACTGGGCCCAGCGTGGCCACGTCTGGTCCCGCCGCGCAGCCTGGGAGGCTGAGCTGCCAGAGTATCCTCTGTCCTCTGGTCTGAATTCTTGCACGATTTCAGGGCTTTCTTCTCTCTAAGTTTGGTTGTGGATTGGCTGATTTCCTGCTCATGGCCACACGTCCGTCCAGATGCCCTCTTTGCTGAGAAGGAGGAGAAAGCTGTTTCACCCCAGAACCTGCTGCACTGCGCACAGCCTCTCGTGCCCCCACTCGCCACCCCAGGCCCTGTGCCACTGTGACCCAGTGCTTCACTGGGAGCCCAGAAGGGTCTGCCTGGGGAAGCACCATGCGCTCAGGGGCTGCCAGGCTGTCCCACCAGGGTCAGTGTCATGTTTGCCTGGCAGGGAGGTAGGACAGCGACCCCAAATGCATCAATCTTCCAGGAAGGAAAACAACCCTGGGAAACCAGAGATCCGCAGACACAGGCTCATGCTTCTGGGGCTGAGATATGAGCTTCTAGAAGGGCTTCCCTCCTGGTGATGTCCTCCATCTTGTCCCTCACAGATAATGGGAAGGTCCCAGGGGGTGAGTGAGGGAAAGACCACCTGCCAGGCGCCTGCTCGCTTTGAGCAGCTCACAAACCTCCTCTCACTTCGTCCTTGCAAACTAGGAGGAAGGCTGGTGTGGGGGCCCATTTTACAGGTGGAGAAACTGAGGCTCAAAGAAGGGAGGGGAGTTGTCTGGGTCATGCAGCAGGTCTGAGATAGAGCCAGCATTACCTAGTGTGAGTTTGGGAGGTGGGATAGGTTCCCTATGGT
Organism: Lipotes vexillifer; assembly: GCF_000442215.2. Lineage (NCBI taxonomy): Eukaryota > Metazoa > Chordata > Mammalia > Artiodactyla > Lipotidae > Lipotes > Lipotes vexillifer. The sequence goes on along the minus strand of NW_006783036.1, from coordinate 3,406,573 downwards.
GGCAACTGGGGCTGGGGAGCCTTGAGGGATCTCAGGCCATGCCAAGTTCTGATGTCCCTGCTCTGCTCACCCTACACCTGAAGGTGTCCTCAGGGGAGGGGTCAGCTTGAGCAACGGCTTGGAGGTGGGAAATGACCCACCCTGTATGTTTTGGGATTACCAGGGGTTAAGGCCGACTGTGTTGGGGACGACCCTGAGGGTCAGGGAGCACTGTGGAGTCGTGAGGGGGCAGGGCATTTTTGAAAGTTCACCTGGCTACCCCCCTGGGGACGGTGGCCAGAGGGGAGGTAACGAACAGCCAACGCTGTGTCAGGGACTGGGGAGACAGAGCAGTAGAGCGAAGCAAGGGGCCGGTCAGGCCACGAAGAAAAGCAGCTCCCAGAAGGAGGGGGTTGGGCAAGTGTCCCCAGTGGTCCCCTGACCAGCAGGACGAGGGTGGCCTGGGAGGACACTGGTGGGGCCTCCACGGCAGAGGTGTCGGTAGAGGACAGGGGTGGCAACGTCCTGGTGAGCAGACGGGGGGCTGGAAGCATAGGCATGACTCCAGGGTGGGCAGAAGGAGGCCTAGGGGTCAGGGGCCAGCTTTGGGGGCCAGGGGCCAAGTGCTCAGGGCTGTGAGGGAGGCTCCAGCCCCAGCTCCCACTTCTCAGATGAAGACAAGACCGAGAAGCTCAGAGACTTGCTGGGGCCTGGGTCCGGGGACGGGGCAGGGTGCCCCCAGGAATTGTGGAGGGCCGCCACCTTTACTCCCCGCTGCAGCAGGTCTGCAGCCCGAGAATCAGCGCCTCTAAGAGGTTCTCAGATGACGCTGATGGCGCTGGTGCCAGGAACCACAGTGGGAACCGAAGCCCCAGAGAGAGAGAGAAACAGACACAGACAGACAGAGAGATACAGGGAGACAGAGAAGTGCAGAGAGACAGAGATACAGAGAGGAAAGACAGAGAGATACAGAGAGAAAGACAGAGACAGAGAGTCGCAGAGTGTTACAGAGAGACAGCAGGACCTCAATTCGCAGTGACCTGGTTGGCACCTCTCTGCGGATCTGGGAGGGAGTGGACCCGAACAGCTGGGGGAACTGGGGACCCCAGGGGGCAGCCATGGGAGGTTGGGGACCTCTTCGTGTGAGTCACATTGGGGCCTCTTTTCCTGACCTGGGAGAGTGGGGTGCAGGTGCTGGCACCCAGGCCAGCCAAGGCTGCAGGACACGGGCTGGCGGGGGACAGGTGGTGACGTTTCGTGCCACCTGCCGTCCTCAGGCCTGCTGCTGGGTGGCCGCGGACATGCTCTCGGCAGGCTCAGAAAGGGCCCTTTGTGGCAGCAGGCTCACTCTGCCGTCATTGGAGTCATCAGCCGCGGTGGCCTGCCCCAAGGGACCACCTCCACTAGGCTCGTCTCTTGATGGCCGGGCTGGCGGGGTCGTGGTGGATGGTCCCCAAGCAAAGCTGGGCGAGCTCTGCCCCTTCTCCGGTGGTAGGGGCTTTGGGGGCTTCAGCCTAGGGCCACTTTCCCAGGCTGATCTTGGCGGCCCAGGGCCCTGTAGGCGGGCAGCAGTGACCCCAGCTCACCCCACGGAGGGGGGCCGTCACGTCTCCTGTCTAGCCCACACCCCCCTCAGTGCCTGTAATTGGCAGGGCCACAAGGAGGGTTTTGTTGCCCCCGGCGAGGGCAGGCGCATGGGGAGATTGGCCCCTTTCATCTCCTAGGCCCCCCAATCACCCCTTTCTCTGGCTGGGACTTAGATGCTTTTAAATAACAACAGTCAAGAGGCCGAGGGGGAGCAAGGGGCCCGAGGGGGCTCAGGGCCTCTGAGGCTGCTCACAAAGGAATGAACTCCTGGCTCCTGGAGATGCCAAGAAAGAGGCCCCGCTTGGGTTTAAAAATAGATGTCTGGTCCATGATGTTCTGGCCCCACTTCCCTGCCTGGCTCAGAACACCTCCCGTGACCCTCCTCTCACAGCGAGGCACCCCTTTCCCCAATCCGCCCTGGCCGGTGTCAATCTCAGGACATCCTCTCAAAGACACTCGGTGAAGGGGCAGTGGCAGCGGGGTGGGATGGGGAGGGGGGCTTTGGCCGGCAGAAGTCCCGCCTCCTCGCCCTTTCCTGTCCTGTGCCCTCAGCCTGGCACACCTTCCCTCCTCCCTCTACCTGGGAGCCTGGTTTATCTCTCCAGAGCTGCCTCACATGCCACCTCCCCAGAACATCTCCCTGCATCCAGGCACAGCTGGAACCCCAACTCTGTCCCATGGGCCACTCGCCACGGTGACCTCTGTCATGATGTCCCCCACTGGCCCGGCCACTCCCGGATGGTCATCTTTGAGCCCTTGGTCCTGACGCAGGGCCGGACACTCGGAGAAGGGAGGGAGGAACCAGTACAGGAATGAATGAAATTCCGTACCCGAATTTGCCTCTCCTGGCCTCATCTTTCCTTCTTCCCACCACTGAGCCTTCCCCAGCTCTGCCCCTGCATCCCCTAGCCCTGCCTGTGCCCCCTCCATATGTGCCCTGTGGTCCTGACCCTCTGGGGTGCAGACACTTTTCCATGGCCCGTGGCAACTCATTCCGGAGGGAAGAACCATGGCCATACTAGTAATCTCTCGCCCCACATCCAGCATCCCCACCTGATGACCCTCATATGCCTCTTCAGTTCCCAGCCATGCTCAAGAGTCAGCTTTGAGCCGACTATACCTGATGTGTCTTCTTTGGGTCCTCCATGTGTCACCTCCCTCGAGAGCCTAACTTCCTGGAGGGAAGACGGGGTCCCGGCAGCTCCCTCCTCCCACCTCAGGGTCTACCCTGGAGGGTCTGGGGAAGGATGGCTATGGAGGGAGAGACAGAGAGTGGGCTGAAACGGAGCCCCCAGGCTACAGACCCCCGAAACACCTCTGAGGGAAATCGCAGGCTGGCCTCAGCTTGCAGGCAACCTGGGTCTTGGCACAAACTAAATGATTTACTGAATTAGGCAAAGCAGGACCCGAGCGGCTGAGACCTGGGGATTTGGGTAATCTGGTGTAAACTGGGGAACTGAAAGCCACTTCCCTGGATGCGGCAATTGCCGCTGGGTGGTGGGGTGGGGAGGAGGCCAGCATCCCTGCCCCCCGGGCACATCTCTTTGTGAGGCTGGTGGGCACAGTGCTGTAGGAGGTGATGGAGATAGTGAACTTGGACTGTGGCTGTGTTGTCCCTGCCTCCAGCAGTCCCGGAACTATGGGCTGCTCCGGAGCCACTCGGGCATCTGGAAGTTTGTTTATTGTGGTGCAGCTGGTCAGCTCTGGATCCGTTGAAGAAATTTTCAGGTTGCTTCCTCTGATCACAAACGTTTTGGCATTCAAGGGCACAGAGGCCTCTGACAGCTGGGAACCCTGAGGGCTCCCAGGATTTCCTGTTCTCAAGAAGGAGCACAACTGCTGAACATGGGGACCGTGAACAGCGGGGCTCCAACGTGCACACTTGCATTGGCCCTGAGGCCACAGCAGCCGTGGAAACTCCCACTTCTCCTGTGAGCACCCCCAGCTCGGCACCCCACACTGCAGTTTTCCAAGGGGAGTCACAGATTCTGATGTTGATGACTTGGGCTCCACGTTGAAGCTGCTGCCACTTTGTGTGCAAAACTCAGATGTAGCTGATTCTCGGGGGCTGTGGCCCGAGGAACCCACTGACCTGACCGTGAATGTGCCCGACAGCCCCTCCTGCCTGGACTCTCAGGGGTGAATGCACGAACCCCATAGCACTTTGGTGTTCACACTCCCAGGCAAGACGTCTGCTTCTTCCCCAGGAAACTGCAGAAATGGAAGCTAAGCCAATGTACCCTCTCCCACCCTGGGCACCCAGCAAACTGCCGCTCCCTGTGGGCAGGGACCAGACTTATTGGGGGAAAAGGACCTGAAGGCTCGACTCTGCAGGGTCAGATTCTGACTGGCTGTCACTTACTGTCTGAACTTGGGCGAGTCCCTTCCTCTCTGAGTCTCAGTTTCCCTGTGAGTAAAATGTGGAAGATACTCACCTCTCCATGGGTGTAAGGATTAAATGAGGTTGGGAACATGTTTTGCATATTGGGAAGGAAGATGAAAATGATTGTTATGGCTGTCCTTCTATAGGTGACTGATTCTCAGTAGCACACGAAGGCCACCTGAAGCTATTTATTTCCCATCCCTTTCATTTTGCTCATGACATTGGAGGGCTGAAAAAAATCAGAACTGGAAGAGGCTCGAGAGGTTATTAAGTCTGGTCTAAAGCCTTGAAAGGTTGTGGTTCTAAAATTGCCAGCCAGTCGGCAGGGCTGAAACTCTGACTTTCCCTCCCTACCCCCACCCCCTTTCCTCCTTCCCTCCCTCCATCTCTCCATCCATCCATCAAGCTCTCTACCCATCCATCTACCTATCACTCATCCAACCATCTAACTGTCCATCCATTTATCCATGTTTTTCTATTCACCATCCATCCATCCATCCATCTCTCCCTCCCTCCATTGATCCATCTATTCATTCCTCCCTTCATCCACCCATACATTTCTCCATCCATCCACCTATGACTCATCCAACCATCTGTGTGCCAGCATTTATCCATCTACCACCCATCCATCCATCCATACATTATCCACCTCTCCTTCAAGCACCCACAAACACTTCCTCCATGTGGGGCACAGGAAACCCAGACTGAATCAGACCCACGCATCTGGAGGAAAACCTAGACTGCCACGGGAAAGTCCAACATGGAAACCCAGAATGGAGAGTGGATATGGGGGAATCCACAGTAGGGGGATTATACAGGGGCCCAGAGGGGAGCTTCGGAACCTGCCAAGGGAGAGGCATGGTCCTGTGGGAGGCTCTCTGGAGGAGGCAGCACCAGGTTTTCCCTGCAGCTGTGTCTGAAGGGCCAGAGAAGCCAATCACGTCCTCCTCCTTGGCCCACCCTGGCGTCTTCCTGCTTGGCTAGCCAAGGCTGCTTGCGCTCTGCAATTTAATCCCTGTTCCTGTAGCACCGCAGCTTTCCTAGACGTGAAGCCAAAGATAAAAACATCATAATAACCACAGTGAGATGCAAAATAATAACAATCCCCAGGGCTGAAAAAAAAAAAAAAATGAGAGGCTGTCGCTTACATCTCGATAAATTGCAAAATTTATCTTCTTGTGCCATTTCTCCCCTTCTCTATTTCATTTACAGTGGATTTTTAATAAAAAGAGTTGATAAAAAAGCAACATAATCAAAATAGAAAAGCTTGACATTTATACATGTTGTTTATTACTTTAGCGTTTTAAAGTATTAAAAAGGCACACCAAAATTAGTTTCTTATCAAATGTCAAATTTTCATCAAGTTCTCGCCTACAAACTAGTTAAACTTTGTTCTTTGGAACCAAGTTGAGCATCTGCGTGAGAATGTGGGGAGAGTCCCCACAGACTCGCAACGATGTTTTTCTCCGTATCATGGCTCCGCTGAAACGATCACATCATGCTGTCTTCCTAAGAAGCTTTGAGGATAAGTCTTGTTTTTCTGTTTTGTTTTGTTTTCGTTTTTGCGGTACGCGGGCCTGTCACTGCTGCGGCCTCGCCCGTTGCAGAGCACAGGCTCCGGACGCGCAGGCTCAGCGGCCATGGCTCACGGGCCCAGCCGCTCCGCAGCATGTGGGATCTTCCCGGACCGGGGCATGAACCCGTGTCCCCTGCATCGGCAGGCGGACCCTCAACCACTGCACCACCAGGGAAGCCCCTCTGGAGAGTTTGAATGCCTGGAACAGAGACCAAGTTAAACCAGCGTCGCCAGGAAGGGAGAACCCTTGGAAGGAGAGGGGGTTCATGAGGGCTCAGGGAACACAGAGCATCTGGAACAAAGCCTAGAAAGTTGGGTGCAGCTGAGGCCTGATGGGGGCTGGGTCTCCCCTCCTTAAAGATGGAGGACAGATTTCTGGCCCCTTGACCACCTTGAACATGTTGTCGGGGGCAGAGGCAGGGGAATCAGAGGAGATGGGTTTGTATGTATCCACTTTGTACCACCCAGTACATGTCCTGAGCCAGGTCACTTCTCTGAGTTTAGTTTCCCAATGACTTGACCTTCCCTGGCCTCCGTTTTATCATCTGTCATATGAGCAGAGTGATACCCCCGCCCCAGCACAAAGGGATACAAGCACCAAACATTCGTACTTCCTGCTTCTGAGGTCTTCCCCCAGTTTGGGGATTCTGCAAATCTGTGGTCGAGCGGGTCTGTGACCCAGGACCCTGTCTCTGATGGAGTCTTGTCCTGCCAGCAGCATTGGGGTACCCAGGACACAAGCTCTGAGCCCTGCTTCTCTCTTTGCACCCTGCACTTCCCACCACACATCCCCAAGGAAGGGCCACCATCTAAATTCCAGAACCTTCTGAAGGGGATTGCATCCTCCTCCAGAGCCAAATCTCTCCAGAATGCTGTGAGCCGGACAGCTGGAGAATGGAAGACAGGGGAGACAGAGAAGCCAAGAGACACAGCGTTTCCAGATGATTAGAGGAGAGAAGCTAACGAGGCTGCTTGTCTCAGAAGAATCTGTGCAAAGAGCTGTCAGGGAGATTTCTTCCCATCAAAGACACATCAAGAAGGAAACTAGGGGAAAGGAGTCCACTAGCCCTGGGGTAGACAGGAGACAGAGCAAAGACAATGATGGATACATTAGCATGAGTTGCCTTTTTATAAACAGCCTCCGTGGGACAGCCTGTGCCCTAGGACACCGCCTCCAGTCTGTGGGACCCTCCAGTGCAGGCAGGGAGACCAGTGCACAAACACCAGGATCTAGAAAGGTACACGTCCCCCAGGGGACAAGCCACACACTGGGGAGATTCAGAATAGGTGGGAATAAGCTCCAGCTTGGGGTTTAGAAAACACAGTATATTCAGGGACAGCTAGAGGTTGATTATTTACACAGTGCCATATTAATAAAATTATAATAGATCAGGACAAGCAAAACCTCCAAATGTCGGTGTGACTTACTCTCACACTGCTCTGTCTGGCTTCCTGCCCTCTTCAGCGCCAAGTTCTCCTTCTGGCCAGTGGACCACCTTCCTCCATGGGTGACTCAGGGACCCAGGCCCCTTCCATCTTGTGGCTCTGCCGTCTCCTGGGGCATCAGAGTCCTGTGTGCACAGCCAGCAGATGGGGGAAGTGGCCGTGGGGATGGTGTCACCTTGTCTCAGGAACCCCAGCCTGGAAGTCGCCCACGTCCCTCCCACTCAGAATCCTTTGGAGGACAAGCTCGTGGAAGCAAAGAGGGCCGGAAATGGGGACAGATGAGAGATGAAGACAGAGCAGGAGGTTCTACCAGGAGAACAGAGCCAGAGGCACCCAGAGGACGGCGGTGTGGAGCGGCACCTGGGAAATGTGTGAGGCCCAGAAGAGAGTCCCTGCGGACCCAAGGCTGCTCACCATGTCTGCTTCGCCTTTGCCCTCCCTTGTGTTCAGCAAGCTTGTGGAAGTCTCCAGGCTGTGTCAGCTGTGCTGAGGGAGCTAAGAAAGCACTTGGGTCCCGGGGTGGGCGGGGGCAGTGAATCTGAGAGCCCTGCGTGTGTGGGGGGGGTGGCAGGACAGAGAGAGGGACCCCCTTCTGCCACTCACCAGGACCCCTCCTTGGCCAGGCTTCAGCTAGGCTCCTTGGCGCTCTCTTCCCATCTAGTCATCAGCCTTGGCCTGCAGCCCGCCCTGGGCCTGCAGAGGCCGGTTTGGGCAAAGAATCTGCTACCTCCGTTTAGTGAGAATCCCCTCACCCTTGACATCTGACCAACTTCCCCCTAATACTTTTCCATCCACTGACCCTCTCGCTCTGCTTGTCGGCTATAAATCCCCAGCTGTCTTTGCCGCATTCAGAGTTCATTCCCTCGTCCCCTATTACAATAGTCTTGAATAAAGGCTTTCTTGTAATTTTTAACTGGTCGGGGGGCCAACGGTGTCAGATTCACCATCAAGAATCTGACACAATCTCTTCTTCTAGAACATTCCTTCCAGAACCAATCTTGCCTGCTCGGGGTTAGGGGCTATGGAGGAGGGCTTTCCCCACGTGGACAGTGGTTCAGGAGCCTGGAAGATCACAGCCAGCTAGTTGGAGGGGAGGGGGACCTCCAGCCTGAGGAGAGGCTGCAGGGGAGAGTCTGATAGCGGAAATCACACTTGGACAGGAATTCCGACGGAGAAATTCTGGCTGAGCTGGAGACCTCGCACTGGCCAGGCTGGAGGTGTAATGGGGCAGGACCCTGTGGGGCCTTCCTGGGACAGCCCTCTGCCTTAGCTCCCCTCTGCAGGACCCAGATGACAGTACCTGATGCACATGTCCTGAGTTGTTTTACAGGTGTGACCCGCCCCCCACCGCTGTCAAATGGAAGATGTTAACTACTTGATGACCATGGACGCACAGCCCCGGGCCTCCTGGAGCCTAATGACTGATACTGTGACCCCTGTGACATCACCCTGTTCCCTCACCAGCAGCCAGTCAGAGAAGTGTGCACGATCTCATCACATACCCTGCGATCCCCTCCCTTACCTGACTTTTATTTTATTTTATTTTGTTTTATTTCAGACTCTTCGATAACTTTTAAAAAATATATATTTATTGGAGTATAGTTGGTTTAAAATGTTGTGTTAGTTTCTGCTGTACAGCAAAGTTAATCAGATATACATATACATATATCCACTCTTTTTTAGATTCTTTTCCCATATAGGCCATTACAGAGATTGTGCTGTCGATCCCCTCCCTTACCTGACTTTTATTTTATTTTATTTTGTTTTATTTCAGACTCTTCGATAACTTTTAAAAAATATATATTTATTGGAGTATAGTTGGTTTAAAATGTTGTGTTAGTTTCTGCTGTACAGCAAAGTGAATCAGATATACATATACATATATCCACTCTTTTTTAGATTCTTTTCCCATATAGGCCATTACAGAGTATTGTGCTGTACGGTAGGTCCTTGTTGGTTATCTATTTTATACATAGTGGTGTGCATATGTCTACCCCAATCTCCCATTTTATCCCTCACCCCGCCCTTCTCCCCCACGACCACCCCTCACCCCCGGGCTTTTAAAAATGCTTTGCTGAAACCCTTCTGGGGAGTTCAGGATATTTTAGGGCATGAGCCACTGATCTCCTTGAACCTTTCTCTGCTCCAAATTCTGACGTTTTGGTTTGTTTGGCCTCACTGTGTGTTGAGCACGTGAACTTGTGCTAACAGAAAGGAAGTCTTCCATGGCGGGTGCAGGGGTGGGAAAGGCACTCACGCCAGGCTCCTTCATCCACCCCAGTAGCCTGCGCTGGCCTCTGCCACGCAGGGTGCGAGAGTCCACATCTGCCCCTCACTGCTGGGGACACGGATGACTTTCCCTGGGGAACAGGTCCCTGGGCCCTGGCATGAAAATGCGTCAGTACAGGGACCAGGGTGCCCTTTGAAGACTGTTTCTGGTTTTAAACCTCTCCTGCCCAAGTGCCAGTTGAGGCTATTTTTGGGGATTAACCATTCACCCCAGGGCTGTCTGGCCCTTCTGAATGCCCTCATTAAAGTGTTCATCAGCAGAAAGCAAATACTTGGCCCCAGGGGTATCCAGGTTTCTTGAGAGCCCCGGATGCCCTTGATTGTAGGGCCTCGTTGTTCAGGCCCTTGCCGGAGAGGCCAGGGAGGGAACTTGGCTGGCCACCGAGATCTTGTTAGTGTCTTTTCCCTCAGAAATCCAGATCTGTCTTCCAAAACCAACATTTCCCCATAGTTCATGAATACTCCTTCTGTTGACACACAAATACCCACGCACACGTACACATGCCCCTCAGTCCCACTCGCCACCCCAGCGAGGGGACAGCTTCCAGTAAGTAATTAATCAGCACAATGGTTCAAGGGCAAGACCCTGGAAGGGGGGGTGGGAGGCTTTGTTGTGGGTGATCAGGGAGGGGTGGGAGCTCCAAGGGCCAGGATGGAGGCAGCCCCTCAGCCTCTCTGCCTTCCGAGGACCCCTAGAGAGCTAGAGTCGACCTGGCCCCTTCCAGGGCCCCAGTCCTCTGCCGGGTGGGACAGGAGACGAAGCCCACAGTCTTAGCTCCCCGAGGGAGAGTTATGGGAAACATTGAATTTGAAGTCAAAATCATTTTCATTTGCTATGGGATAACTGGGGCAATTATTTAAACTTTCTCTAAAATTAAGGGAAAAGAAGAGGGGAGCAAAATGTTTGGGGGAAGTTTCTTTAGAAGAAAAATATGATTCTTTGAGTGAAATGCAGAAAAGACCACACATGAAGCTTGCCTGGTGTCCAGGCCCTGTGCTGAGCACTTTAAAATAGCATGTCATTTAATTTAATTGTCATCATAATCATACCCATTTTCAAGATTGAGAAACTGAGATTCAGGGATTCAAGCACTTGCCCTTGGCCCCCTGATCCTCAGTGAGACGCTATGCAGTGACCTTGAGTTCCAGCTAACAGAGCTGGGTCCTGGACACACAGACTTCCCTCCTTCTCCAGAGACAGGTGTGGCCCAGAAACCTGGGATGGGATGGGATGGGATGGGATGGGGTGTGAATTCCAGGGCCTTCTTCTCAGAGATCCTGTGGGAGGCTGTCCTAGGGCTGGGACACGGGGAAGGACAGGCTGCCCCAGGGCCTCCAGGGACACCCCATCAGTGAGCACCTGGCCTCTCTCTGCAGCTCTCATGCTCTGAACTGCTGGGTGGGGGGTCTTCAGCCTGGCTGGGGAGCAGTGGATATGATTCCCTCCACCACTGACACGGTGGGTCTCTTGTCTCCTTGAGCATCTGCCTTTCCCAAAAGGCTCAGGCAAGTGGGCAATTCTGAGGAAGCCAGACCCTATAGGGGCTCCTGGGCAGGGGAGCCTTTCTGTTTAGCCTCTGTGACCTTCCCTGAGTTCCAAACGGCAGATTCAAACAGTTGCTAATCCACGAAGAGAAGGGATGCAAAGCCAAGGGAGAAACAGTCAAGAAACAATATTACAGCCTTGGGGCAGGGTCCTGGTTCCACCTCAAGGGACACACATAACAGTATCTTTAAGCCCTTTTATAGAATTAAAACCTAACATGTGGAAGATGTCAGCATTCTCCATACCAGAGAAGATCACCTGAGGCCAGACTAAAGGAACCAGAGAAGCTTATCAAGAAGATTTTACCAAAGACCAGATTGAGGGCAGTCCCTGCACATACCCTGATCTCATCAGCAACCCCACCCTGAACTATTGCTGTAAGACTCCTCAGGAAATCCTCCCAGGTTGGAACACATAGTTTTCGAGGGCAGGAACACACTGTGTTCCTCCTTTGCGTGGCAAAGCTATAAAGCTATTCTTTTCTACTTTGCCCAAAATTCTGTCTCTGAGATTTGATTCGGCACCAGTGTAAAGAGAGGCTGAGCTTTCAGCATCAGGAGGAGGGGAAGAGGCAGCCCTGGGTTACAACCAGAGTGGGTGGAGTGCTGGGGAAAGCCCCAGCCACGTGCCTGCCAATTGCAGTGTGGGCAAATACATCAGTTAGAGCCATCAAAGGAACACTACACAGCCAGGAAAAGGGATGGAGTACAGACAGGCAGCAACACAGATGAATCTCCAGGACCTGCCTTTGAGCTAAAAATGTCCACACCCAAAAGAACACATTGCTCGAGGCCATTTATACTTGCCCAAATCTGGCAGAACCAAGCTTTGGTGATAGCTTCATTGTTACCTTTGTGGGAGGTATTGACTGGGAGGGGCAGGGGCCTTTCTGGGATAAGGGGGATGTTTTATGGTTGGATGGTGGTTTTCTGAGTGTCTCTGGATGTAAAATCCAATACGCTGCCCTCTTAAGATTTATGCGCTTTTCTGTATGTATTAATATTGTGTCAATTTTTTAAAGTTCTCAAAACTTTAATCCTAAACAACCCCAGACACCCACAAAAGAAACAAACGATAAAACATCCCTAGCCTCCTGGGGCTTGCCTGGGTCGCCCACCACCCCCCGGGCCTCTGAATCCTCTAGAAGCCTACAGTCAGACCCCTGCCCCCAGCAAAGGGGAGATTTTAAGGCATCTCTCCGGCCCGGTGTTGGAGCCTGCTTCCTACCCAGGGGGCTTTAAATCTTCCAGATCGTGAGCTTTCCTTGAAGAGTGCTTTATGGAATGTCTTCTCACCACAGAGGACAGCCGCTCGGGTCAGCTGCCGCTGAGGGAGGAAAATAATCACAGAGAAGGAGGGGTGGAAAGACGCCCAGAGCCTTCCCTTGTAGGACTCGTGGGGCTGGTGGGGCTCTCACAGCGCTGTCCCGCCCCGAGCCGGGGCCCCTGCCCCATGACGAGAACCATCTCGCACATCTGGACGCCACACCCTTGCCATTACCTCATGTTTTCCTCTGCAGCCTCCCAGGCTGGGGTCCCAAGCCCCCAAGATGCTGCTGGGCTGGTCAGTTTCCAAGCAGGGCTTGGACGTGGCCTCCTTGAAGAAGCAGCTGGACGGACCCCACTTGTGGCCTGTGACCATGGAATTGAGGTTATGCTGGCCCCGTGTACCCCAAACCCCAAGCCCTACTATTCCTGAGGCCCCCAGAAGGAGATCCCCAGACCTTTGGCTCTGGACTGTGTCTCCTGACATCCAGATCTCTCTGCTCTGGGGACCTGTGGGAGCTGATGACGACAGGCTGGCCCTGGGGAAGGGACACGGCCTTCTATTCTCCTGGGGTTCTGGGGAGATCGGAGGCTCAGAACAAACAGTTACCTTATTACTGCAGCAGGCATGGCTGGTCCCAGAGCCTGGGGCTCCTACCCTAATGTTGAGGCCCTACCCAAAGTTCCCCCCGCTGCCACCTCCAGCAGGGTCTACTTAAGCCCCACACCCCACAGAATCCTGTGGGCATCTGCAGGCCTCCAAGCCCAGCCCCAGTCCCACAGCCTGGATGACAGATGGAGGGCAGAGTTTATCCTTGGGGATACCAACAACCTGGTCCGAGCAGCACAGGTAGCACCTTCATGCTGCGTGGAGGTGGAGCGGGCCTGCAGGGCTCACAGGCAGGGGTGAAGCCGAGTTACTGCCACGCTCTGCTCCGTTCCTCTGTTGGCCCCCAAACCACGCCCTCTCCCTGGGCTTCAGCCCCTTCTTACACGCATCCCAAATCCCCCGCCAAGCCAAATGCTAGAAACTGCCAGGTGCCCTGGAGGGAGGGAGGTTCCTCAGGGTGGGGCCTGTGGAGGGGAGCTCAGTGGGTATTAGTTTTCCCTCCCCCTCGACCCCAGCCAGCACACTGAAGCCTTTCTCTTGAACCTATAGCTTCTTTCTCAGCTAAGTGGGTTCTAACAGGAACATGGGCTTGGGAGGTGCTGTGGACGAAACAGTGGCTCCCACAAGACAAGTCCATGTTCTAAGTCTCCGAACCAGTGAGTGAAAGTGACCTGTTTTGGAAATAGGGTCTTTGTAGATCAAGAAAGGATCTTGAGATGAGGTCACTCTGGACCTCACTTGGACACCCAAATCCAATGACACGTGTCCTTATAAGGGACAGGAGAGGAGACACAGAAGAGGAGGCTCTGTGGAGTCAGAGGCAGAGATCAGCCTGAGTGATGCAGCCACCACCCAAGGACGCCCGTGGCCACCAGAAGCTGGAAGAGGCAAGGGAAGATCCTCCCCTGGAGCCTTAGGAGGGCACGTGGCCCTGCTGACACCTTGATTTCACACTTCTGGCCTCCAGAACCACGAGGAAATACATTTCTGTTGTTTTAAGCCCCCCAGAGTGTGGTCATTTCTCCCGGAAGTCACAGGACAGCACAGGAGGCTAGCAGATCTTGGTTTACACCCAGGGTCTGATAACGACTCCTGTGTGACCTTGGAGAAGTCACTTTGCCTCTCTGGTCTTTGCCTCCCCAGCTGAAGTCTCCCTCCTCCATCTTCCCACACCGTGAGGAAGAAATGAGATGTGTTCTCTGTGGCTCTGCATAAGCCTTTGCGGAGTGAACGGTGGGCAAGAAGTGGTTCTGGGAAGACGTGGCAGCCATGCCGGTGAACTTGGAAGGCCACGTTCTGCTAGAAGAGAGCCTTGCTACGGCCCCGCAGCGAGAACTTTCTCCTAGCACTTGGCTGGCGGCTGCTGCGGTGATGGACAGCTCGTCAGAAAGACGGTTCCAGACGGCTGAAGTAATGTTTATTGTATACGCGCCATAGATACTGTCCTGTGGTCAATTAGCCGCCAGTGCGGCCAGGACCATGGGGAGGGACGGGACCTCCTCTGTTTCCAGCTTGGCCTCACGCCCCAAGATGTTTGCTCTGGAAAGCAAAGGCCGGCACATGCAGCTCCCCAGGCCCGCGGGGTCCTGCAAGTGCATGGCGGCGGTCGGCAGGCAGGGCCAGGGCCACGTGGTCCCTGGACCCCTCGCTCTCAGTTAGAGGGGCTGACAGTGGGGGGATACGAAAAGTCCCCAACTCTTCCTCGGCCACGGTGGGCGTGAGAGAGCCCCACTGTTTTGTGGAACTTGAGAATAAGAGCTTCTGAAGGGACCTCAGGGATCACCTTGCACCCTCCCCATAATCTTTCAGACACGGAAACTGAGGCCCTGCTGGGGAAAGGGTTTGCTGGACTACAAAGAGCAGGCAGAGGAAAGTCAGAACAGAGCCTCTGGTCTGCAGGGCCTCGGAGCCCCCAGCTAGCCCTAAACACGAGGTCCTGAGACCCTCATCCAAGGCCAGGGCTCCCAGGCACTAGGACCTCTCTGCAGACTCTGAGACGGGGGCTCACCACCTGGCAAGGCTGCCTACCCAGTTCTTGGAGAACAACTCCCAGTGACAGGACGTCCTATGTTGCACCAGCTGAAGCCCCTTTCCTGGGGACCCCTCTTCTTGCCCAGCTCCACAGAGCAAAATACTCCGTTTTCCATTCTGCCCCCTGAAAGAGACCCTGGAGGCAGTGGTCTCAGTCCCCGTGGCCCACTTCCCCTCTCTGGGGCCCAGCCTCTGGACCCCCTTGGCCACCTCCCTTGGCTGCTGGATGTGGGCCCATGGCAGGAGGAAAACTCATCTGAACCACGGCAGCTTACAGGAAGGAGGGTCTTCGTAAGCTGAGGTCATTCTCCCATCAAATGAGAGAAGAGCCGGGGAAACACTTCCTGAGCTTTAAAGAGGTTACGGATTATTATTCGATTATATGTGTCCTGCCAGATGTCCATAGAAACATTCACCGCGGATCTTATGTAACTAATCGTGTCAGTAGCCATGTCCAGGCTCACGCCCTCCCTAACCAGCCCCATATGTCAAATGTACACACGCTGGTAAAGGGAACTGACACATATGGAGCCCTTCCACAGCGCAGGCCCTGTTCCCAGCCCACTGCCAGTGTTAACTCATAAACGCCACAGCACCGAGATGAAGGTATTGCTGGGATTCCTGTTCTGCTAAGGCGAACACTGAGGCATGGAGATTAAGTCACTTTTTTTTTTGTTTTTTTTTTTGTGGTACGCGGGCCTCTCACTGTTGTGGCCTCTCCCGTAGCGGAGCACAGGCTCCGGACGCGCAGGCTCAGCGGCCATGGCTCACGGGCCCAGCCGCTCCGCGGCACGTGGGATCCTCCCGGACCGGGGCACGAACCCGCATCCCCTGCATTGGCAGGTGGACTCCCAACCGCTGCGCCACCAGGGAAGCCCGAGATTAAGTCACTTTTTGCACACACACACACACACACACACACACACACACACACACACTGCACATGTAGGTACATTTGTATATGAATCTGCTAATTCATTTATTTATTTCAGGGCAGGATTTCAGGAAGGGTATGCATAAGGTAACCTGAAATACAAGGGTAGAGGCAAAGCCTGCAAGGTCCCTGCGGACACCTCTGTCCTCTTTCCTCCTTGGTTCCAGCCACATGAGCCTCCTTGCCGTTCCCAGAACATTTGAGGTCTTTCCTGGGCATAAGGCTTTGCCATTCCTGCGCCACGGCTGGCTCCTTCTCATTAATCAGCTCTCAGCTAAAATGTTGCCTCTTCAAAGAGCTCTCCCCTGTCCACACTTCCCCACCACTGTAAAGCAGCCCCTGTCCACGTCAGTTACTACCCCATGTTCCTGTTTTATCCTTGTCCCAGCACTCATCACCGACTTGAAATGGTCTTGTTTATTTACTTGTTGACTCTTAAATGTCACTGAGCACCATCTTGTTTGGTCGCTGCTATGATCCTAGCCCCTCGCACAGTGACTGGCATGAGGTTGTGCTCAGCAAGGGAATGAATGAAAGAATGAATGAACAAAATGAGAAGTGAATGAGGAAAGAAAGGCTAGGGGAAGACATGGGCAAGGGCAGCAAATGGACCCAGACCTGAGGCCTGGCTCACTAAATGCCTGTCTTGAAGTCCTATTTACTGAGCTTCCTGGCAGCCGAGGGGAAGAGAGAAACACAATCGGTTTATGTGAGTGAAACAACGGTGAGACAGGCCAAACCATCGGGTCAGGAAGCATAGGACTGTTTGTGGTCCTGAGACCAGTTGGATGCTTTCCTTAAGATTCCTACTAAAAGGACCTCCATTGTGATGTCACCCCCAGGTATGCACTGACCTCCTCATGGGGAGCACGGGGACGCTTTGGGTGCAGCTGATTTCAGCACAGACTGACGGCTCATCTCACGAAACAGTCAAGACAAAAGAGACACGGGGTGGAGGGTACTGTGGGTACTTTGAAGGGAGGTGGCCGGGGGCTGTAGGTGCCCTGCCCACTCTTGGGGTCTGACAAGAGCTGGGCTGCAGCTTCTCCCAGTGGCATGCTATGGCTCAGGAGCAGACAGAAGGTGCGGGACACACTCCCATCCCACCTGCGGAAGAGATTATTATCCTTGGAAAAACGGTTTCCACGCAGCCCAGCCGGGGGCTCCGGGCAGGCAGGTGGGATCAAGGGGCAGGTCGTACGTACACACGTCAGCCTCACCCTATACTTCAGCAGGCTCTGTCAGTAACTAATCCCTCCCCAGAGAGGCAGAGGCGGGGCTGGTCGATGCAAACTGAAAGCAGTCTGGAATGTTTTTGACAGATTTCTCCTTAAGGTGGTGAAAATTCTAACAGGGGTCTGCAGTGTCTTGGCCGTGTCTAAATCCGGTCTGCTAATCGGAGGCACCAAGGCGCTGGTGTGGACTGAGCTCAGTATTAGCTCCCAAGGCCCTGCTAAGCCCACCAGTGTCGGGGTCCCCTTCTGCCCTGTTGTTTCCACTACCTGCTTCACCAAGTCCACACTCTGGACCTGACTGTGTACTGAGGGAAGCAGCGATAAAGGAAGACATTAAACAGGCAAAGGGCGTCATTGCAGCCAGGCAGGCATAGAAAAAAAAAAAATCCCACTTAATATTAATAAAATCATCCTGGTAGCATGGCCCAGATTGCAGCACCAGAGAGCATGGGTCCGTGTATAGAATCCCTGAATGTTAAAATAACATTTGAAATGGGAACCGTGTGTTAATTTACACTTTTAACCCACAGGATTGAATCAGGAGAGTGAATAAAATGGAGAGTAATTACAAGGGAGTACAGGAAGTCCTGAAGATATTCTTGCCTCAGTGAAAGGTGCCAGAGAGAAAATTGACATCAGCGAGAAAATGAAAGCTCATCTTGTGTCTAATGCGAGTGAGTACTCACCTCTGGGCAGATCAAATGGTATAAAAGAATAGAAATTCACTGGTGCTTATTGATGAAACCTGGAGTTATGTGATAGAAGAAATCAATTAGGTACTAAGAGGTGAGGCCCCTGCTGAAAGGAGAGGCTTGGAAATTAACAAAGGAAATTGACATGGGTGGTGAGAAAAGGGCTAGAAATTATCTTGCCAAAGGAAAAGTAAAAATAGAAGGCTACTTTGAAAGACTATATCATTAAAAAAAAAAAAAGTATGGAAGGGAGAAACTTGAAAATTGCCTTTACCACGGAAAAAAGGAAGAAAGACCGGAAGAAGATGGGGAACACATTTGCTGACCGAGCCCCAAAGCAAAACTAATAAAATGCATGGAGAATGACAACCAGAGAGAGAATAGTGGGTACACTCTGGCATCTTTCAGATGGGGAAACTGAGGCCCCACAAAGCACAGGCCCTGTGGAGGAAGTCCTTCCCACTCCAGCCCACCATCCAGGGCTCAGTGGGGGAGGCAGACTGTCCAACGTTAGAATTAAGTCATGGTGTCCAGCCTGCAGGCCGAGCAGTGGAGGCATCCATCTCCTCTCAGGGGGAAGAGCAGAAACCCCCCAAAGCCTGGTGTCCCAGGTGTAATAGCACAAAACCAGAGAACCCTTGCTCACCGCCCACATCCCATCCACCAGCAAGTCCCTCTGGCTTGACTCCAAAGCACAGCCGTGGCTGGGGCAGCCATCCGGCACCCTCTGGCCAGTTATCACCTTCTCCATGAGGCCCTCCTTGACTAACCCACCTGGAGGAGCACCCTGCCCCAGCATCTGCGGCCACGCTACGCGCATTACTGATTTTGCTTCCTTCATGACGTGACTGTGGTCTAACATTACCATTTTTGTACTTCTCTATTGCCACCCACCCTTTAGAATGTCAGCTCCAAAAGGCCAGCGGTCTTGTCCACTGCTGGTTTCTTTTGCCTATTCAGATACTCAGTAAGTGTTTGTTGAATGAATAAGCGACAGCCTCTGGCCTGGGCCAGAGACCCCTTCTCAGAGCTCCCCCTGCAGCCCACACTCCACCACACTCCCCCCCCCCC